>NC_044566.1:69119867-69428201 GCF_007565055.1 Rhinopithecus roxellana | reverse complement strand
GTGCAGAAGCTCTTTAGTTTAATTAGATCCCATTTGTCAATTTGGGCTCTTGTTGCCGTTGCTTTTGGTGTTTTAGACATGAAGTCCTTGCCCATGCCTATGTCCTGAATGGTATTGCCTAGGTTTTCTTCTAGGGTTTTTATGGTATTAGGTCTAACATTTAAGTCTTTAATCCATCTTGAATTAATTTTCCTATAAGGAGTAAGGAAAGGATCCAGTTTCAGCTTTCTACTTATGGCTAGCCAATTTTCCCAGCACCATTTATTAAATAGGGAATCCTTTCCCCATTTCTTGTTTTTAACAGGTTTGTCAAAGATCAGATGGCTATAGATGTGTGGTATTATTTCTGAGGACTCTGTTCTGTTCCATTGGTCTATATCTCTGTTTTGGTACCGAGTACCATGCTGTTTTGGTTACTGTAGCCTTGTAGTATAGTTTGAAATCAGGTAGTGTGATGCCTCCAGCTTTGTTCTTTTGACTTAGGATTGTCTTGGCAATGTGGGCTCTTTTTGGTTCCATATGAACTTTAAAGCACTTTTTTCCAATTCTGTGAAGAAACTCATTGGTAGCTTGATGGGGATGGCATTTAATCTATAAATTACCTTGGGCAGTATGGCCATTTTCACGATATTGTTTCTTCCTGTCCATGAGCATAGTATGTTCTTCCATTTGTTTGTGTCCTCTTTTATTTCACTGAGCAGTGGTTTGTAGTTCTCCTTGAAGAGGTCCTTTACATCCCTTGTAAGTTGGATTCCTAAGTATTTTATTCTCTTTGAAGGAATTGTGAATGGAAGTTCATTCATGATTTGGCTCTCTGTTTGTCTGTTACTGGTGTATAAGAATGCTTGTGATTTTTGCATATTAATTTTGTATCCTGAGACTTTGCTGAAGTTGCTTATCAGCTTAAGGAGATTTTGGGCTGAGACAATGGGGTTTTCTAAATATACAATCATGTCATCTGCAAACAGGGACAATTTGACTTCTTTTCCTAACTGAATACCCTTTATTTCTTTCTCTTGCCTGATTGCCCTAGCCAAAACTTCCAACACTATGTTGAATAGGAGTGGTGAGAGAGGGCATCCCTGTCTTGTGCCAGTTTTCAAAGGGAATGCTTCCAGTTTTTGCCCATTCAGTATGATGTTGGCTGTGGGTTTGTCATAAATAGCTCTTATTATTTTGAGATACATTCCATCAATACCGAATTTATTGAACGTTTTTAGCATGAAGGGCTGTTGAATTTTGTCAAAGGCCTTTTCTGCATCTATTGAGATAATCATGTGGTTTTTGTCTTTGGTTCTGTTTATATGCTGGATTATGTTTATTGATTTGCGTATGTTGAACCAGCCTTGCATCCCAGGGATGAAGCCCACTTGATCATGGTGGATAAGCTTTTTGATGTGCTGCTGGATCCAGTTTGCCAGTATTTTATTGAGGATTTTTGCATCGATGTTCATCAGGGATATTGGTCTAAAATTCTCTTTTTTTGTTGTGTCTCTGCCAGACTTTGGTATCAGGATGATGTTGGCCTCATAAAATGAGTTAGGGAGGATTCCCTCTTTTTTTACTGATTGGAATAGTTTCAGAAGGAACGGTACCAGCTCCTCCTTGTACTTCTGGTAGAATTCAGCTGTGAATCCATCTGGTCCTGGACTTTTTTTGGTTGGTAGGCTATTAATTATTGCCTCAATTTCAGAGCCTGCTATTGGTCTATTCAGGGATTCAACTTCTTCCTGGTTTAGTCTTGGGAGAGTGTAAGTGTCCAGGAAATTATCCATTTCTTCTAGATTCTCTAGTTTATTTGCGTAGAGGTGTTTATAGTATTCTCTGATGGTAGTTTGTATTTCTCTGGGGTCGGTGGTGATATCCCCTTTATCATTTTTTATTGCATCTATATGATTCTTCTCTCTTTTCTTCTTTATTAGTCTTGCTAGCAGTCTATCAATTTTGTTGATCTTTTCAAAAAACCAACTCCTGGATTCATTGATTTTTTTGGAGGGTTTTTTGTGTCTCTATCTCCTTCAGCTCTGCTCTTATCTTAGTTATTTCTTGCCTTCTGCTTGCTCTTGAATGTGTTTGCTCTTGCTTCTCTAGTTCTTTTAATTGTGATGTTAGAATGTTAACTCTAGATCTTTCCTGCTTTCTCTTGTGGGCATTTAGTGCTATAAATTTCCCTCTACACACTGCTTTAAATGTGTCCCAGAGATTCTGGTATGTTGTCTCTTTGTTCTCATTGGTTTCAAAGAACATTTTTATTTCTGCCTTCATTTCATTATGTACCCAGTAGTCATTCAGGAGCAGGTTGTTCAGTTTCCATGTAGTTGAGCAGTTTTGATTGAGTTTCTTAGTCCTGAGTTCTAGTTTGATTGCACTGTGGTCTGAGAGACAGTTTGTTATAATTTCTATTCTTGTACATTTGCTGAGGAGTGCTTTACTTCCAACTATGTGGTCAGTTTTGGAATAAGTGTGATGTAGTGCTGAGAAGAATGTATATTCTGTTGATTGGGGATGGAGAGTTCTGTAGATGTCTATTAGGTCTGCTTGCTGCAGAGATGAGTTCAATTCCTGGATGTCCTTGTTAATTTTCTGTCTTGTTGATCTGTCTAATGTTGACAGTGGGGTGTTGAAGTCTCCCATTATTATTGTATGGGAGTCTACGTCTCTTTGTAAGTCTCTAAGGACTTGCTTTATGAATCTGGGTGCTCCTGTATTGGGTGCATATATATTTAGGATAGTTAGCTCTTCCTGTTGAATTGATCCCTTTACCATTATGTAATGGCCTTCTTTGTCTCTTTTGATCTTTGATGGTTTAAAGTCTGTTTTATCAGAGACTAGTACTGCAATCCATGCTTTTTTTTTTTGTTCTCCATTTGCTTGGTAGATCTTCCTCCATCCCTTTATTTTGAGCCTATGTGTGTCTCTGCATGTGAGATGGGTTTCCTGAATACAGCAAACTGATGGGTGTTGACTCTTTATCCAGTTTGCCAGTCTGTGTCTTTTAATTGGACCATTTAGTCCACTGACATTTAACGTTAATATTGTTATGTGTGAACTTGATCCTGTCATTATGATATTAACTGGTTATTTTGCTCGTTAGTTGATGCAGTTTCTTCCTAGCCATGATGGTCTTTACATTTTGGCATGTTTTTGCAATGGCTGATACCGGTTGTTCCTTTCCACGTTTAGTGCTTCCTTCAGGAACTCTTGTAAGGCAGGCCTGGTGGTGACGAAATCTCTAAGCATTTGCTTATCTGTAAAGGATTTTATTTCTCCTTCACTTACGAAACTTAGTTTGGCTGGATATGAAATCCTGGGTTGAAAATTCTTTTCTTTAAGAATGTTAAATATTGGCCCCCACTCTCTTCTGGCTTGTAGAGTTTCTGCTGAGAGATCTGCCGTTAGTCTGATGGGCTTCTCTTTGTGGGTAACCTGACCTTTCTCTCTGGCTGCCCTTAAGATTTTTTCCTTCATTTCAACTTTGGTGAATCTGAAAATTATGTGTCTTGGAGTTGCTCTTCTTAAGGAGTATCTTTGTGGCGTTCTCTGTATTTCCTGAATTTGAATGTTGGCCTGCCCTACTAGGTTGGGGAAGTTCTCCTGGATGATATCCTGAAGAGTGTTTTCCAACTTGGTTCCATTTCCCCCCTCACTTTCAGGCACCCCAATCAGACGTAGATTTGGTCTTTTCACATAATCCCATACTTCTTGAAGGTTTTGTTCATTTCTTTCTCTTTTTTCTTTAGATTTCTCTTCTCGCTTCATTTCATTCATTTGATCCTCAATCACTGATACTCTTTCTTCCAGTTGATCAAGTCGGTTACTGAAGCTTGTGCATTTGTCACGTATTTCTCATGTCATGGTTTTCATCTCTGTCAGTTCGTTTATAGCCTTCTCTGCATTAATTATTCTAGTTATCAATTCTTCCACTCTTTTTTCAAGATTTTTAGTTTCTTTGCACCGGGTATGTAATTCCTCCTTTAGCTCTGAGAAGTTTGATGGACTGAAGCCTTCTTCTCTCATCTCGTCAAAGTCATTCTCCATCCAGCTTTGATCCATTGCTTGTGATGAGCTGCATTCCTTTGGAGGGGGAGATGCGCTCTTATTTTATGAATTTCCAGCTTTTCTTCCCTGCTTTTTCCCCATCTTTGTGGTTTTATCTGCCTCTGGTCTTTGATGATGGTGATGTACTGATGGGGTTTTGGTGTGGGTGTCCTTCCTGTTTATTAGTTTTCCTTCTAACAGTCAGGACCCTCAGCTGTAGGTCTGTTGGAGTTTGCTTGAGGTCCACTCCAGACCCTGTTTGCCTGGGTATCAGCAGCAGAGGCTGCAGAAGATAGAGTATTGCTGAACAGTGAGTGTACCTGTCTAATTCTTGCTTTGGAAGCTTCCTCTCAGGGGTGTACCCCACCGTGTGAGGTGTGGGGTGTCAGACTGCCCCTAGTGGGGGATGTCTCCCAGTTAGGCTACTCAGGGGTCAGGGACCCACTTGAGCAGGCAGTCTGTCCATTCTCAGATCTCAACCTCAGTGTTGGGAGATCCACTGCTCTCTTCAAAGCTGTCAGAGTCGTTTGCGTCTGCAGAGGTTTCTGCTGCTTGTTGTTGTTGTTGTTGTTGTTTAGCTTTGCCCTGTCCCCAGAAGTGGAGTCTACTGAGACAGGCAGGCTTCCTTGAGCTGCTGTGGGCTCCACCCAGTTGGAGCTTCCCAGTGGCTTTGTTTACCTACTTAAGCCTCAGCAATGGCGGGCGCCCCTCCCCCAGCCTCGCTGCTGCCTTGCAGTTAGATAGCAGACTGCTGTGCTAGCAATGAGGGCGGCTCCGTGGGCGTGGGACCCTCCCGGCCAGGTGTGGGATATAATCTCCTGGTGTGCCCCTTTGCTAAGACCCTTGGTAAAGTGCAGTATTCGGGTGGGAGTTACCCGATTTTCCAGGTGTTGTGTGTCTCAGTTCCCCTGGCTAGGAAAAGGGATTCCCCTCCCCCTTGCACTTCCCAGGTGAGGCAATGCCTCGCCCTGCTTCAGCTCTCACTGGTCGGGCTGCAGCAGCTGACCAGCACCGATTGTCCGGCACTCTCTAGTGAGATGCACCCAGTACCTCAGTTGAAAATGCAGAAATCACCTGTCTTCTGTGTCGCTGGCGCTGGGAGCTGGAGACTGGAGCTGTTCCTATTTGGCCATCTTGCTCCGCACCCCCGAAACCAATTGTTAACTGCGTGACACACTGATTCCTAGAGAATGTGCACGGCCCAGCAGCTCAGACCATTACTACGGAAAGAAAGAAAATCATCATGGCTGCTGCTTCCTGCTCCTGACAGTGAGTCACATTTAATGTTACTGTAATAACAGAGCTGTCATTTCTACACCTCTTTGTGGACTGTCATGTCTACTGTCAGGGGTGCTGAAAGACTGGTAATGTAGTCACTCTTTGTGGGGGTCCTTCCCCAGGGAACACCCGTCAACAGAAAACACTGCGTTTCACTCGGCTGCTATTAATATTTACAGCTGGAGGCCCCCTCTCCCTAAGGCTCCTTGCTTTCGAGATTCTGGTTGCATTCAACAGACATTACAAGTTCCCAGCAGAAAGGAAGTACAAGGCGCCTGCTGCAGTCATGGCAGTGGGGCCATGCTGGGCAGGCAGATGGGCTTTGTTATCTCCGGAGGACCCGAGGTCCAACAGCAGGTAGGGGCCTGAGCTAGCTGGCACTGGCACACCCTCCAACCCCGCCTTGCACTAGTCAGGTATAGAAATGGCACCTGCCTTCCAGCTGGAGAAAGCAAATGTGTCCTGGCATTGCCCCATGTCACTTTGGGGTACATTGACAAGTCTGGAAAAATTATATTCTGTTGTGGATTCAGGGCAAGTGAATGGATGCAACTTTGATTCCAAAAGTGGTTCCACTGGGGCTATTAATTTTCACCCAGTTCTTGCCATCAGAGTGAAAAGGCCCAGCCTTAAGGGCTTCGTGAATTCTGCTGCCTGTTAAGTTACTCACAAATTGCCGGACTATCAGGGGAGAGTTGGGGTTTAAAGCATCTCTTATTGGCTGCCAGCCACAGTTTCACATACTATTGGAATTCAATATTAGCAATGACTTCTTGGAGACAGGAAGTGTCTGAAATTGCTCTGTCTAGAAAACTGAGGCTCAATGGATTTCTTAATAAATACGTAGAGTGAGAACTTCTGTGAATCCGTGCTGACTAATGCTGAATGGTATTTACGTTGATTGCATTCTTGGTATTTCAAAGCCAAATCAGACCAACCTGTTAACCAAATGTTTTCTCGTGGGAGGTAGAATTGCAAGGGCTTGCCAGAGCCAGCTGGGAAGTGAGCTAGTGCAGCTCTCAAACTCATCCACTTTCTCCCCAGAGCCACTTGATTCATGCTGGTTATCTTGGAGAAAAAACTAAAGCTTCTGGTAGGAGTTGGATTTTATTTCTTTAAGACTATTAGAAGACCAAGATTAGAGGGTATATGGCCTGTTCTATGCAGGTACTGGGGATTCAGTAGTCAAGACAGCCCCACTCCCTGCCCTCGCAGACTTAGTCCAGAGATGACACTAAAGTGTGGTCATTACCATCCTGCAGGGTGTCCTGGGGTTTTCGGAGACAGGCTCCCTTAAGGAAGTGGAGTGATATCTAAGGGATATGGATGATCCCTGAGGGATGTAGACTATCCCTAGGTGATGAAGGTGAACGAGTTTGTGTCTCAGGCAGAAGAAACAGCATACTCAAAGGGCCAAACATAGGACACAGCACAAAAGGCAACCAATGATCAAGTGTGAGTCGGGAAGCGGGGTTGCTTGAAGGAGTAGATGGTTGATAGGAGCAGGAGCCAGGCAACGGAGATCTTGGAAGTTGGATGAGAGTCTGGACTTGATTCTAGAACAGGGTTTCTTGGCTTTGGCACTACTTACATCTGGGGCTTGATCACGGTTTGTTGTGAGGCAGGGCAGGAGGCTGTCCTGGACATTGTGCGATGTTCTGCAACATTTCTGGCTAGACTTACAGCATGCCAGTGTCACCTCCCAGTCATGACAATCGAAAATGTCTCCAGTCATTGCCCAGTGTCCTCTGGGTGATGAAGTTGCCACCTGTTGAGAATCATTGCTCCAGGGGCAATGGGGAGCCACGGAGGGGTTTTGAGCAGCAGCTCATAGCAGGAACTCTGCAGTCTTCGTTGCTACAGCCATTTCCTCTCCACCTTGGGCTGAGCTGCTCATGAGCATCGGAAGTTGTAGGAGAAAAAGAAGTTGATGTGCCTTTCTGCTATGGGTATTTTTCAGAAACTGGAACTATCAAAACTTTCCTCTTCTAATGAATTGGATATGCTTACTTTTATAATACAAAGAACCCTATCCTTTTCCCTCTTTGCTTTGGTGGTCAGAGAGCTTAGAATTACTGTTTCTACTCAGTTGCATGGGCCTCTCTGGATTGGTGAAAGTCTAAGTTGCCTACCCAGGTCCTGTAGTTTGCAGACATCAGTCAAGTGGGGCTGGGAGGGCAGGGGCGGGCGCCACAAGACCTGGAGGCTGCACGTCTCTGTCTTCCCTCCAGGGGGCAGCAGGCCCTCAGCTCCCACTATGGGGCCATTGTAGAATCTTTGGATTGTTCAAGAAACACAGGAATCCAGATTTCTATGTAAAACCTCCCAAGTTTATATATTGACAATAAATTCAAATGTTCAAATGTCTGTAAGACAAGTACCAGGTCAAATCAAATTGTCTTGGGGCTATTTTCTGCTCAAGGGCCAGTTTGTGACTCTTTTTTTTTTTTTTTTTTGAGACAGAGCCACTCTGTGGCTGGGGCACAGTCTCCACACACTGCAATCTCTGCCTCCCGGGTTCTAGCGATTCTCGTGCCTCAGTCCTGCCAAGTAGCTGGAATTACAGGGCGCCCACCACCACACCCAGCTAATGTTTGTATTTTTAGTAGAGATGAGGTTTCACCATGTTGGTCAGGCTGGTCTTGAACTCCTGACCTCAGGTGATCTGCCCACCTCGGCCCCTGAAGTACTGGGATTACAGGCGTGAGCCACTGTGCCTGGCCTTCAGTTTGTGACCTCTTGATGGGTGTTTTTTTGTTTTGATTTTTTAAAAAACATGTGTGTGTGTATATATATATATACATATATACATATATATATATATATAATTTCATTTATTTTATTGCTTTGCTTTTTCTGTTCGCTTTTGTTTTCATTGTTTGAATTTCATTTTTGGGGAAGAGTAGGGGATTGTGCTAGGGCATCTTCTCTTCACTCCTCCAGATCCATCTTGCAGCTTCTTCCACTTTGCTCTGTGTCCTGGGAACAATCAGGCTCTCTTGTTCTGTGACTTATGTGGACAGGCCCTGCCAGCATTTACAGGTGGGAAGGAAGTGAGTCTGGAATACAGATTCCCCAGCTTACTCCCTGCTGGTCCTCCCGCAGGTCCTGGCTCAGGGCAGACCGTCTTGTCTCCAGCTGCCCTGCTCCTGGTCCTTCCCTGCTCCTGGTCCTTCTAGGGTGGGTGAGCTGCGGAGCTGTGGCATCTTCATCCTCACCCTGTTGGTTTTACTCAACCCTGCATGGATCTTTGTGCATAGTCCCTTCATTAAGCTTCTCTCAATGATCTAACTTGAGGGTTTTGTTAGCTTCCTACCAGGGCCCATGGCTACTAAAAAATAAGTAATTTAGTGCAGAACATAGGAAAGTTGGAGGGTTGTTTATATGAACAAAACATAAATAATAGACTGGTCTCAGAGGATGTGTATTGGCTGTAAGGACGGGAAACCATAACTACATCAACAGGGAACATGCCTAGATTCCCATTCATCAGATCAAATCTGCTTCACATGACATGATTTTGAACCTTGACTTAAAGTAGCTCATGCCATTTTCATGTAAAACTGTGTTTATCCTGTAGGAAAAAAACATGGGAAGTATGCTCTAGAGGTGAAGTGCGTGAGAAATGTCTCAGGAGCCTCACTTGCCTGTTCTCGTGATTGCTTATTTTCTGTCTCCTTTGCTGGCTTCTCTTTGGCCTCTCGCTCATGGAATGCAGTCTGGATGTTTCTAGGCAGCACAGAGTAGAGGTTAAGAGCAATTGCCTTTAAATTAAGTTAATGTTTGTGCTGCCTCTTATTTCACCTGTATCGCTGTGGAGGAGGCGATTCCTTCTCTCTAAGTTTCAATGCCCTCAAAATGCAACCTCCCAGGGTGGCAGAAAGGACGAAAGAAGCAAATGTAAGGAAAACACTTAATGCTCCTGGCACGGGGGTGCCCAGTAACTAGCAGAGATTATTAACAAATCAAGCCCTGTTGCCCAGAAAGCTGTTAACCGTTAACAGTTTGTGCTTTAATGTGAACATCTGCCCATTTACAGTATGCAATAAGCTTCCTCTGGTGCTATGACCTTGAAGCAATGCCTAATTCTAATTGTTCTCTGAATCATCAGAGAATGATTGAGTTAAATTCAATCTAATGTTGAATATATTCTTATTGTGTGCACGTTTGGAAAATTCCTATCATATTCTCCATCTCCAGTCCTTTGGCACTCCTCCCATGTCACGTTTCTGGAAGATTGCAGATAGCGGTTCTGAGACAACATTTGCAAATCCCATTAGCAGTCTGCGATTACAATCCCTCTACGTCTAGAGACCAAAACTAACTTAAAGCAGCGTGTTGCTTCCTTCTATCTTTTCATTGATTTGGGGCTGTAGTTCTCATTTTATGTGCCAATTTCAGTGAGAAGCTCATTCTCCTAGTGTACTCTTAACTTGCCAGGATAACAAGTTTCACCTTAAAATCAGTATGTCACTTGCTGGGACCAGAGGGCCAAACATGCTGAATTGGGAAAAAGGAAGACCCAATAAAGCCAACACAGAGTAAAGGGAAAAAATATTGAACCCAGTCTCGGTAGCCTGTGGCTAACTCTGTATCCAGTGTGAGACTTGATTCTCTCTTAAAACCTGGATTACACACCCTTCCTGCAAATATAAATAACTATCCCTTAGCCTCTAATTCAGGGGCAAGTTGGTACAGTCACAAACCTGGATTAGAGGCTGCCACTCTCTCGTTACATGGTGCTCAGTTCCTTAACTGTGTGGCTAATAAGGTCAGCAATATCTTAGCTGGCATTTGTTGAATATTTACTACATGCCAGCACTTTACAAATATTGTGCAATCCTCAAACAAACCTATGAGATGGAAGCTCTTGTTACTGTCACTTTACTGATGGGAGAGTTTGAGTGTGACCTGGATGGAGCCCAGTGGTCCCAGAAGTGTGTGATGAGCAAAGTCACCTCTGCAGTGTCTCCTTGGAGAGACAGAGCTTGGCCTGGAGAAGTGCTTGCGCAGTCAAATCAGCACCCTGCTGACCTGCAGGAAGCAATGCGTAGGCTCAAGGGAGGTGGTCCCTGAGGGAAGGCGCCAAGACGCCAAGCCAGGTGCAGCAGGATGGGAAGGGAGGGAATGAACACAAGATGGTGGGGAGAAGGTACTCCCACCTCCCCATGGCCCTTCCCCACCTCTGGTGATCATGAGTCTACTCTCCGTTTCCATGAGTTCAATTGTTTCCATGTTTAGTTCCCACATATGAGTGATGGTTAATGGGTGCAAAAATATAGTTAGAATAAGATCTATATTTTATATCACAACAGGGTGTCTATAGTTAATAATTTATTATGTATCTAAAAATAACCAAAAGGCCCAGCACAGTGGCTCACACCTATAATACAAACACTTTGGGAGGCCGAGGCGTGCAGATCGCTTGAGTCCAGGAGTTTGAGACCAGCCTGGGCAACATGATGAAACCCCGTCACTACAAAAATGCAAAAATTAGCCAGGCATGGTGGCGCATGTCTGTGGTTCCAGCTACTCAGGAGGCTAAGGTAGGAGGATGGTTTGAGCTCGGGAGGCAGAGGCTGCAGTGACTTGAGATTGCACCACTGCACTCCAGCCTGAGTGACAGAGAGATCTCATCTCAGAAACAGTGGAACTGGATTGTCCTTACACAAAGAAATGATAAATGTATGAGGTGATGGACAGCCCAAATGCCCTGTTGTGGTAACTATGCATTGTATGCCTGTACCAGAACATCGCATGTACCCCATCAGTGTAGACCCCTATTATGTACCCGTAATAATTAAAAATTTTGAAAAAGAGTGTTCCAAGTAAGTGAGCCACACGCACAAAGGCCTGGAGGTGGGAATGACATATCCAAGGAACTTCAAGATGGCTGGTGTGGCTGGATCTGAGCGAGTGAGTTAGGCCATGAGATCAGAGAAATTGGCAAGGCAAGGGCTGGTCTTTGCATGTTGTGGGCCTTGGTCAAGATTTCTGATTTTATTCTGTGTGTGGTAGCAAGCCGTTAAGATTTTGAGATAAAGAGTTATATGGTAAGGTTGGTGTTTTAAAAAGGTGATTCCAGCTGCTGTGTGGAGATGCAAATGGCAGGGGGGAAGGCAGGGAGGCAGTTGAAAGCACTATCATAGACAGGTGAGAGAGGATGGCGGCTTGGACCATGTGCCATTGTCAGAGTCAGAATCTGAGCTGAAAGTATCGCAGACAGAACCTGCTGATGGATGGAGTAATGGTTAGCACTGAGTGTCAACTTCACTGGATTGAAGGATGCAAAGTATTGTTCCTGGGTGTGTCTGTGAGGTGTTGCCAAAGGAGATTAACATTTGAGTCAGTGGGCTGGGAGAAGCAGACCCACTCTCAATCTGCATGGGCACCATCTAATGAGCTGCCAGTGCAGCTAGAATAAAAGCAGGCAGAAGAGTGTGGAAGGACTAGACTGGCTGAGTCTTCCTGACTTCATCCTTCTCCCTGCCGGGCGCTTCCTGCCTTCGAGCATCGGACTCCAAGTTCTTCGGCTTTTGGACTCTCGGACCTACACCAGTGGTTTGCCAGGGACTCTCAGGCCTTTGGCCATAGACTGAAGGCTGCCCTGTCAGCTTCTCTACGTTTTAGGTTTTGGGACTCAGACTGGCTTCCTTGCTCCTCAGCTTGCAGACGGCCTATTCTGGGAACTCACCTTGTGATCCTGTGAGTCAATTCTCCTTAATAAACCCCCTTCACATCTACATCTATCCTATTAGTCCTGAGCCTCTAGAGAACCCTAACAGAGACAGGATGTGAGAGATGAGTGAAGAAAGTGGTCAGGGGGATCCAGGGCTTGGACTGAGCGACTCGGTGAATGAGGGTATCATGCACCAAGGTGGGGAGGAGCCGTTGTGGGGGCAACAGCAAGAGAGTTCTGTTTGGAACATGTGAAGTTTGCAGTGGATCTGTGTGAATGTTTCCATGTCAACCTGGCTGGGTCATGGTGCTCAGATATTTGGTCAAACACCAATCTGCATGTGGCTGTGAAGGTAATTGTTTAAAGATGAGATTAACATTTAAGTCAATAGATTTCGAGTAAATCAGATGATCCTCTGTAAAGCAGATGGGCCTTATCCAATCAGATCAATTGAAGGCCTTAAGAGAAAATGACTGAGGTCTCCCAAGGAACAAGGAATTCTGCCAGCAGTCTCCCTCCAAACTCCAGCAACATCACCTCTTTCCTGAGTCTTCAGGCTGCCGGCCTGCCCTTCAAATTCCAGATGTGTCAACCCCTATAATCACGGGAACCGATTCCTTAGAACAAACCTCTACACACACACACACACACACACACACGGACGCGCACACACACGTACATGCACACACACAATTAGTTCTGTTTCTCTGGAGAACCCTGATTAGTCCAACATTCTAAAACCCAGAGACAAGAGGCTAGAGTTAGAACATTTAGGAGTCATCACCATATAGACTAGAGATAATTAAAAATTTTCCAGCAGCCCTGTTTAAAAAAAGTAGAAAGAATCAAAAGACATTAATTTTAACATATTCTACTTAGCCTAAAATGTTCTCACTTCAGCATGTAATTAATACAAAAACATTACGATTTGACATTATTTTCCCATATTAAGTTGCCACTGTTGGGTGTGTTTTCACAGTGACAGCACATCTCAGTTGGACCAGCCTCGTTTCAAGTGCTCAGTAGCCACATGTGACTGGCAGCTGTCATACTGCATAGCTCAGCTCTAGATGGTGTTGAACCTCTGGGGCTGGGCAGGTGCACTTCTAATGCATGTGCAGGTAGAGGAGAGCAGAGAACAGAGCCAAGACTGAGCCTAGGGCTTTCAAATGTTTAGAGGTTAAGAAGAGAAGGAGGATCCAGCAAAAGAGCCTGAGACCAGTGTCCAATGAGGCAAATGAGAGATGAGAGTGTGGAACCTAAAAGCCAAGAGAATAGATAGCATCAGTGGTCTATGAGATGCAGGTGAGAAGTGAGCATTGGATGTGGCTAGATAGAGGTCACTGGTGACCTTGACAAGAGCAATTCAATGGAGTACTGAGATGAAAATGTGATGAAGAGAAAGGCAGATGAGGATATGGAGAGCGAGAGTGCAGCCAGCTCCCTGGAAGAGAGGAGACTGGTGTGGAAGGGAGCAGAGAGGGGGGTCGTGGCTGGAGGGAGGTGGGGACAAGGACATAGTGGGTTGTTTTTGTTTTTGGTTTTGTTTGAGACAGAGTCTCGTTCTGTCACCCAGGCTGGAGTACAATGACGCGATCTCGGCTTGCTCCAACCTCCACCTCCTGGGTTCAAGGGATTCTCCTGCCTCAGCCTCCCTAGTAGCTGGGACTACAGGCATGTGCCACCACACCCAGCTAGCTAATTTTTGTATTTTTAGTACAGATGGGTTTTCACCATATTGGCCAGGCTGGTCTCAAATTTCCGGCCTCAGGTGATCCACCTGCCTCGGCCTCCCAAAATGCTGAGATTACAGGTGTAAGCCACCACGCCTGGCAGGACACAGTGTTTTAAACAGGAGGTCCTACTGCCCTGTTGGAGAGGGATTCAACACAGAAGGAGAAATGAACGGTGCAGGCAAGAGACAGTGATCAAGAGTGGGAGAGAAGCCCCACTTAGGCTTAAGCTGGCACGGAGGTGGGATCCAGGACAGAGCGCTTGGGTACAAGTGCTGGTGTGTCCACATGGTGCTGGGAGGGTGGGGCAATGCTCTCTTGGGGAGTGAGCATTTGGAAAGAGAAGGGAGGGAAGAAAGGTGGATCCAATCTTCCAGAGAGTGGCAGAGAGAAGTGATTAGGTGAAATGGTACTTGAATCTGAACACCTGTTAGAATTTCCTGAGGCGCTTTTTACAATACACCAAAGCCTGGGCCCTACCACAGACCAACTGAAGCAGGATCTCTTGGGTCAGGTCTCAGGAACAAGTATTTTTAAAAAATCTCCCCATGTGATTCCAATGGCATCCAAGTTTAGGGAACTGTAGGGTGGCCACCTGAGTCATATGAAATTGAACCTGATGCCGATGAAGCAGTTTCTATTGAAATTTTAACATAACAATCTCCAGGAGACAGAGCTTTGGACAAAAAGTCCTCCGGTCCAGATCAATTGGAAGAGAGGCCATGGTGGTCATGGCATTGAGATCTACAGAGATAATTATTTCCCCCATGGGATGTATAGAATAGAGGCAAACACAGTGTCATCATTGTAGTAATCTAAGGGTTACCATTCGCCCTGATGGGAGGAACCCAAATTAGGGCAGGAAGGAATAAATTCAGACGTAACATTCACGTACTGTGCTTAGGAAACTCTACTAAAGGCTGTTCCTGGGAAGAGTGGGCTGTGTATTAGCAGGAGCCTGAAAACCAAGGGGAAGGAGCTTAAGGAGTAGTTACCTGGTAGACTGGGTGTTCCTCCATTCATTTGTTCATTCAACATTCGATGTGTGTTTATTGAACACTCACCTACTATGTGCCGGGGCAGTTCTTATGAAAAGCTGGAAGTGCCAGCATGGAGCAGTCCCTGTGTGTATCAGCCGTTCAGCACTTTGCCACCAAAAGAAAATTGTCAGAGACCCTCCAAAGGAAGATGAGGAGGTATCGTGGGTGAACACAGCAGAGAGAGGTAGGAGCTGCGTCATCTTCATCCCGCTCTGAAGTGGAATCAAATCATTCTCGGAGACCTCAATCTGCCCATCCTGAGGGAAATGCGTGAGAATGGCCAGGAACCCATCCTCGGGGAGGCTCTGGCCTCTTCATTCCTCCATGGTGCTGTGTCTACTGTGTGCCAGGCATGTGCTGGGATTGGAAACATGAAGCAGACATGGCCCACCTTTCAGGGAGCTTGCAGCTTAGTAGGAAGAGAGCCAGTGTGGAGTAGCATTTCAGACGGTAGGTAGATTCTCCAGTCAACATTAAGGAGAAAATCAAGTCTAACCAAAATTACCTTGGGAAAAAAGAATTCTCCGGGGAGATGGGAGTCTGGCGTCTGAAATACAGCCTCTCGTAAACACAACACAGCCAGTTTTCCTGCAGCATTGGGACAGATGGCCGTCTCTGTGGCTGAGCACCAGAGGAAGCAATCGGCTTGGCTTGCATTTCGAGGTCATGTTGTATGAAAAAAGATGTATTGTCACTCTAAACACTGGTGTGCGAGATGCTCGCACCTCGGAGAGGCTCAGAACTGGATGCAAACGTTGGCAGATCCGCTCTCTGGGGCATATGCTTATTGCGGGGAAGGGCTGGCAGAACCACACACTTTATTTACATTGTTTTTCATTTAAAGTTTTCTCTGAGCACCTACAGTGGAATCTGCTTAAGCTAAATGTGCATGTAATGGGACCAACTGAGAAAAGGCAAATGGGAAGCCACCGGAAGTGTGACACCCTTGCAAGAAGAGGTGAGACTTAGGATGGGACGATGCCACAGGGGCCCTTTTCTCCAAGGCTCTGAGCATTCCAGAGGGGCCAGCCACGGGCTCCAGTACTGGTGTGAATGCTGAAGCAAGAGGAAGAGCCCCACCTGACTTCTCCCCCATCCTCCGCAGAAGACCCCACCCCATGAGGGCCCTCTAGTGGCCTTGCAAGGAGGGAGAGGAGGCAGGGTCCCTTCAGAAAAGGTCTCGGGGCCCTGCCTCTGCATCCTCTATGTGGTCTTCTTCCCTGGAGACCTCACGGAAGACTTAGCCCTGGGCCTCTTCCTAAAGTCAAACCAGAGGCACTGCCCGAAGGTCCGGGTGGAGCGTCCCCCTCATCAGTTCTGTCCTGGGCCCTGCAAGGGGCCGGGCCTGCCTGCACGCTTCACAGGGGCCTGTCATCACTGCTCACTGCTTGCCTTCTGACCTTCCCCCCGACAAGCCTGTTCCCTCCCAGCCCAAGCCTGGAGTCGCCCGCTGGCCTGGCCAGCCTTGTCTGACATTTTTGCCGAAGAAGGGGATCGAGCTAGATTCCGGCGGCCGGCTGGCTTCCCGGGTTGCGGCAGGCCTTGTCCACTTGGAGGACATCTTGCCTTGTTTGCCCACTGGGGCCCTCATGTAGACAGACCCTTGCTTGATTCTGTAGCCCTAACCAAGAATCTGAAGGTGGACTTCCAGGAATACATTCCTGCCCAGCTAAGGCTCCAGGGCTCCTGCAGGCAAAGGGAGACTCCTGGGATGGCCAAGGATGCTCACTGGTCTGCGAAGCTTGCTGAATAATTATGACACTCTTGGGGCTTACTTCTCCACACTAACCAACCTACAGCACGTGCTCACAGAGAGAGAGAGGCTGCCTGCCCCAACTTCGTGTGGTCTCGTGTCCCTTCCTGTTCTTGCAGGATCGCTGCGCTGACCTCCCCATGAGAGGAGAGGGCAGAGTGTGGCCCACCCCTCATCCTAAGGAAGCAGGGGCCGTCCACGGCCTGCCCACCATCCGATCACTCCAGGTGGCCCAGACCCTTTCTCGTGTTTGTTTGTACGAGATTTTCATGTTTTCGTGCCTGACAAGGGGAAGTGGTTAGTATACAAGCGGCACATCAACACCATTCTGGTAATTCTTTCTCAATGGAATTTGCCAACAATTTTTATTTCCAGAAGTCTCATGGAACCAAACAGACAAGCAATAGAAGAGCAAAGGGAAATAAATGGTTATGAGTGTTCATCACAGAAGCACAAAGCGCAAGGCTCCTTGCAAAGTCCTTGAGGCCTCCTGCCTCAGACCTTCCCTGGCTCTCTCTCCCCAGGCATCATCAGCTGCTGCAGAAGGGACTCCGCCTGTCTTTAGAGAGAAACAAATCAGGATCAGGGCTCTGCCACCTTCTCTGCTAAGTCCACTAACCTCCTGCAACTCACTTCCTCTCTCTTTGGCCTGCGCCTCATGTTTTATTAAATTTTATTAAATGTTCTTTCTGGTTCCCATCACCTCTGGAGGCTTGCTTTTGTCGGGCCACCACCAGAACAAGCCAGGGAGGGAGGCACCTTGTTCCCACAGCAGCACCAGGTAGCTGTTAAATGAATGCATTCAAATGTACCGCCTGCCCGGGTTAATAGTCATTGCCTTGGGGAGGAGCACCAGCACCTCGGTCCTCATAGATTGAGATTGTGGCTAAGAGGATGGAAGCTGTGCAAAGGGGAGCCAGAGCGCAGTTGGCTGCAGCTAGAGCTCCCTGGCCCTGGCCCTCACTCCCGGCCTGCACTCCCTCCCCATCCTCTCGCCCGGGATACACACATCGTGCCTGTCTCTTACAAGCCAGAGCTAAAAGAAAAAGCAGATATTAGCCCAACTAAGAAACTAAAAGGAACAACAACAAGTAAAGAGATTAAGATGAACAAAATGTAAGAAGATGTTAAAGGGTAGTAATTTGTTTTTATGAATAAATATATTCAGGGAAGTAAAAATTAAGACGTGGATGATAAAAGGGTGTCAGCTTCAGGAAACTAAAATGATTTATAAGTCACACCGAAAGGAACGAGGAACATTTTAAAGATGGAAGACAAAAGGGAAAAATTCTAGACAACGACAGGAAGGAGATTAAGGTGGTTAAAAATGGATCAAGTTGTAAACTAGAGGCCGCAGGTCTTACATAATTAGAAAGCTAAGTAAAATAAGCAACTTTCTATGTAAACGAATAAAATATTTTTAAACAGTGCAGAAAAGGAAGGCTCTTTAAGGCTATTAACCCGGGCAGGCGGCACACTCGGAAGGTCACTGCAAATAAGATGCCAATACTTGGCCGGGCGCGGTGGCTCAAGTCTGTAATCCCAGCACTTTGGGAGGCCGAGATGGGTGGATCACGAGGTCAGGAGATCGAGACCATCCTGGCTAACATGGTGAAACCCCGTCTCTACTAAAAAACATACAAAAAAGTAGCCGGGCGGGGTGGCGGCGCCTGTAGTCCCAGCTACTCGGGAGGCTGAGGCAGGAGAATGGCGTGAACCCAGGAGGCGGAGCTTGCAGTGAGCTGAGATCACGCCACTGCACTCCAGCCTGGGTGACAGAGCGAGACTCTGTCTCAAAAAAAAAAAAAAAAAAAAAAAAAAAAAAAAAAAAAAGCCAATACTTTAGAAACCAACAGTGGGGTTCCTGGAGCCTCCTCAGGCAGAGGTCACTGTGGTGAAGGGTCCTTAGCAGGCCTATGCAGGGCCCAGGTCCCCAACTGTCCGCCTTGCCTTGGGCAGCTGGTCCATGTTCTCTCCGCTCCTTCTGAAGTGCTGGTGAGGTCTGAGGGCCTGGGCCTTCACAAAGTGCTGCCTTTCCTGAGTCTGGCTCTAGCCTCAGAGCTCGTGAGACTCATGCTGGGAGTCACAGCCTCTCCCCTCCCATGACACCCCCTGCTCCCTCCCACTGGGGCACAGGATGCATGATCACACGTAGGTTTCTGCAGGCTCCTCGTTTTGGGGTACAAACAAGGTAGAAGGCCCTTTCGGGCTCCAGAAAAGACTACGAGCAAAAGGACAGATGACAGAGGACAGAAATAACGTTTATGTATGAATATTTCAAGCTACTTACAAAAGCTAGCTCACTCAGTTGGCAATAGCAGTACGTCCACTGTACGGGGGAAACCCTGAGGCCGGTGACCCGTTTCCCACCCCCTTTAGCCGCCGCGGTACCGCGCACTGTGCTGGTTTCAGCGCTTTCGCATCTGATTCTCAGTTCTTCTGTTTTTCATTGAAGCCATATTTGTTTTCTCTTCAGCCTACTGATTTCTGGCCCACCGTCAATTCCGACTGGTGCCCAGCTTCCCTCTTGATATGCGTGTGTTACACAGACGCTCTGTATCCCAAACAATAGAGGGATGAAATCTTCAGCATGAGATTTTAAGTGCTGCTTCCATTTTGTCCACTAAACAGTAAGAAAGCCACACAGATTCCTCAAAAAGACTTCCATGACTTTCCCAGAAGGGTCATCTCCATAGATGTAACTGCGTGATTGTGACATTCATAACAGCCCTTTCCATGAGCAGCACAAAGACACTAAGTCCCTAGTTCCCTGATGATTTTTTTTTTTTTTTTCTGAGACGGAGTCTTGCTCTGTCGCCCAGGCTGGAGTGCAGTGGCGTGATCTGGGCTCACTGCAAGCTCCGCCTCCTGGGTTCACGCCGTTCTCCTGCCTCAGCCTCCCGAGTAGCTGGGACTGCAGGTGCCCGCAACCACGACCGGCTAATTTTTTTGTATTTTTAGTAGAGACGGGGTTTCACTATGTTAGCCAGGACGGTCTCAATCTCCTGACCTCGTGATCTGCCCCCCTCGGCCTCCCAAAGTGCTGGGATTACAGGCCTGAGCCACCGCGCCTGGTCCCCTGATGATTTTTTCAAGAGGCAAAATGCATACCTTCCCAGCAGAAAGAGAAACTGCTAAGTCAATCCACGGAGCTACATACCTCATCAGTGCCTTGGCAGACACAGCCTTCTAGACCACGGCTCCTGCCCTATGGAGCCTGTCATTGGATCAGGTGGATCACACAAGGTGGCTGACCAGGCAGGTGTCATTAACTGCCCAGTGGGTGCAGAGATGCTGAAGCAGTGAGTCCAGAGGCAGATCGGGACTCACCTGTGACCACGGGCACAGGTGCCTGAACGCCTGCTCCTCACTCATAAACCGGAATTCCTCATGACACCCAGTTCTGAGGGGACTTGTGCATGTTCACTGGGCTCATCTATGTCAAGCATGACTGGTACATGGTATTCACCCAATGAAGGAGGAGCGTGGAGAAATCCATGTGTGATCATGCATCCTGTGCCCCGGGAGCAGAGGGTGTCACAGGAGGGGAGAGGCTGTCACTCCCAGCATGGGTTTCGCAAGCTCTGAGGCTTGAGCCAGACTCAGGAAAGGCAGCACTTTTTGAAGGCCCCAGGTCCTCAGACCTCCCCAGCACTTCAGAAGGAGCAGAGAGAACAGGGACTGGCTGCCCTAGGCAAGGGGGACAGCCAGGGGGACAGCCAGGGACCTCAGCCCTGCCGAGAGGCCTGCTAGGGACCCTTCTCCACAGTGACTTCAGCCTGAGGAGGCTCCAGGAACTCTCACTGCTGGCTTCTAATGTATTGGCATCTTATCTGCGATGACCTCAGCCTTAAGAGCCTTTGTTTTCTGCACTATTTGAAAGTATTTTATTAGTTTACATAGAAAGTTGCTGATTTTACTTAGTTTTCTAAGTAAAGCTAAGTGGGTTTCTAATGGGTTAAAAATGAGGGTGCAGACTGTGTAGACCAGTCAGGATGGCTGGACTGAGGGTGCTGGACCCAGGAGAGGGAACAGGGCTGGAATTGTGGCTCTGCTTGATGGCAACAATGTGACCAATCTAATCTATGTAGCTCAGTAGTCCTCAAGCTGGGAGTGATTTTGTCCCCCAAGGGATATTTGACAATGTCTGGAGATATGTTTGTTCTTGCAAAGTGGGGAGGTGTGCGGCTGGCATCTACTGGGTGGGGGCTAGGGATGCCTCTCAGCACCCTGCAATGCACACGGTGGCCCTACAACTGAGAACTGTTGAGCCCCAGTGTCAGCAGTGCTGTGGTGAGGAATGCGGCCCTGGGTGAGGCTGTGGTTCTCTGGTGAATGTATAATGAGGTGGGTGTTCCCAGACACTACCCCAGAGATGCTCAATTAGAATGTTTGGGATAAGTTACCTCCTGCTCCCACCTTGCCCAAGCGCATACATAGCACAGGTTCAGAAGCAGGTGGGCCCTGGACATGGCACTTAACAAACTGCTCTCCAAAGTGGAGGTTAACCACGACACATATGTAACGACGGACAGGCTTTGCACACTGAAGTTTTCCAAACCTTTCCAAGCATCTGGCTACATCAAGTCCTAAAACGGTCCTTTAGGTTCAGCCTTATTCCCCTTTTACAAACAAGGAGGCAGAAATACAGGAAATTTCACGTGCTCATGGTACCGATATCCACCAAGTGGCAGAATGAGGACTTGAACCCAGCACCAGCTCAGTCCCTGGTTGGCAACAACAAATGTTTGTTGATTGGATGAATGATTGAATAAATGAATAAATAAATTCAAGCCCTCTGACTTCAAAATTCATTTTCTCTCCACTCTTGCATGATACCTCTTTAAGTATCTCATAAGGTGCTTAGATGATGACATAATGAAACTAAACTTGTATGAGTTATGATAAAAAATATGAGCAAAACTTGCTTTTTTCATACAGCTGACTTTGAAGTTGTTGAGACATTCAAATCCAGTAATGGAAATATGAGACTGAACTTTCTTTTTTTTGTGAGATGGAGTTTCACTCTGTCGCCCAGGCTGGAGTGCAGTGGCCGGATCTCAGCTCACTGCAAGCTCCTTCTCCCGGGTTCACGCCATTCTCCTGCCTCGGCCTCCCCAGTAGCTGGAACTACAGGCGCCCGCCACCACGCCCGGCTAATTTTTTGTATTTTTAGTAGAAAAGGGGTTTCACTATGTTAACCAGGATGGTCTCGATCTCCTGACCTCGTGATCCGCCCGTCTCGGCCTCCCAAAGTGCTGGGATTACAAGCCTGAGCCACTGCGCCCGGCCATGAGCCTGAACCTTCAAAGAAAGGGAAGAATGACCTGTTGAAACTTGAGCTGATAATAAGTGATGTTGCCGAACAGCGCAGTGTTCTCTATTGTCAACAACTGTTTATTTAGTGACGCTGCCTAGGCTAGAAAGGGTTAAAAATCAAGGCTCATAAAAACAGTCCTATGGACCAAGAATTTTCTAATAAGCACTTTAGAAGTTTGCCCCCTGGTGGACAGAGGGGAAAATGCAAAGAAGGTCAGGGAAATGCGATGGTCTAAGTCAGGCAGCGTTTGCCTTTCCTGTTTGTCTGAGGTTCTTCTCACTCAGAAAACAAGGAAACCACTGTCGTGGGCTGGACTGTGTCCCCCAAAGCTTCCTGTGTTGAAGCCCTAAGCCCCAGTTCCTCAGAATGTGACTGTATTTGCAGGTAAGGCCTTTGAAGAGGTGACTAAATTAAAATGAGGCTGTGAGGGTGGTTTGGCCCTGGTCCAATCTGACTGATGTCTTTTTTTTTTTTTTTTTTTTTTTTTGAGATGGAGTTTCGCTCTTTGTTCCCCAGGCTAGAGTGCAGGGGCACGATCTTGGCTTACTACAGCCTTGGCTTCCCGGGTTCAAGCGATTCTCCTGCCTCCGGCTGGAGGCAGTAACTGGGGTTACAGGTGCTCGCCACCACCACGGCCTCCCAAGTGCTGGGATTACAGGCGTAAGCTACTGCACTGGGCCTGACTGGTGTCTTTATAAGAAGAGATTAGGGCTGGGCACGGTGGCTCACACCTGTAATCCCAGCACTTTGAGAGGCCGAGGCAGGTGGATCACTTGAGTTCAGGAGTTGGAGACCAGCTAGCCAACATAGTGAAACCCTGACTCTACTAAAAATACAAAAATTAGCCGGCCATGGTGGCATGCACCTGCAATCCCAGCTACTCAGGAGCCTGAGGCAGGAAAATTACTGGAACCCAGGAGGCAGAGGTTGCAGTGAGCCAACATCACACCACTGCACTCCAGCCTGGGCAACAGAGTGAGACTCTGTCTCAAAAAAGAAAAAAAAAAAGAATTACACAGAGACCCCAGGGGCCTGTGCACAGGGTAAAAGCTATGTGAGGACACAGCAAGAAGGCGGCCATTGGTGAACCAAGGAATGAGGCCTTGGAAGAGACCAACCCTCCGGGCTCCTTGATCTTGGACTTCCAGCCTCCAGCACTGGAAGACAATCAATGTCTGTTACTGAAGCCCCCCAGGACGTGGCACTGTGTTATGGCAGCCCTAATGGACTAATGCAGTCACCATTCAGGAACAAGTTTTCCCAGTGACAAGGAAGTTAAGCATTCAGTTCATCACTGAGCATCTATTCTTTAAACTTGTGTCTAATCTATGAAGGGGCCTCTTTGTGGTCAATTGCAGTCTAATTCAGATGAAACCCAAACTATACATGCATGTGAAAAGACCGAGGCCTCATCATGGAGCTTACTGGTAGCACATTGTTGATTCAAAATGAGCATTTGCTCACCTGTCTGTCCCCCTTTGGGTTCCTAGTAGGACTGTGTCTCTATTTGTTGAAAATTTTAATTTAAAAAATTTGGAAGCCATCATTTGTTTCTTATTGCAAAACTTACACTCAAATATTGTCGAAAATGTAGACCAGGAAAAATAAGAAAATGAAATCTAACAAGTCCCTGCAATCAGAGCCGATCCTGTTAGCATTTGTCATTTCTCATTCACAGTGGGGTATTTCTTTTCTTTCTGTGAATGTCCATCTGCAATGGACATATATATTCAGGGTGCCCCAGTCTAGATCATTTCTTTATCTACCGCTTTGGCCATATAGGAGTGAGTGGATGTGGATGTGTGTGTGTGGATGTGGGTGTGCCAGTGTGTGCTTTAATTAACTGTATGAGACCTTAGAAGAGTGACGCTTATTGTGTGAGAACTGGGCCAAGACTTCTATAGTGAAGATCACACAACTGACTAGAAAGAGTTTCTTAGGTATGCAAAGCAAGCACATTCTAGGAGAATGTTTCAAGCTACATGTCCTTTGCATAGCTTTGGTTCATTTACAAAACTGGGACCATCTGATACACATTGGTTTTAACTTTTTCTCACCAATAATCTGTCATAAACAACTCTCCACATCATCAAATATTGTTCTACAGCACCATTTGTATGGCTTTGAATCTTTTATTGCAAGAATATATCTTAATTGATCTATAGATGGATATTTAGTTCTTTTCTAATTGTTATTATTATCATTGCTATTGTAGAAAACAATGTTATGATGAATAACTTGGTAGCCTTTGCTTATATCCATGCTTATTTTCTTGGGATACTAAATTCTGACTTTTAAAATTTAACTTTTACCACTGGTAGATGAGGGAAAATCCCTATATTCCCAACCAATAAATGATCTAAACCAGACAATTAGCAGGAACACAGTGATCATTGCAGACGTCTGAAAGTATTCACCTTTTAGACGGAATTGTGAGGATGATGGCAATTCATGGAGGGTGGTTGGGAAGTTAGTCAGCAGGGAGGAATGAGGAAGAAAGCAGGGAGAACGTCCACGCCTTTCCATAGCTCAGCTGAAAATGAAGCTGCCAGAAAACAAGTAAGGAAATAAAAAGACAGGTAAAGAGAGCTAAGGAGTAGAGAATATGGTTGTTAGAAGGAGTGGAGTGATAAGGCTGTGGTTTGAAGACCTGATATGACTGGCATTCAGAACACTCACTCCCCACAAGGCTGGCTGGCATGTCTATTGCCCACTGTGTACTTTCGGGGGACTTGGAATATTTAGCTGGTTTGCCATCATTGTCCAGAGCCCCTGCCACTGATATGTGTACAGGAAACCATGAAGTATAACACTAGATTTGGCAAAGCAAGAAACGGAGGCAGAGCGGCTGAAGGAAGAAAACTCATCTAACACTTTACAAAGTAAAACAATTTGAGTGTTCTGTTTCACCTCTCTGCTTCATTCATATGGAAAATTCAAAATTATCTGCAATGGACATATATTCAGGGTGCCCAGTCTAGATCATTTCTTTATCTACCACTTTGGCCAGAGAGGAGTGTGTGTGTGTGTGGATGTGTGTGTGTGTGGATGTGGGTGTGCCAGTGTGTGTGTGCATGTGCATGTGTGTGCTTTAATTAACTGTATTAGCCCTTAGAAGAGTGATGCTTATTGTGTGAGAACTGGACCAAGACTTCTATAGTGAAGATCACACAACTGACTAGAAAAAGTTGCTTAGGTATGCAAAGCAAGCACATTCTAGGAGAATGTTTCAAGCTACATGTCCTGGTACCTGCCCTGCTGGCCTGGTCCCCAGCCTGTTCTATGATGATGCCCGTCAGCAGTTCCTTGCTACCCTCTGTATCTGTCTGTGAGCTCTTTTGGCTGCTGGTGGTAAACTTTTGGCCCCTGACACTTCCCTCCCCCACTCTGAACACAAGCCTACAGCACCACTTGCTCATGG
The DNA here is from genome assembly GCF_007565055.1 of Rhinopithecus roxellana. Classification (NCBI taxonomy): domain Eukaryota; kingdom Metazoa; phylum Chordata; class Mammalia; order Primates; family Cercopithecidae; genus Rhinopithecus; species Rhinopithecus roxellana. The sequence goes on along the minus strand of NC_044566.1, from coordinate 69,402,939 downwards.
GAGCCTGTGTGGGTCCTGTTGTCCCAGGAGCTTGGCCCTACACCGCTCCGGCATGGTAGACGGGCAGGCAGGTTTACAGTGTGGGAACCACAATCCTCAGAATGAGACTGGCTCTGAATCCAATTTTTTATTTTTTATTTTTATTTTTTTGAGACAGTCTCGCTCTGTCGCCAGGCTGGAGTGCAGTGGTGCCTTCTCGGTTCACTGCCACGTCTGACTCCCTGGTTCAAGTGATTCTCCTGCCTCAGCCTCCCAAGTAGCTGGGATTGCATGCGCCCACCACCATGCCCAGCTAATTTTTGTATTTTTAGTAGAGATGGGTTTTCACCATGTTGTCCAGGATGATCTCTCCTGACCTCGTGATCTGCCTGCCTCAGCCTCCCAAAGTGCTGGGATTACAGACGTGAGCCACCACGCCCAGGGGTCTGAATCCAGTTTTAAGAGATTGACATTGCTCTATAATCCAGCCATGGCATTTGGGATTTTGGACATCCAGGTGGGGAATGTAACGATGAGCATAAATCTGTTTCCTTGAAAGGAGGGACCCTTGCCTGAGAAGGAAAGCCTGTGGCTGCCTCTGACCCAGTTGGTCATCTTGGGATGGGTACTATGGTCCCAGCAGGCTTTGTGGAGCAGGTCACCACCACCATCATCATCATAGAGAACTTTTGTGACATGCGCTGAAGTCCACAGCTCCACGGGGACCTGTGATGAGATCTGGAGACCCAGGAAGAGGGAAAAGCAAATGAAAGCCACGATGAGATACCAGTACACGCTTACCAGATGTCTAAATAAAAACCGCGGACAACAAGCGCTGGCAAAGGAAGTGGAGCAATAGGAAGCTTCATAAATTGCTGATGGGAATGTATTAAAATGAATGGCAAAAAGAGCAATTACTTTTGCACCATCCTAGTAAGTTGATACAACCACTTTGGAAAACTTGTTGGTAGTGTTTATCTACAGCTGATTGTATTCTACGACTTAGCAGTTCCACTCCCAGGGGTACACCCATCTTAAGTGCATGCACTGTGCACCAAAAGACATGTGCAAAATTGTTTGGAGAAGCACAATTTGTAATTGCCCAAACCTGGAAACCCATTTGCCCATCAAGATTTGAATAAGCCAATAAAAGGTGGGATATTCTCACCATGGAATACTCTTCATCTGTGGTTCTCAAAAGTGTGGCATCAGCCAGCCTAGGCAACATGGTGAAACCCTGTCTCTCCAAAGAATACAAAAAGTAGCCTGGAGTCGTGGTACACACTGATAGTCCCAGTTCCTTAGGAGGCTGAGGTGGGAGGATTGTTTGTTTGAGTCTGGGAGGTCAAGACTGCAATGAATCATGATTACACCATTACACTCCACCCTGAGCGAAAGAGAGAGGCCCTGTCTTAAAAAATAAAGTGCAGGCTGGGCGCAGTGGCTCATGCCTGTTATCCCAGCACTTTGGGAGGCCGAGGCGGGCAGATCACAAGGTCAGGAGATCAAGACCCTCCTGCCTAACGCAGTGAAACCCCATCTCTACTAAACAAAATACAAAAAGTTAGCCAGGCGTGGTGGCAGGCGCCTGTAGTCCCAGCTGCTCGGGTGGCTGAGGCAGGAGAGTGGTTTGAACCAAGGAGTCGGGAGGAGCTTGCAGTGAGCCGAGATTGCACCACTGCACTGCAGCCTGGGTGACAGAGCAAGATTCTGTCTCAAAAATAAATGAATAAATAAATAATAAAGTGCAGCATCAGTATCATAGGACAATCTGTTAGCATACTCTGGAATTTTATCTCAGACCTCCTGGGTCAGAAACTCTGGGGGTGGGGCCAGCAATCTTGTGTTTTAGCCAGCCCTCCAGGTGACTTTGGTGTGGGCTAAAGTTTGAGAACTTGCTGTAATATGGCAATAAGACTGAAGAAACTGCAACTCCAAGCAAAAATATGAATCTCAGTCCGTAATGTTGAGCAAAAGATGTCAGACCCAAAAGAGTGCATGCTGGAAGATTCCATTTATACGGAGCTCGGAAACAGGCAGAACTGTTTTGTGCTGCTAGAAGTCAGTTATGGGTGAGGCCTGTGAGGCACCTAGAACAAAATGTAAGGGGCTAGATGTGCTTGACCTTGAGAGGGGAGGCCTCCTTACACTGTGCACCCCAGGTTCCTCACCCTTTCCCAACCTTGGTCCGAGTGGTGATTATTCTGGATGGTGTGGGCTAAAGACTTCATACATACTTGATGGTCAGTAATCCAGGGTAATCCGTGAGGGCATCCAGGCATTACTATTGTTCTGTGTCTCCATGTGGGTGCTGTGTGCACTAGGGTGTTCAGTTCCTTAATATTCTTCAACCTGTACACTTACGGCTGGTGCACTTTTCTATATATAAATACGGAATAATCTTTCAATAAAAGATTAAGTACATATCCAATGGGAATGATGCCCTCATTTCAGTGATGAATGGCGTTGGAGTAATTGCTTTCATACCATCATGGGTCGAGTGTGTGTGTGTGTGTGTGTGTATGTTTTAATGGGCTTAGAAAATAGAAAAATATATTCGGGGTCAAATCTGGTAGATTATATATAATTTTTTTTTTCTAGAAAATGACATGGGGTTTCTGATGTAGCTTAAATGGACTCTAAAGGCTATTGCCAAGAGAAGGGAGTTCCAAATGTGCTCTGAATGTGGGAAAAGCTTTGGAATGAGAGTATAACTTCCCAAGGGGCTTCCTTGAGGGGCCCCTCCCTGAAGCCTGTGATTTCTGGCACAGACACTAACAGATAAGCCAGTGAAGTGTCCCCATCCCTTACCACCTGCATTCTGGGAAAGTGGTGGTTTCTCCTTGACTCGGTACTTTTACTTGACTTCGTGCCTTGGTGAGCTCCACGGATGGCTTGTTTTACCTGTGTCTTTGAATGCGAAGGGGAAATGTCTCTCCAGGCTGTGCTGCCAGCAGCTGTGCTGGAGTCAGTGACAACACACAGAGGAAGCCAGCTCTCGGGAATCCAAAGCATTCTGTGCAGACTCTGAAGGAAACAGGAACAGATAATTCTAGCAACTCCCGCCTGGATGTGGGGATGACTGTGATGGAGGAGAGGGCTGTTGGCCAGAACAAACCCCCGCTGACTCCTGACACTAGCCCCGGGGCCAGGCAGTGGTCGATTTCTGAGTAAAGTTGTCTCCGGAAGCAGAGTGACAAATGGCTCCCTAGCTCTGGCTCTGAATGAAAACGCATGAGCGCCGCAGCAAAGCCCTGCAGCGTTCTGTGTGATGGAAGAGAGCTTAGCCCAGCCTGCCCGCTGCCCTCCCTAGGTTCTAACCTACCCTGGGGACAGTCGCCGCCCTGACCCCCCTTCGGACCCCGCTTCTGACCCTGTCACGGTCAGCAGAGACGCGGTGACCCAATGCTCCTGCACAGGAAATATAATGACCTAACCAGGCCTGGCAGAAGGACCGCTGCTGAGCAGCCAATGGAGAATAGCTCTGTCTATCTCAGCATTACTTCACTGTCTAAACTCCCCCGGAATTCTGTTGGATACCTAAGTATTTCAGCAAATGTGGTATCCCACTCTTCCTCTAAAGTAAGCGCCTGCTGTCGTTCAGTTCAGCATCCAGGTGCTTATGGGAGGAATCGGCCGTGGTTGCTCTGTCTGCCAGTCTGTCTAGCAGGGGCCACCTCCTTCCACCCCCGGAGCCTCAGCCTCACCCAAACCCCGCCCCCTTCCTGGGGTGTGGCCACAGCCTTCCTTATTCCCATCCTTGTCCCCTTCCCAACCCACCTCTCCTCCAGGAGAAGCCAGAGCCCGGCAGACACAGCAGCGGGATCATGGCCCTCCTGAGCCCAGCCTTGCAGTTCCTAAACCCTCTCCATTAATCATGGATTAATTTGCTTTGGCCTCTTGATGCCCTGCTGACCCTAGAGAGGCTGCTTCTCCCCATTTAACCAGGTCCTAAAGAGAGCAAATGACTGAGTGCAAACACCTTTCATATGCAAAGCCATTAAGCCAGAGCTCACACCCCGCCACCCCACTATGCTCTTGGCCACTGTCCCTTTGCCCTAATCACCCCAGAGCCAGATACCAGACAAGTAGGGACCGTCCCATGCCCAGGGCCTGCCGGAATTACTCAGACCAGCCAATCCTAAACCTGCTTACCCTGCCTCGCCTGTTCTTTCCCATGAAAATCACAACGCTCCCGCCCATTTCCCTTCACTCCCTTGCCCCGCCCCCTGCTTCCCCAGGGGGCCCCTATGATGTGGAGCTCCCAGCTCACTTTTCAGTGGCAGTCTGCTCCTGATCTGTTGGCCTTGCCGTAGCTGAATAATAATAAAACCTACATTCTAAAACATCCTCAGAGGGAAAGGCAAGGTCTTCACGTGGTCTAGGCTCTGCTGCCGACTCCGGGAGCCCCTGGTCACATATGGTTATTGAGCATTTGAAATGAGGCTGGTCAAAACCGAGATGTGCTGTGAGTGTAAAATACACACTGGGTTTTGAAGACTTAACACAAAATAAAAAAGAATGCAAAAAAGCTCAACTTTTATATCAACTACATGTTGAAATAATAATATTGTAGATATATTGGGTTAAGTAAAACACATTAATTTGTTTCCTTGTTTGGGTTTTTTTAGTATAGTTACTAGAAAATTTTGAAAATGGCTCGTGTGACTCCCATTCTTTTTTTTTTTTTTTTTTTTTTTTAACAGAGTCTTGCTCTGTTGCCCAGGCTGGAGTACAATGGTGCGATTTTGGCTCACTGCAACCTCCGCCTCCTTGGTTAAAGCCTTTCTCCTGCCTCAGCCTCCTTAGTAGCTCGGACTAGAGGTGCCTGCCACCACGCCCAGCAATTTTTTTGTATTTTAGTAAGGATGGGGTTTCACCATGTGGCCCAGGCTGATCCTGAACTCCTGAGTTCAGGCAGTGTGCCCACCTCAGCCTCCCAAAGTGCTGGGATTACCGGCATGAGCCACTGCGCCAGACCTCCCATTCTATTTCCACTGGACACTGCTGGTCTAAGCATCCTCTCCCACTCACCCTGCTGCCTTTTTGTCTTCCTCTTCCCTTCTCTGTCTCTCTCACTCCATCTGCCACACGCTGCCTCCTTGCTGTGCCTTGCATGCCCAGGCAGCCCGCTGTCTCAGGACCATTCTCTCCAGCTGGAGTGAGCCTCCACATTCTTGCAAGGCTGGCTGCCTCCCTTCCCTCTTGTCTTTGCCCAACGTCACCTCCTCAGTGAAGCCTGCCCTGGCTTACCACTCTAAAGTGTCAACATCACCCAAATTCCCTGCTGTCTCCCTGCTTTATTTTTCATGCTTAATATGTATCTGTAGCTAGTATTTGCTCATTTATCATATGCTCTATGTCTCCACCAGCACGAAAGCTCACAAAGGCAGGGATTTTTGCCTCTTTTGTTCTCTGCTGTATCTCCCTATGCCTGGAAAGGACAGTGCTTCACACACAGTCACACTCAATAAATATTTGTTGAATGAATGAATGCAGAATACAGGCTTTTAGCCTCAGGGTGCTCATTTCGAGTAAGAGAAGTTGAATATATGTGACAGATAGAGTGCCGGAGGCATGGGGAAGCAGGTGAGCAGTCTTCAGGGAGTCGGGAACAGGGCCAGTGGGGCAGGCCGGCCCCGCCAGAGAGGCCCTCAGACCCACTCTGACCTGCTGCAGTTAGCAGAGGTAGGAGGAGGGTACAGCAGCTGCAAAGGGGAGAAGAGAGCATTTTCATTTTCTTAAAGCTTCCCAGAAAATTTGTGGGACTTGCTTAGTGAAATCAACCCTTGAACTCTGGCTTGTTTTTAGGAGTGGGATTTGATGCAATGATGAAGAATTGGCCTGACTTGCAGGGCAAGTGGCCCAGAGGTTTCCTGTAGAGTCTCAGACCCCGTCCCAGAACGATTGATTAAAATTTGCATTTTAACCACATTCCTGACAAATCCTGTGCACATTGTATGCCAAACTGTAGTGTGTGCCATCAACAGATGAACAGAAAGACAAAATGTGGTATATGCATACAATGGAATATTATAGGAAATAATTCTTCTTCTGCCTTTTGTGTGTGTGTGAGAGACAGGGCCTTACTTTGTCACCCAGGCTGGAATGCGGTGATGGGATCACGGCTCACTGCAATCTCAACCTTCCAGGCTCAGGCGATCCTGCACCTTAGCCTCCTGAGAAGGAAATTCTGACACACACTAACCTTGAAGATACTGTGCTAAGCGAAATAACCAGATGCAAAGGCCAACTTTTGTTCAATTCCACTTAGATGATGGAACTAAGCAGGCAAATCCATAGCAACAGAAAGTAGAATGACGGTTGTCAGGAGCTGGCGGGGTTAGGGAGAGTGAAGGATTGCTGTTTAATAGATTCAGAATTTCAGTCTGGGAGGATGAAAAGAATTTTGTGGATGGATGGTGGCAATGGTTGCACAACAGTGTGAATGTACTTAATGTCACTGAACTGAATACTTAAAAATGGATAAGATAGGAAGATTTATGATATATATATATATATATATATATATATATATTTTTTTTTTTTTTTTTTTTTTTTTTTTTTTTTTGAGATGGAGTTTCGTTCTCATGGCCCAGGCTTGTGCAATCTCGGCTCACTGCAACCTCCACCTCCCAGATTGAAGCGATTCTCGTGCCTCAGGCTCCCAAGTAGCTGAGATTACAGGCATGTGCCACCACGCCCGGCTAATTTTGTATTTTTTGTAGAAACAGGGTTTCACCATGTTGGCCAGGCTGATCTCGAACTCCTGACCTCACGTGATCCGCCAGCCTCGGCCTCCCAAAATGCTGGGATGACAGGTGTGAGCCATCGCACCTGGCCATGTTATGTATATTTTACCATGACAATAAAAAAAAAAAGTGTGCTTACAAGTTTCCTGTGCTGCGGCCTGAGCATCTGCATTGCTGAACAGGTTTCTGAGTGGTGCTGATGCTACTGGTCCCAGAGCCAGTGCGTAGCAGACTTAGGTCAGTACTTCCCACTTCACATTATTGGGATCCAGCATCAGGCCAAGGCCAAACATGGTGTCTTCTGTCCCCCCAAGCTCAATCCTCTTGGTTACTACCAGCTTGGACAATAAACACCAGGAGCTCCTGTGCCCCAACCTCCACTGGGTGAGTGACTTCTCTTCCTGAAGGGCCCCATTGAGTTACCCTGACTTCAGCAGCACCTCCACTGGAGCATCCACACAGTGATTTCTCACCCACATGCAAGGGAATATTCCCTGGGTGGAGTTTTGCAGAGCTTACGTTATAGAATGCTCATACAGATCAATGAAGAATGAGAAATACCCTAATGGGAAAACGGCTAAGCGTAGTAATAAAGAAGCGTTTAATAAAACAAGAAATACAGGCAGGACACGGTGGCTTATGCCTGGAATCCCAGCACTTTGGGAGGCCAAGGTGGGGGATCACTTGAAGCCAAGAGTTTGAGACCAACAGGGCAACAAAAAGTAAAAATAAATAAATAAATAAATAGTTAAATAATTTTTTTACTCTACAAAAAGTAAAAAACTAGTCAGGTGTGATGGCACAGGCCTGTAGTCCCAGCCACTTGGGAGGCTGAGGCATGAGGATCACTTGATCCCAGGAGGCCAAGGCTACAGTGAGCCATGATTGTGCCACTGCATTCAGCCTGGACAACAGAGTGAGACTGTGTCTAAAAAAAATGAAAAAGAAAAAAAGAAAAGAAAGATGGCCAAGAAATGCCAAAAATGAAAACTCTGATTAGTAATCAAACATAGAAGAAAATAATAAGAATGCATTTTTTTCATAGAGTGGGTTGGAAAACAAAATAAAAAGAATTGTAATCAGTGCCAACTTCGGTGTGAAGAAAAGGATGCCAGTTCTCAGATTAGAGGGAGCCTAGATCAGTACATTTGTGGAACAATTTGGTAATATGTATCAAGAGCCTTGAAACGGTACACGCTCTTCATAAAATTCGACTTCGAGCGGTTTGTTCCTAGGAAACAAGTGGGCATGCGCACAAAGATACATGCGTGCGATTATTCACCGCGATGCTGCTTAGGGTCCCAGAAAGAATCCTAGCTTCCTAAATGGTTGGTAAAATTTATTATATCTATGTAAAAGAATATTAGACAGCTATTTTAAGTGATTCTGTGGATGATCATTCTGTCTTATTTGGAATAATGTTTAGCATGTTTGAGCTGAAAAAGCAGTTTAAAGAGCCATTTGTTGCCATCTTTATGTCCAGGAGTACCCAGTGTTTAGCTCCCACTTAAAAGTAAAAACATACAGTATTTGGTGTTCTGTTCCTGGGTTAATTCTCTTAGGGTAATGTCCTCCAACTGCTCCCATGTTGCTGCATAGGACGTGGTTTCTTTCTTTTTTTTTGGCTGGGTAGTATTCCTTGGTGTAGATGTACCACATTTTCTTTATCCAATCCACCACTGATGGGCATCTATGCTGATTCCATGTCTTTGCTGTTGTGCTGTGATGAACATGCACATACATGTGTCTTTTTGGTAGAACTATGTGTTTTCTTTTGGATATATACCTACTTTTAGGGGAGGGAAGGAGGGGAGCAAGGGTTCAAAAACTAACTGTTGGGTACCAAGCTGAGTACCTGGGTGATAGAACATTGATATCCTAAACCTCAGCCTCACATAATATACCCAGGTAACAAACTGGCACATGTACCCCCTGAATCTAAAATAAAAGTTCAAAAAAAAAAAAAGAAATAAGAATAGAATGAAATAAAGAGAACCATTGGTATATATGAATTAAATTTGTTTGAAAAGGACAGATGACACATATTTTTACATAAGGAAAAGTCTAGAATCTATGTCACAGTGATTGTCTCTGGGTAGAAAGATTGGGAATTATTTTAATTCTGTTTTTGTTTGTTGCCTTTCCATATTACCTGATTTTTCTACAATGATTATGTATTACTAGAATTTGGTTTCTTTAAAAAAAATATCTCCCACATTGGCTCATGAAAAGAGCACGCAAAAGAAACCATAGTTACAAAGAGGAAAGGTGTTTACCAGGCTGAGCTCTTGTGTAACATGGGATCACTGCAGGTAAACCAAAAAGGCAATAATTGGACTGACTGTCAAGGGAAGAGTCATTCAGGGAAGTAGCAATCCCTTTGGAAGAAGTAGAGTGCCCGTGTTTACCAAGCTCCAGGCATCAAATGTGAGCAGGGACTCAGTGAATTTACTAACAGCATAATGCTGTTGGCAGAAAGCTGGGTTCCCTTCTGCCATTCACTGCTACCGTTTCATGGATACCGGCCAGGCGGCAGCTGCGGGGCTCAGCACTGGACCGTGTTCTCTCATCCAACTCCAGTGATAACCCTGAGAAATGAACATGGTGCCCTGTGGCATGGGCTAGCTAGTGGGGACCCGAGCCTCTATTTGTTGTTGCTGTTTTAATCTTTTTCATTGACAAATAAAAAATTGTATATATTTATTGTGTACAGCATGTGGTTTTGAAATATGTATACATTGTGAAATGACTAAAGAGAGCTAATGAACCTATGCATTAGCTCACATGCATTTTAATTTTTTACTGTGAGAACACAAAATCTACTCTCAGCGATTTTCAAGAATACAATGCATTGTTATTAGCTCTAGTCACCGTGCTGTACAATAGGTTTCTTGAACTTCTTCCTCCAAAGTTGAACTGAAACATTGTACCCTTTGACCAACATCTTTCCAGCCCTTGACCCACCGCCTCTGGTAACCACTGGTCTACTCTCTCCTTTTATGAATTCCATTTTTTAAAATTCCACATGCGAGTGAGATTATGTGGTATTTGTTTCTGTTCCTGACTTATTTCTCTTAGCATGTCCTCTGTGTTCATCTATGTTGTCACAAAGGGCAGGATGGATTTCCTTTTTTAATAGACTAAATAGCAAAGCGTGGTGGCTCATGCCTGTAATCCCAGCACTTTGGGAGGCTGAGACAGGTGGATCACTTGAGGTCAGAAGTTGGAGACCAGCCTGGCTAACATGGTGAAACCCCATCTCTACTAAAAATGCAAAATTAGCCGGGTGTGGTGGTGCAGACCTGTAATCCCAGCTACTCAGGAGGCTGAGGCAGGAGAATTACTTGAACCCAGGAAGCAGAGGCTGCAGTGAGCTGGGATTGTATCATTGCACTCCAGCCTGGGCAACAAGAGGAAGACTCTGTCTTAAACACACACACACACACACACACACACACACACACACACACAAAATAGTATTCCATTGTGTATATACACGACCCTTTATGTATCCACGCCTCTGCAGATGGACACTTAGGGTGACTTCCTGTTGCAGCTGCAGTGAACGCCACTGCAATCAGCATTTTGCAACTGTCAAAGTGCAGACAGCTTTTTGACAAACTGATTTTCCTTTGCTTTGGGTCTACTGTACACCCAGTAGAGGGACTGCTGGATCAGAAGCCTGGATTTGAATCTCGTCTTCCTAATTCCAAAGCCCTCCTCTCCCCAAGACCCTTCACTCCCTCTCCTACCTCCCCGTGTGAGCAGAGCCTCCTCGAATGAAGGAGGGGCACGTTCTCCTGGCAACAGGCACACAACAGGACACTGTCTCTTCCAGACCCTTGGTCCCTAAGACAAGATCCCTGTAGATCTTGTTTATTTTTGCAGCAATCCAAGGGATTTGGTTTTGACAGTAGAGCCCCTGAATGTTCCCACGGCAACCTGGATGCATCCCAGCAATGTTGTGAGAGAGCCACAATCCAGCTGGGGGTGAGGTTATTATGGTCACAAGGTGGACATCCGTGGGCGGGAAACCTGGCAGGCACGGGTCTTCTGCAGGGATCTGTGTGATCCCCGTCTGCCCTGCCAGCCACACCGCCCTTCAGCCGGAAACAATGGGAACACCAGGAAGTAATCGAGAGCAATATTGGTGTGCTTTTTTTTTTTTTTTTTTTTTTGAGACGGAGTCTCGCTCTGTTGCCCAGGCTGGAGTGCAGTGGCTGGATCTCAGCTCACTGCAAGCTCCGCCTCCCAGGTTTACGCCATTCTCCTGCCTCAGCCTCCTGAGTAGCTGGGACTACAGGCACCCGCCACCTCGCCCGGCTAGTTTTTTTTTTTGTATTTTTTAGTAGAGACGGGGTTTCACCATGTAAGCCAGGATGGTCTCGATCTCCCGACCTCATGATCCGCCCGTCTTGGCCTCCCAAAGTGCTGGGATTACAGGCGTGAGCCACCACGCCCGGCCTGGTGTGCATTTTTTTAGTGGTGAGTTCAGGACATCCCAGGCCTCTGTGCAGGGCTGTGCAGGGGACACCCCTGATCTCCTGGGGGTGATTTCATAGGCTGCAGTGAGAAGGCCACTTCTGCAGTCTGCACCGATGTGGCCCTGACTCCTTCTAACCACTCTCTGCAGGAAAATTAGAATAATCTACCTGGGACCCGAGCAGCAACCCGTGGTATTCAGAACTCACTTTTTTCGGTGACTTCAACAATGGGGAACACAACTGGAAGCTGGACGCGGAGCAGAGAAACAGATTTTCTTTCTTTCTTTTTTTTTTTTTGTGAAGTAACTTTGTGAGGTGATGAACGTGTTAATTTAATTGTTGTAATTATCTGTCTATTTATTTTTATTTTTTATTTTGTTTGAGACTGCGTCTCACTCTGTTGCCCAAGCTGGCATACAGCGGCTCGATCTCGGCTGACTGCAACCTCCACCTCCTGGGTTCAAGCGATTCTCCTGCCTTAGCCTCCCTCGTAGCTGGGATTACAGGGACCTGCCACCATGCCTGGCTAATTTTTTGTATTTTTTTAGTGGACATAGGGTTTCATCATGTTGGTCAGGCTGGTCTCAAACTCCTGACGTCAAGTGATTTGCACGCCTTGGCCTCCCAAAGTGCTGGGATTACAGGCATTCACCACCATGCCCAGCCGGTAATTATTTCTCACTGTAGACACATATGAAATCATCATATTGTACAACTTAAAAACATGCAATTTTTATTTGTCAATTATATGTGAATGGAGCTGGAAAGAATAACATACCTTTTAAAGTTAAAATTAAAAAACTACTCACTGACAAGTGAATCAGATTCTCAGAGCAATTTGCTCTTCTCTGGTACACCCTCCAAGTCAGTTTGGTTACCTAGTGAGATAGTTAATTTTATGTGTCAACTTGACTGGACCAGGGAATGCACAGATATCTTGTGAAACATTATTTCTGTGTGTCTGTGAAAGGGTGTGTTTCTGGATGAGATTGGCAGTTGACTTGGTGGACTCCAGTAGAGCAGATTGTCCTCTCCAATGTGTGTGGGTGTTAGCCTGTTCTCATGCTACTAAAAAATACATACCGGAGATGGGGTAATTTATAAAGAAAAGAGAGTTAATGGACTCACAGTTCCACATGGTTAAGGAGGCCTCACAATCATGGTGGAAGATGAAGGAAGAGCAAAGGGATGTCTTACATGGCAGCAGGCAAGAGAGCATGCGCAGAGGAACTCCCATTTATAAAACCATCAGGCCTCATGAGACTTACTCACTGTCATGAGACCAGCACAGGAAAAATCCATCCCCACGATTCAATTACCTCCCACCGGGTTCCTCTCACGCCATGTGAGAATTATGGGAGCTACAATTCAAGATGAGATTTGGGTGGGGACACAGTCAAACCATGTCAGTGGGCATCATCCAATCCACTGAGCGCCTGAGTCAAAGAAAAGGTGGAGGAAGGAGGAAGTCACTCCTGCTTTTCTGCCTGACTGCCTGAGCTGGGACATCTCATCTCATCTTCTTTGCCCTCAAACTGGGGTTCACACCTTTGGCTCCTCTGGTTCTCAGGCCTTTAGACTCGGACTGGATGACACCATAGCTTTCCTGGATCTCCAGCTTGCAGATGGCAGATTGTGATCACATGAGCCAATCTCTCATAATAAATCTCTCTCTCTCATATGTATCTCCTATTTGTTCTATTTCTCCAAAGAACCCTCACTAATACATCTGCTTTCCCAGCCAATAGAGGGTAAGAAGATCCTGTGAGCAAAGTGGATGCTTCTCCCAGCCCCCTTCTATGGGGACTGTGCACCTGTCCCTTGTCCCTTTGCACCTTGGAATATTGGCTGCTAAACACTCACAAGTGCCCCCTTCTCAGGAGAACTGTCCTTGGCAGAACAAAATGCAATTTGCCCAAAGGATACAAGCAGCCCCATCCCCACCCCAGGGAAGCCCGCAGCCAGGGACTGACTGACACAGGACACAAAAGCTCGGCTGCCTGGCCTCAAGGGGAGCCAACTTTGGATGCAATTCACACCCCCCAGCTCCCGGTGCCTCCCGTCCCCAGCTGAGATGCACCCTTGCTGAGGTTTTCTCTGCTTGACCTTTCTCCTGAGAATACGTCCTCAATCAGTCATGGGTATCCAAATCCTCACCTCAGGCTCTGCTTCTAGGAAGCCTGAGTTGGAGCCGAGGGCTTGAAGGAGAGATGTCCATGCAGCATTATCAGAGAGCACCACCACTCACTGTTTCCGCGTCAGCTGCTGAGTGATCTGGCCTGCCCTCACACCAGACGGCAGGTCCACCCCAGAGCCCACCAGCCAGCTCCTTGTCTTGAGTTGGCCCACTGGTGTCCATCCCATGGACAGCAGCTGCTGTCGGCCACCCTGGTTTCCCGTGGCTCCCGCTGCTTCCTGCTGTGCTCTCTCCAATGTGTTTTCTTCAAGTCCCCAGAGAAGGCACTTGGGACCACGTCACTGCCTGGCTCAAACTGCCCAGTGACCTCCACCCGATTTAGAATGCAGTCCTGCGTGACCCACGGACGTGACCCGGCATGCCAGGCCCCTGCTGACCTCAGCCCTCTTGCTTCCCTGCTCTCCTTCCCCTGCATCCCTCTGGCAGCTCCATACCCTCACCCCTCTGTGGGCGTCCAGACCCATCCTGAGAGTGTCGTGAATATGTGCGGATCTCGGACACCCTGGACATGCGCCTGGAAAGCTCCCTGTCCATTCTTCAGAGTGTGCTTGGGCATCGTTTCTCACTAGAAGCACCCTGGGTCTCTCTGTGCCTCCTGGTGGCTCACGTCCTCAGTCAAAACAAGTGTTTGTGTTCTTGGTATCCCGAAGCCCAAGAGGACAAGCGTGTGAATGCTTTGTTCATGGCTGTGTGATGGGTGCTCAGTAATCATGTGTGTAATACATGAACTAACTGATAGCTCATGACCTGATACCAAGTACTCAAAGCATAGCCATCTGGGGCTACATCTAGTGTAGGACAAAGAGCCCTGGCCACTTACTCCCATGGCTCCTCAAAGCCGTGCTGCAGCAGTGTCCAGAACTGTCTATTCTGACACAGAAAAAGATAAACTAGCAGGTTCTCTGGGGATTCCAGACTTTAACTGGACATATTCCAATTCCCTGTTGTGGTTGGTCTGGCCTCTTTAAACAAGCAGGTAGGATGTACCTCAAGTTGACAGTTCCCTCTGTCTGGGACACCCCTCCCAGGCACCTCCATGGCCTGGCCTCTCACTTCCCTTGCCTTTGAGGTGACTCAGGTGCCTCACAGTGGGACCTTCCCAGACCACATTATTTAACATCTCCACTTCCCTGTCCCTTGCGCTCCATCACCTGATCCTCTTCTCCGCTCTGTTCACTGCACGGCAGTTCTCCGCCTCCAACGCAGAAGTTATTTGACTTATTTATCTTGTTTGATGTTTCCTGATAGGGTATCCATTCCGGGGCCAGGGTTTGTGTTTTCCATGTTGTTCAGTGCTATACCCCCAGTCAGCCCAGTGTCTGGTACACAGCAGGTACTCAATAACTGTGTGTTGAATGAATGTATACAATGGAAGCAGGAACATCTAGCTAAGGACATATGGCCAGAGTCATGTAAATTTTCAGGCTGGATTCAGGAAGCATGCAGCCCAGAAGCATAAGCAGGGAAGGTGTGTTGGGCAGGTGGCCTGATGATGGAGAGAGCTTCGTGAAAACAGAGCCACCCAGTCCTGGTCTGCTCCGTTTGTCTTCTCTCTCAATAGAAATGACCCTGAAACTGGAAGTGGAGCCAGACCTCAGTAATGGTATGAATTAGTTCTGACACGTTCATGGGGGAAAACAGGCCACATTCTTCGATTTTTCACAATCCCATCAAGCCCCCTTTTGCCCTTTCTTCAAGGGTGAGCAGGAAATCCAATCTCCATGATTTGGGAAAGGACTCTTCCCCACAGCGTTATTCTAGAGTCCCTGGAGGGTCGTGCATAACAGTGCCCTGCAGGCCACTTGCAGTGCCTCCTTGTCCTGACCCAGGCCAGCCATGAGGCAGCATGGGGCTTCCCAGGCAAACCTCTCACCTTCTTCCAGCCCTGGCCAGAAAAGCCGATCTTGAGTCCTGGATAACTGGAAGGTGTGGTTCAAGAAGGAGGAGGAAACAGGGAGCCGCCTGGGAACTCTCCATCAGTTCAGACAGGCGGGCCGGTGCAGGACCTCCTGTGCAGCCAGGAGGCTTGCTGGAGGCCCAGGGGTGTGGCAAGGGGTCCATGAGAAATCCCAGGGAATGGTTTGAGGCAAAAATACTGTGGATATTCAAAGGGAGAAGAAGCAGAGAAGAAGGAGGATACCAAAAACCACAGAGCAATGAAAGTGACAGAAGTGCAGGTTAGATTAACCAAACCATGGCGTATTATCAAATTTTAATATGATGGTTCATGCATAAGGAAAGGAATGAAAGATTCCGGGAAGTTAACTTGTATTCAGTTGACCTCATACCTCGTTACATTTCTTGATAGACTAAAATGCAGCATAAAAGAGAGCACCTTAGTTTTGGCAAGAAGATTTCAGTCTTCTAGATATTTGCCACTGTAGACAAGTTGCGGAAATATATCACATACGTCACGAACTTGCTGCACGCCGACTGTGTTTGGCTAGACATTGGAATCACAAATATGAATAAAACATGGCCCTTGCCTGAGAGAACCTCAGCCTGGTGAGTGAGTCAGCTATATAAAAAAGCAATTATGATACACTTTGATAAATGCTGTAATTGAGTCATTTAGAAAGCCCTGTGTGGCGAGACAACCAGGTGACTTTGTAGCAGGTTGAAGAACATTAATTATTCAACATCAAGGTGGAAGAGAGTCTCTACTCCCTCACCACGAAGTTTTAAATCAGTTCTATGTTGTGCAAACCCTTTTCGAGACTTAGACGAAGATATCAGAGTCATGGTGATCAAATTTGCCAGTGATGTCAACTTGTGAGGATAGCTAATACAGTGGCCATGCATCAGGATGCAGGGAAAACTCTGAAACCGAGAAAAGGTGTGTCAACACTGAACGATAGCATTTGTTAAGGAAAAGTATAAAGTCATCACTTACATTCTGATATGATTTTTGGAGAAGTTCTGAAAAGGTTTCTAGAGGATTTAGATGTCTGCAAGTTCAACATAACCCAGTCTTATGAAAGGACTGCTAAAAGGTGAAGGAGCCTCCTTAGGGCTGCTAGAATAGTGTGATGTCCAGGACAAAGAATGTATTCATTCTGTGTTAGTCCCACTCTATTCTGCACAGATTAGACTGTTTCTGGAGTCTTTACTAACTGAAGGCACTCCACCTGGGTGGCAAAAAGTCCGGAGACCATGAAAATGGCGAAGCAGTTGAAGCCCCAATCATCGGGGGCCGTCCGGCTCCATCGGGCAGCACGGGAGAAGCATCAGATGAGATCTGTCCCTCTGCCAGTCCCCTGCTCCTCCCCAGAACTGAGGAGCCTGTGCTGATGACAGCCCTTGCCCCACAAACTAGCAGGATCTAGAAAGTTTTCAGAGCTCTGTAGGAAGGGTCCGTGCCATACTCTGGCACTGTGGTCAGCAGCTCCCTTTCTTCCCTCTATAAGAAGGACTGGTTGGTTTCCTTTTGCTCAAGTCTTTTGGGTATTTCAAGGTTTCTCTGATGTGAACTGGCGCCTGGTGCTGGCTTCTTGCCCCTCACTTCCAGTCCCCCATCTCTGAGGATGCGGCTCTGTGCCTCCTTCATCAGTCACAACTCTTTCTTTTGTAAATTGCCTAGTCCCGGATATGTCTTTATCAGCAGCAGGAAACCAGACTAATACACCCATTTATGTGAGAATTCAGAATGGAGGGTAGGAATCTGTATGCTTAGCAAGGTTACCAGATTATTTGATGCAATTGGTCCTGAGACTGGCATCTCAGATCCACTGTAAAGATCACATTTGTGCTTTTCATTATGATGATTCTAAGAAGTCAAGAAACTGTTCAAAATATTACAGAGTTTAAAAGGCTAAGTTTCAAAGCTCCTCAAGCCTCAACACCAAGTCAAGATCGCACTGTTCCTCAGCTTCTGGGACGCGGTTGCTTCCGCTCCAGCTGGAAGGTCAATTGCACAAGCCAGGTCTTTCTAAAGGCTGAGTTCCCAGAGCATTTTAGGGTGAATTCCCTGGGGGCACTGACATGGTCTTGCCTTGTGACGCACCCTGGGCCATTGCCTGCCTCTGCAGATGCCTGGGAACAGCTGTGAGCATCTGCCTTCCTTTGTGACCTGGTGAGGTCTGAGGTGAACCCATGATGTTAGGCCAGGAGCCAGCACATGACTAAAGGACTGTGACTGTGCAGGAGACTAGACTTCATTTCCTTTGGGAACTCAGCCTGTTCTCCTCTCTCTCAGTGTCTGGCCTCGGTTTTCTTCTCAGAAAAGGTTTTGAATTCCCATTATTGAGTATTTGAGATTAGCATCTCCCCATATTTACAGATGTAATATGTAAATATCTTACATACTTAAAATTATAAATAATGTGTGCATATATAATGTACATAAGTGTGTATATGCATATATTATCTATCTATCTGCCTGTCTATCTGCAATGCCTGACATTTATCTGGCAATTCCTAACCCTTCTATCACGGGTGCACACTCTGTCTGTCTTTCATTTATTTATTTTTTTTAAGACGGAGTCTCGCTCTGTCGCCCAGGCTGGAGTGCAGTGACTGGATCCCAGCTCACTGCAAGCTCCACCTCCCGGGTTTATGCCATTCTCCTGCCTCAGCCTCCCGAGTAGCTGGGACTACAGGTGCCCGCCACCACGCCCGGCTAATTTTTTGTATGTTTTTTTAGTAGAGATGGGGTTTCACCGTGTTAGCCAGGATGATCTCGATCTCCTGACCTTGTGATCTGCCCGTCTTGGCCTCCCAAAGTGCTGGGATTACAGGCTTGAGCCACTGCTCCTGGCCTCTGTCTTTCAATATATCACCTTGACACAAATGAAATGTTTCCCATATCCAAAAAGTGGCTAATAATAATTAGCGTTAGCCGTAGTCACAATAGAGCAATTTTACTTTCACACGTTACATTTCATCTCATGCTACACTGATGAGATACAAACAAACGTACTCAAATAAACTAGAACACATTTTATTAATGCTGGATTTAAAGGGACAGCCTTTTACTGAACGAGCCCAGAGTAGTTGCAGCCATAACTGCAATAACCTACAAGTTGGGACACAAAGACGACAGGCAGAGGAGGAAGCATCCAAGAGCTTAGATGTCCCTGGAGCACTTCACGGGAATGAGTGTGCATTCAGAAGTCAGAAATACCACAGCAGCTGCTCAGAACCATTGATGCCCATGAAATCCATCCGCCATCAATCCAGGGCCTTGGGAGGATTTATGCATGAATTTGGAGGCCAAACAAGGATTTTCTAATATCAAAGGAACACACCAAGCGAGTCAGAGACTCTCTGGCGTTTGTGAAAAAGCGAAAACACGTGCAGGGTCCTGCTGGTCCACCATCTGCAGGACGGTGAACACCCTGCCAAGAGCTCTGTGGTCCCAGGGGCCTCCTTGTCAGCAGACAAGATTACATTCTCTTCTTTCCCCGCTCCCACCAAAGGTGTGGTGTGTCATGGGATGGATCAGTATGACATTCTGTCAGAGGCATCACTAATAGACGAGGAGTCAGAGGAATAGAATCCCTGACCCGGCTTGTCTTTGAGGCTCCTTGGCTGGCTTTGACAACCACTCCCTCAGCCCAGGGCCATGCCTAGCTCCGCACAGGGTATATCACCCTTACTCTTCAGGGAAATCAGGTTTATATTCGTCACCAGTTTTAGCAGTCCTGCCTGTGAGTCATATTTCATATCAGATGGTTACCCGGATGAGCGATGAGAGAGTGGCACTTCTGACGGCACATTAAGTGGGGAGTGTTAGGGATGTGGGGAGACGGGTGTGGACAGGGCCAGCCATCCTGTTGCTGCCTTGGACCACCCACACGGTACAACAGGAAGATCTTGAGAAAAACCCTGCCCCTAAAACATCTTTCCCAACAGGGGACTGTGGTGCCTGAGTTCCCACCGCTACTTACTTTGTTCTCTTTTTTTCAATTAAATTACTCCATAAAGCTGTGGATCAACTAAGGAATTCCATGAACAGTTGTCTAGTCCCAGTTAGTTTATAAGATTAGTGAAGCAGATCTAGCTGAGGCGGAGGACAGTCCAGCATTGGGAGGAGGGAGTCCGGACCAGAGTGTGGCTTGCAGGGAAGCCCCGTGCCCACGCAGAACAAGGGCACTGGCAACTAGCTGGGGGGCAGGAGAGTGTGGAATTGGTCAAAATAGTCTGCGGGTCTCCACAATAAATAATTTTCATAATGGGTGATGCCAAAGTCAACTCTACTTGAAGTTTTCTATCTGTTAATATGTGGTGAAGAAAATGCAAGCAGAGTTGGTCCAAAAAGCGGCACAAAATCATCCTGAAAAACAACTTGTTCTTATCACCAGAAATCATTTGCTGATTGTTAGGCTCAGGATCTGGACAAAAGCATACCACAGATTCAATCTCTGCCTCCCCAAAGCTTGTCAATCTAAGAGAAACACAGAAGTAGGACATAGAGAGCAGGGATAATCATCAAAATGTGATGGGCGGTGAGATATTTACAGCCAGTGTAACTCTGGAATGCACAGCTGCGATCCTCAGCGCAGCTGGGAAATGGAATCAAGGGTAGGTCCATCCGTCAATCCATCCTTCATTCAGTCTACAGTGCTCACTGAGTGCCAGCCATATGCGAAGCCCTGCACTGAGAATTTGAGGTGTGAGAAGATGAAATACCAGATTCTTACTCTCAAGGAGGTTACCATCCAGAGGGAAGCTAAGGCACATGCGCGTGTGCGCGTGTACACACACACACACACACACATTGCAGAGGTAAGAGCACAGCTGTGGAGTCAGACAGGCTACCATCAGAATCCAATTTCAAGGTGCCACTCTGAGCCAACAATTCCTCCTCTGCTATAAGGGGTAATATGCACCTTGTTGGGTCATATAAACACTGAAGTTGACAATAAAAAGTCCTAGTGCAATAATGGACCTAATAAATGTCCATTCCCCTCTTTTCTTGCATAGATGACTGTGATGCAAGGAAGAAGCTGATGTGTCACAATACACATCAGAGTTCTCAGAGTTTAAAGAATAGAGGTGCAATTATTTACAGCGGAGCGGGGGTGGGGGCTCAGGAAAGAGTTCACAGAAGAGGTGACATCTGAACTTGGCTTTGAATATGAGCAAATCTGGATATGTAGAAACAGGAGACATGGAGTGACAGGTAATGCTGGGAGGTGATGAGAGATCATGCCAAGCTAACTTGGAACTTCAAGTGTAAGCAAAGTGGTTTCAGCAGGAAGATGAGAACAATCAAGCGATCGTTTATAAATACACATCTTATAGCTGGTTTCTTGTCTACTGGAGAAGAATTCTGAGCAATTTTAGAGTCCAGAAAGTGTGACAATAGGTAATGATGGTCTACACTATGGTGATGAAGATGGAACAAAAGGTAGCTGGGAGAGGCACCAAGCAGGATATGTGGGTGAGAGTATAGAGAGTTCTTTGCTACGTGTAGCCTTAGTGACGGGAAGGATGGCGGCCCCCACAGACAGAAACAGGGAAAATACAGATGACAAAGATGATAATGAAGGTCATGCTGGCAGATTCTATTCTGGATTACTCAGACTTCTGAGAAGAAATTGCCTGCAGGCAACTGAGAATCTAACTGGAGCTTAGAGGAGAGATCCCAGGCAGAAAGGTTTGTGAGACATCAAGGTCAGTGGAGAGATGAAGAGAAGAGAGATGAGGATGAGCTCTGGGACATGGACATTGTGGGGTGGAGGAGGAAGTAGAAGAGGAGGGGACAAGGAAGCTGTAATGAGAGAGCCAGGAATACTGGAGAACGCAGTGTTGTGAAAGTCAAAGAAGGAGGAGCTCCTGGCAGAAGGAAGAGGTGGCTTAGGGACCAACAGTGCAGACAGGTTAGAGAAAAGGAGGAGCAAGGGTGTAGGTTTGCAGTTTAAGACTTATGGATGATACCTCTCTTACATTGTTATTCATTTTTGTCCATGAAAGGTTTGTTTTTGCTTTGGGGTTTTGCATGGATTCTTTTTGTAATAACAATGACAAGATTACGAATGACCTTAAAGAGGTGAAAACCAGATTGTAAATGTCTCAGGGGAGACTGCAAGGTTAGGAAGTATAAACAATGATTGTACATTGCTCTTAAAGAAGTTGCACAGCAAAGAAGAGAAAGATAACTCAAGCGCTAAGCCAACGGAAGGTTTCAGTCAGTGATGTGCTAGAAGCTTCTGACCTTCGGGAAAACTGATTATGAAATTTCCAGGAATTCTGTGAGCTACTTGTTAAACTGGCTTGAAATACTCCCATGATTGGAGTGTTTACAGAAATTGGCAAATGCTGTAAATCAGCCACCTCCCCCCTCACGCCCAGCCAGTTGTTACACACTTACCAGCACACCAGTTTCTAGGCTGGATGGATGAATACCATGGACAGGGAGGGATTTAAAGGTGGATTAAGATAGAGGGATATGAGGTTGGGATAGGGGAAGGGAAACAGTTCCAAGGTTTAGAAAGCCCCAGGTGTCATTGTGCCAGGTGGGGATACTGAGGTTGGGGAGCACGAGTGATTGTGAGGGCAGGATGTGGAAAGCATCATTGCATGTACTCGGGTGAGGGAGTTATTAAACCTCCTACCCCACTTGATTCAATTAAAGAACAATTCCACATCTCAGCAACAGAAAGAAATTAGGCCAGAACTAATGAAAATTATGCTTGAAGAAAAATAAATTTTTAACCACTTTATTGAGGTATGATTGGCATAGAAAAAGCTGTAGATATTCGATGTATACAACTTGCTGCATTTGGAGATAATTATACACCATGAAACCATCAAACCGTCATCACTGTGGATACCATAAACATATCCCTCAACTCCAAGTTTCCTCTCATTTTCTTTGTTTTCCTTTTTTCAACTTTTTTTGGTAAGATCACTTAATATGAGATCTACTGTCTTAGAAAAATGTTAAGTATACAACACAATATTGCTAATCATAGGCCCTATGAAGTAGATCTCCAGATCTCATTTATTTTGCATAACTGAAACTTTTTTTTTTTTTTTTTTTTTTTGAGATGGAGTTTTGCTGTCACCAGGCTGGAGTGCAGTGATGTGATCTTGGCTCACTGCAACGGCAACTTCTTCCTTCTGGGTTCAAGCGATTCTCCCGCCTCAGCTTCGCCAGTAGCTGGGATGACAAGTGCACACCACCATGCCCAGCTAATTTTTTTGTATTTTTAGTAGAGACGGGGTTTCACCATGTTGGCCAGGATGGTCTTGATCTCCTGACCTCATGATCTGCCCACCTTGGCCTCTCAAAGTGCTGGGATTACAGGCGTGAGCCACCGTGCCTGGCCTCACAGCAGTATTTATTGAAGAGATTGGTCCTTCTCTAATGCATATTCTTAGCATCTTTGTCAAAAATGAGTACATTGTAGATGTATGGATTTATTTCTGGGTCCTCTATTCTGTTCCATTGGTCTGTGAGTCTGTTTTTATGCTGGTACCATGCTGTTTTGGTTTACAATAGCTCTGAAGTATCATTTGAAGTAAAGTAATATGATTTCTCCAGTTTTCTTCTTTTCTTTTTCAGGATGCCCTTGAATATTCTGGGTCTCTTGTGGTTCCATATACATTTTAGGATATTTTCTCTATTCCTGTGAAGAATGCCATTGGTATTTCAACAGAGACTGCATTGAATCTGTCTTTTTCCAGAACTTAGAGGAAAGGCTTTCAGTTTTCCCCCTTCAGTATGATACTAGCTGTGTGTGTGTCATATATGACTTTTATTGTGTTATGTTCCTGTTATACTCCGTTTTTTTTTGATTTTTTTTATCATGAAGGGATGCTGAATTTTATCAAATGATTTTTCATCATCAATTGAAATCTTATGGTTTTTGTCCTTCATTCTGTTAATATGATGTCTCACATTAATTGATTTGCATATTTTGAACCATCCATGTATCCCTGGGATAAATCCCATTTGGTCATGATGAATGATCTTTTTAATGTGTTGTTGAATTTAGTTTGCTAACATTTTGTTGAAGGTTTTTGCATAACCATTCATCAGGAATAATGGCTTGTGGTTTTCTTTTCTTTTCCTTTTCTTTTTTTTTTTTTTTTTTTTTTTTGTTAATGTGTCTTGTCTGGTTTTGGTATCAGGGTAATACTGGCCTTGTAGAATGAGTTTGGAAGTATTGCCTCCTTCTCTATTTCTCAGAATAGTCTGAGTAGGATTGGTATTAGTTCTTCTTTAAATGTTTGGAAAAATTCGTCAGTGAAGCCATCAAGTCCTGAGCTTTTCTTCACTGGGAGACTTTTTATTATGGCTTCAAATCTCATTACTTGTTATTGGTCTGTTTAGGTTTTGGATTTCCTCATTGTTCAATCTTGGTAGATTGTACATGTCTCAAAATTTTTCCGTTTCTTCTAGGTTTTCCAATTCATTGACATAGTTGTTCATAGTAGCCTCTAATGAGCCTTTGAATTTCTGCAGTATTGGCTGTAATGTCTCCTTTTTCATCTCTGATTATTATTATTTGTCTCTTATCTCTTTTTTTCGTAGTTTGACTAAAGGTTTGTCAATTTTATCTTTTCAAAAAACCAACTTTCGTTTTGTTGATCTTTTGTATTGTTTTTCATTTCAATTTTATTAATTTCTGCATAGATCTTTTTAAAAATGGTTTCTTTCAACTTTTAATTTAGTTTTAGGGAGTACAAATGCAGTTTTATTACATAGGTACATTGCACTCAGGCAGTGTGCATAGTGCCCAATAGCTAGTTTTATGACCCACACCCCCTTACTCCTTCCCCCTCTAGTAGTCCACCGTGTCCATTGTTCCCATGTTTATGTTTGTGAGACTCAACGTTTAGTTGTCACTTATAAGTGAGAACATACAGTATTTGGTTTTCTGTTACCGGATTAATTTGCTTAGGATTATTCCCTCCAGCTCCATTCATGTTGCTGCAAAACATAATTTAATTCACTTTTATGGCTGCATAGTATGCCATTGTATATCTGTACCACATTTTCTTTATCCAATCCGCCACTGATGGGCGCCTAGGTTTATTCCATGTCTTAGCTATTGTGTATAGCATAGGGATGAACATATGAGTGCATGTGTCATTTCAGTATAATGATCTATTTTCCTTTGTGCTCTGGTCTTTATTGTTTTTTTCTTTCTTCTAATTTTTATTTTCTATTCCTTTAAGATGTATCATTAGGTGGTTTATCTGAAGTATTTTTTTACTTTTCTGATGTAGGCATTTATTACTATAAACTTTCTTCTTCGTACTGCTTCCACTGTATCCCATAGGTTTTGGTATGCTGTGTTTCCATTTTCCTTTGCTTCAAGAAATTTTTATTTTACTTTAAGTTCCAGCAGCCATGTGCAGAACATGCAGGTTTGCTACATAGGTATGTGTGTGCCATGGTGCTTCAGTAAGTTTTTAAATTAGCTTCTTAATTTCTTCATTGACCCACTGGTCATTCAGGAGCATATTGTTTAATTTCCATGTGTTTGTGTACTTTGCAAAATTCCTCCTGTTATTGATTTCTAGGTCTCTAGATCTACTCATTGTGGTCAGAGAAGATACTTGATATAATTTCAGACTTTTAAGATGTTGTATGGTCTATCCTTGAGAATAATCTAGGTGCTGAGGAGAAGAATGTGTATTCTGCAGCTGCTGGATGCAATGTTCTGTAAATATCTATTAGGCCCATTTGGTGTAGAGTGCAGATTTTTTTTTTTATTTGTTGATTTTCTGTCTGGATAATCTGTCCCATGCTGGAAGTGGGGTGTTGAAGTCTCCAGTTATTATTGTATTGGGATCTAGCTCTCTTTTTAGCTCGAAAATTATTTGCTTTATATATCTGAGTGCTTCAGCGTTGGGTGCATATATATTTACAATTGTTATATCCTCTGAATGAATTTACCCCTTTATCATCATGTAATGACCTTCTTTGTCTCTGTTTATCATTTTTGTCTTGAAATCTATTTTGTCTGATATACGTATAGCTACTCCTACTTTTTTGCTTTACATTTGCATGAAATATCTTTTTCTATCCTTTTATTTTCAGTCTATGTGTGTCTTTATAGGGGAAGTGTGTTTCTTGTAGGCAATCAATGGGTCTTTTAAAAAATCCATTCAGCCACTCACTCTATGTCTTTTGTTTAGAGAATTTAGTCCATTTACATTCAATGTTATTATTGACAAGTAAGGACTTATTTCTGCTATTTTGTTATTTGTTTTCTGGTTGTTTTGTGGTCTTCTTTTTTTCCTTCTTTCCTGTCTTCCTTTTAGTGAAGGTTATTTCCTCTGGTAGTGTGTTCTAATTTCTTGCTTTTTATTTTTTGTGCATCTGTTGTATGCTTTTTAATTTGAAGTTGCCATGAGAATTGCAAATAATATAACCTGTTATTTTAAGTTAAGGAAGATTTAACACTGACTGCATAAACAAACAAGTAAGCAAATATAGAACTAATAAAAACTACATTTTAACTCACCCCTCCAGTTTTTAACTTTTTGTTATTTATATTTTATTATACCGTTTATGTCTTGAAAAGTTGTTGTAGTTATTATTTTTGAAAGGTTCATCTTTTCGACTATCTACTCAGGATATGAGTAGTTTACACACCACCATTACAGTGTTATAATATTTTGTATTTTTTCTGCGTATTTAGTATTATCATTGAGTTTTGAACCTTCAGATGATTTCCTGTTGCTTATTAATATTCTTTTCTTTCACATCAAAGAACTCCATTTAGCATTTCTTGTAGGACAAGGCTGGTGTTGATGAAATCGCTCAGCTTTAGTTTGTCTGGAAAAGTATTCATTTCTCCTTCATGTTTGAAGGATATTTTTGCTGGATATGCTATTCTAGGATTAAAAAAAAGTTTTATTCCTTCAGCACTTTAAATATGTCATGCCACTCTGAGACACTCCACTGAGAAGTCTGCTTCCAGATGGATTGGAGCTCCTTTGTATGTTTTCTGTTTCTTTTCCCTTGCTACTTTTAGATTCTTTCTTTATCTTTAACCTTTGGGAGCTTGATTATTAAATGTCTTGAGATAATATTATTTGAGTTAAATCTGCTTGGTGTTCTGTAACTTTCTTCTATTTGAATATAGATATCTTTCTCTAGGTTCGGAAAGTTCTCTGTTATTATCCCTTTGAATAAACTTGCTATCCCTATTTCTCTCTCTGCCTCCTCTTTAAGGCCAATAACTCTTAAATTTGCCCCTTTGAGACTATTTTCTAGATCTTGTAGGCATGCTTCATTCTTTTTCATTCTTTATTCTTTTGTTGCCGCTGACCGTGTATTTTCAAATAGCCTGTCTTCAAACTCTTCTGTTTGATCAATTCTGCTATCGAAAGACTCTGACGCAAAGACTCGGATGCATCCCTCAATCTGTCATTTGCATTTATCAGCTCTAGAATTTCTGCTTGATTGTTTTAAATTATTTTAATCTCTTTGCTAACTTTGTCTGATAGGATTCTGAATTCTTTCTCCATATTGTCTTGGATTTTATTGACCTTTCTCAAAACAGCTATTTTGAAATTTCTGTCTGAAAGGTCCTGCATTGCTCTCTCTTTGGGACTGATCACTGTGCCTCAGTTAGTTCATCTGGTGACATCATGTGTTCCTGGATGGCCTTGATGCTTGCGGATGTTTGTCAGTGTCTGGGCTTTGAAGAGTTAGGTATTTATTGTAGTCTTCACAGTCTGGGCTTGTTTGAACCTGTCTTTCTCGGGAAGACTTTCCTAGTATTTGAAGGGACTTGGGTGTTTTGATCTAAGTCTTTGGTCAATGCAGCTATGTCTGCATTAGGGGGCAACCTAAGCCTGATAATTCTGTGGCTCTTGCAGACTCACAGAGGCACGACGTTGGTGGTCTTTGGTGAATGTGTGAGAATTGTCTAGATCACCAGGCAGAGACTCTTGTTCTCTTCCCTTACTTTCTCTCAAATGGGTTCTCTGTCGCTGTACTGAGCTGCCTGGATCTGGGGGAGGGGTGACACAAGCATCTCTGTGGCCATCAATAACGGGACTGCACTGAGTCAGACCTGAAGCCAGCACAGTACTGGGTCTTGCCCAAGGCCCCACAGTGACCACTGCCTGGCTACGACCTATGCTCATTCAAGGCCAAAGGGCTCTACAGTCAGCAGGTGGCAAGCTCAGCCAGGCTCATGTCCTTCCCGTCAGGATGGCAAGCTCCTCCCAGTCCCAGATGGGTCCACAGATGATATTCAAGATAGAGGGCTTAGGAGTCAGGAACCTTAGGAATCTACCTGCTGCTCTATTCTACTGTGGCTGAGCTAGCACCCCAGCTCCAAGATAAAGTTCTTCCTACTCTTTCTTCCCCTTTCCTCAAGCAGAGGATTCTCTCTCTATGACCACCACTGCCCCAGGACCACAGCAAGTACTGCCTGGCTACCGCTGATGTTCACTCAAGGCCCAGGGGCCCTTCAGTCACCTTGTGGTGAATGTTGTCGTCCCTCTATGATCTCTCCCTTCAGGTCAGTGAGCTCCCCTCTAGCCTAGGGCAGATCCAGAATGGCCATCCAGGAGCCAAGGCCTAGAACTGCGGACCCTAGGAGCCTGCTTGGTGCTGTAGCCCACTGTGGCCAAACTGGTGCCCAAGCTGCAGGATAAAGTCCCCTTTATACTTTCCTTCCTTTCCTCAAACAGAAGGAGTCTCTCCCCATAGCCACCACAGCTAGGAAGGTGCTGGGTCACACCTGAAGCCAGCATGGCTCTGAATCTCACCCAAGGTCCATAGTGAACACTGCTTGGCGACCACTGCTGATTATTCAGGGCCCAATGAACTTTTGTCAGCAGATAATGAATCCTGACATGACTGGGTCCTTCCCTTCAAGCCAGCAGGTTCTCTTCTGACCCAGGGTGTGTCTAGAAATGTCCTGGAGGTATGACCTAGAATAGGGGCCTCAGGACTCTGCCCAGTGCCCTATTGTACTGTGGCTAAGTTGGCATCCAACTTGCAAGACAAATCCTCCTTTACTCTCCCTTCTCCTCTCCTCAAGCAGAGGGAAAAAGTCTCTCCCGCAGCTGTAAGCTGCACTGCCTGGAACTGGGGGAGGGCGATGTAAGCACTCTCTTGGCCTGCAGAGCTGGTGCCTCTCTAGGTCATATGCATCTCAAGTCCGCTGGCTCTGAGCTCAGCACAGTATAAGGACTTGTCCAGGAGCTGCAGTCCCTGTGGCCTCTCCTGCCTTTCAAGTTTATTTAGGACCCCAGAGCACTTTAGTCCATAGTGATGGGGCTTGCTGGAACTCAGTTTCTGACTGCTGGGATGGACAATTCCCCTCTGGCTAGGACTGATCTAAATGCTCCCTCCATGGACATCAGCTGGGTTCTGCCCAGTGTTGCTTTGCACTGTGACTGGGCAGCACTGATTTCCAATGCAAAGCCGCATAATCACTGTGCTCTCTCTCTCTCTCTTCCTCTCTTTCTCTCTGTCAAGAACACAAACTCTCCCTCTGCCTGCCAGGAAATAGAAGGAGGTTGTTGTAGGCAGTTCAAGATTGTCTTTCCTACCCTCTTCAGTGTTGAAACCAGGTACTGTGGTCACTCACATGATTTTGGGTTCTCATGAAGGTGGTTTTTTGCATGGATAGTTGTTTAATTTGGTGTTCCTGTGGGCGGGGGGGGGTGATTGCTGGAGGCTTCTATTTCACCATCTTGGTCTGCCTTCACCTAGGGAC
The DNA here is from genome assembly GCF_007565055.1 of Rhinopithecus roxellana. NCBI lineage: Eukaryota > Metazoa > Chordata > Mammalia > Primates > Cercopithecidae > Rhinopithecus > Rhinopithecus roxellana. The sequence goes on along the minus strand of NC_044566.1, from coordinate 69,373,883 downwards.
CTCTATTTTTAAGCTTCTGAGGAAGCTCCGAGTTAATTTCTATAGTGGCTGTACCAATTTACATTTCCACCAACAGTGTACAAGGATTCCCTTTTCTCTACATCTTCGCTACCTCTTGCTGTCCTTTGTTTTTTACATCATAGCCATCCTAATGTTTGTGGGTTGTTACCTTGTTGTGGTTTTAATTTGCATTTCCCTTATGATTAGTAATATCAAGCACCTTTTCATATACATATTGGCTATTTGTCTGCCATCTTTGGACATTTCTCCATTTTAAAATCAGTCTTCTTCTTGCTACTGAGTTTTAGGAGTTCCTTATATATTTGTCATATTAACTCCTTATCAGATATATGGTCTGTGACTATTTTCTACCATTCTCTAGGTTGCCCTCTCATCTTGTTAACAGCTTCCTTTGTTGTGGAGATGCTTTTTAGTTTTATGACATCCCATTTGTCTCTTTTGGCTCATGTTGCCTGTGTTTTTTGATGTCATGTCCAAGAAATCATTGTTCAGTTCAATGTCTACAAGAAGTTTTTTGCCCATGTTTTCTTCTAAGAGGAGGAAAAGTGAATTTCAGTGTAGCTAGAAAATCAAACCTTCATTATAAGTATGATATTTCTTTGGGTTGTCTTGCCTAATGCCTTAGAAATTTCATCACTGCCAATGTCAAGGCTTGGGGTGGTGACTCAAAATATTACTAAAACTACCCAGTCCATCACCCAGGAGAATAGCTCAATCATCCAAAATGAAGACTGGACAAGAGAGCACATTAAGAGGGTGAGCAAATGAGACCCCCAAATATAACACACTCTATTTTCTAATGTAGGAGAAAATGAACAGTCCAGCTAAACACAGACACAAGCATCTGAATAGGAGGCTAAGATTCGAAGCTTGGTTCTGGGAGACTATAACCCTAAAACTATATTTAAAGCTTACTTTATCAAATAAGATATTTGAGATTTGCTCTTTCCTGATACTCCTATGTTAGCCTTTCAGGATTTTTATGTAATTTTAAAAAGGAGTTATAATAAAAGCTCATTTAATTCCAAATTAAATGCTTTATCCAAATTGTTGCTTTAATTAGAGTATCTGTGGAGGTACACACATACACAAGAAAAGAAAATACAAGGAAGGGTAGGAGAAAAAGGAAAAAGGAAAAGAGAGGAATGGACAGAGAGAAGGACAGCAGAGAATATGTTTGACCAACTCTGGGGCCAGGATCCAGGTTTGTGTTAGGAGCATTCTGTGATTACCTACTCAGGTCTTGCCACTGGACACAAAGGAATTTCACATCTTTTCGGGGCTGCTGTAGGAGAGGGCTCCCAGCTGGTTCCTAGACTTAAGACAGCAGTCCCTCAGCCTCCTTCGTAAATGTCAGAAATGTAAGACCTACTCCCAGATAAATATCTCAGGGAAGACATCTAAGGGCAGCTGAGGACGCTTGCTGCCATTCCCTTTCCATCAATAGGGTCTTTGACTAACACACTTGGCCCTCTGCTACTGAGATTTCCAGCAGGAAATTCTTCGGAACTCTATATAATACCTAATCTTCCCCCAAAACAAAAACCTGCTTTTCTTTCCTTTAAGGATAAACAGTATCATCAATGAACAGGGGGAGAGATTACAGTCCCCAAAGCAAGACAGAGCCCAGGATCTCGGACTCAAGGTCACAGAAGGGTTATCCTTTTGATTGAAGGTTTCAATTAAGGAGATTTTCACTGCTATAGCTCAAAGAAAATTAACTTGGAAATGTGATAGGCCATGAAAAGAAACTCAAATGACATTAGAAAGAGAGACGTAATCATCTCATCAGAAGCTATAATAATGTGAGGTGGGTAATGAGAATTTCTCAGTGTGTCCCAGACATTGTCCCAAGGGAAGAGGTACGGAGAGTAACATAGTGTCTGGTTGGCTTGGCACACTCACTGTGAACTAATAGTTTGGTATTCTGGTTTATAAAGTGGTGTGAATCGGATCACCAGAATTTGAATAGATTGAGATTATAAGAGAATTTCTGAACCTATTTAAAAAACAGCATAGCAATAAAAGTGATTGTTAAGCTATACTGAGACTTTACTGTGTGCTGGGCACTGTGGGAACAGCTTTGTATACATGATCTCATTTAAACTTCAGAACAGCACTATTTACACCACCCCCACCCCCACTCCCATCTCCATTTTATAAATGATGAACTTGAGGCTTAAAGAAGTTAAGCATCTTTAGCAATAGTAAGTGGCAGAGCAGGGATTTGAGTCCAGGGTTTATCGGGCTGCAAAACACACGAGTTTAATCACTGACTGAGACAGTGGAAGTGGCTGAGGCTTAAGACAGCTGCATGCAGAGACATCCAGTAGAGAAGGAGACCTGCACAGACCAGGCTTTGGAGCCCCCTTCAGCAAATGAGGTTCCGTGTAGCCTGGGACAAGCCCTTATTTTTTCTGAGCCTTGGTTTCCTTGTATGTAAAGTAAAAATAACTAACAGTATCTAACTCAAAGGTTATTAAGAGGATTAAGCAAAACAGCACATGTAGGGTGCCTGCTCCTGTGACGCTGGGTCCTCCCAGCAGTCCCCAGAGATTTGAAGTGAGGGCACTACTGCAAGTACCTGGGATCAATCTGAAGGAAGGAGGATCTCTTCCTAAGTCCTTTCAAGAGAGTCTAATTTTTTTCCACACTCTTTTACTTCTCTTTTGCAGATAAATCATCCCATTTAAGTATTTCTCCAATTTAATCTATAAATATGAATATCATGATTATCTTAGTTTCCTGTGGCATGTATAACAAATTACCACAAACTTGGTGACTTTGAACAACACAAATTTACCGACTGATGGTTCCAGAGGCCAGAAGTATTAACTCAGCGTCACTGGGCTGAGATCAACATGTCAGCTGGGCCAAGCTCCCTCCAAGATTCTAGAGGAAAGTTGTGCCTTAGGTAGAACCAGTATGCCTTGGCTTGTGGCCCCATTACTCCAACCTTGGCCTCTGTGGTCACATTGTCTTTTCTTCTTGTGTGTATCTAAGCTCCTTCCACCTCTCTCTTATAAGGACACTAGTAATGGCATTTAGGGACCACCCAGATAATTCAGGATAATCTCCTCATCCCAACAGCCTAAACTGTATTGCATCTGCACAGACTCTTTTTTCCATGCAAAGTAACATTTACAGGCCCTGGGGGTTAGGCTCTGATATCTTTGGGGGCATCATTCAGTCTGCTACAGTGATATTATATATGCCCTGCTTCTTCTGGGATAAGAAGGTTGAGAATCTGAAATAGGCATCCACTTAAGTACTTATACAAAGCCCAGCAGTGTGCCAGATGTTTGGGGTTACACAGCAGAAACAAGGGATACAGCTTTTGTATTTGAAAGTTTGAAAATGAGATGAAGACATAAAATAGCTCCAGAAAAATTCTGTAGCAATCGACAAATAAGGTGGTAGAAATTAAGTCCAGACTTAATTTAAAAGTGTAAAAGGAAATCAGTGCAAGAAAGACCATGATGTACAGTGGGAACAGTCAAAGACTGTTTAAAGAAGAAGACCAGTTTTTAGCTAAACTTAAGAGGATCGGATGTCAACTGCTTAAGAAGAGTGGAAAGAATATTCTAATGAGAGAGATTAGCAATGATAGAAGTTGAGAAAGAAACAGAATAACCAGCTGTAGGACAGTGAGCAGTGAAAGGGGAAACTGACCAGCTACTCTGGAGTTCATTCACAGAAAGCCTTGACCATGAGGATAAATAATTTAGATTTTAATCAAAAGGCAACAGGGGCTGGGTGTGGTGGCTCACGCCTGTAATCCCAGTGCTTTAGGAGGATGAGGTGGATGGATCACTTGAGGTCAGGAGTTTGAGACCAGCCTGACCAGCATGATGAAACCCTCTCTCTACTAAAAATACAAAAATTTGGCAGGTGTGGTGGTGCATGCCTGTAATCCTAGCTACTCAGGAGGCTAAGGCAGGAGAATTGCTTGAACCCAGGAGGCAGAGCCTGCAGTGAGTCGAGATTGCACCATTGCACTAGAGCCTGGGTGACAGAGCAAGACTATGTCTAAAAAGAAAAAAAAAAAAAAAAAAAAAAAAAAAGAGGTAACAGGGATCCATGGCAAGTTACTGAGCAGAGGGCTGTTATATACTGTGCAGTAGAGAGACTGGAGTCGAGAAAGTCATTAGAAGACTTTTTGACACAATCCAAACCCAAATAAGGGTAGTAAAGACAGAAATAATGGAAAAGGTAGAATCTGAGAGACAATTTACAGGAAGTGTCAAAATACAAGATTAACAGAGCTGGAAGGATGATGGTGCATCCGGGGAGGAAAGGTAAGGAATGAGGCGGTTCTCTCCAAAGAGAGCCAGTATTTTCCCCCTCCTTTCACATTACCAGACTCTGGGAACTTTGGAATCACACAATGGCTACAATGTGTCCTGTGCCATCTCTGGGGCAGGCAGTTTATAGACTTTTTCTTCCAATTAAGGAATGTATTGTTATGACCTTTGTATAGATAACAAATTGCGTAATTTGCTCTAAGTCATAAAACAATGAATTACAGGATAAAGATAGGAGTCCCAGGCTCTGCTCTGTTTGACCCCAAAGTGTCTCTCCACTACTCATTCTCTTGTTTGTTCATTTGCTTATTCCTATATATATATATTTATACATATTCATTCATTCATGGTTCAACTAGTAATTGAGAACCTATAATGTTCTTGTCGCTGTTCTAGGAACTAGGCTGTAATGCAAAAAGTCTCAGTTCTTAACTTCAAGAGTCTACAGTCTAGTGAAGAGACAGGCAAGCAATTCTACTGGGATAAGATCATTGCTTTAAAGAAAGCATGAGACAGCATAGTAAGAATGTAGCAGAAGGAGTCCCTAAGTAGGCCTGGGAGAGCCAGAAAGAGCTTAAGGAGGAAGAAGCATGTGGCTTTGCCTGACACTTGAAAAATGAGTAGGAGTTAGCCAGACAGAAGTGGGGAAGATTCCTTCCCAAAAAAGAGATAGCATGTGCAGAAAGGTACAAAAGAGCCAGACACGTCTAGGGAAGTACGTTCACAGGAGATTGCTGATAGGCAACCCTTGTGACAGTGGCGGGAGGGGGCCAGGATGAGCTGGGACGAGAGACAAGGGCCTGAGCGTGGAGATCACTAAATGCATATGAAGAGTGGACTCCTTCCCACAGGACCTTTCGATTTGAAGTTCTGTCATTCCACAAGTAACCGATGTGCTCCACTCTTTTATCTCAATTCAGTTGAATAAATATCTATTCAGAGACCTATTGGAATAATGTTTGCCCTTTAAAGAAAGTCCACAGGCAAAATCTTTGTCCTCCAACTAATCATAAGCAATTGTTAATTCCACCAAGCGGTAAACGTCCTAAGAAACTGCTCTTCAGCCTCCCAGGCAGGACTCTTCCAGGCATGATCTGTGTATAGAGTCTCTGGTTCTTCCTCCTCCAAGACATCAGCAAAACTCATCACACTCTATTTGCATCTAAGACTCCCAGGCCTCCACATTCAGTTGCCTAAGATGGTACTCTGGCTAGGTGCACACGTGTGCAGATGCTTAGCAGGCTCAGGGCGTGTCTGCCAGGGTGCTATCACCGGGCTGTTTCTCTGACCGGGGGCAGGGCACAAGGTTGCTTAGTTGGCCTGGAGCATATCTGCCAGGGACATGTTTACCAGGTGGTTTCTCAGGCCCCAGGCATGGGAACAGAGATGCTCAGCCAGTCTAGGGGCACATCCACCATGGGTGGGTCCACTAGGCTGTTTCTCAGGCTCTGGACACCACTTAGCCAACCTGTGAGCATGTCAGCTCCTCAGTGGCATGAAGGCCTCTCCTGCTTGGCCGAGGGCATGTGGCCATTTGGCTGGCTAAAGGGTGGAACTGTCCTGGATAGGTCCACTAGACTGTTCCTCTGATTAGAAGTGCCATTGTTGGGAGTTGGTTTTCCTGTTGTACAGGACTAGAGTCACAGATCATCCTTGGCCTATGTTTCATGCAGCCTGGGTAGAGGCATTGCAGTCAGCCATGTGGTGGGCTTGCTGGAATGAAAAAGGAGCCCTAGACCTCAGGAGGGACAGTAGCTACCGGCCTTAGAGCAGGCACACTCCAGAAGTAGCTCAGGTATCAAGATAGTGCTGTGCTGTAGCAGCTGGGCTCAGAGTGGACGGGTGAGAGCTGGGAGTACACACCCTGTGCTCCTAACCAGGAGAACTGCAGCTGCAGGAATTCCTGGCATTCCCCAAGCTGGGCTTAGGGCTTACAAGGACTAGAGGATTCTTCTGTAGTGAGGACTATAGGTGTCTGTGGTGACAATGGGGGTTGGTGGGGTTCTTCTGCTTACCTTTTCCCTGCAAGGGGAAGTGCCTCCTGACTTTGGGCCAATCCAGGCAAAAGAGATGAAGCAGTAGAGTCAGGGTGCCCCATTCGCTTTTCTCTACTGCCCTTCGGGCTTCCAAATGCCCACAAGCACCTCTCCCCTCCCCTGCAGCACTCCAGCACGCTCCAAATGCCCACAAGCACCTCTCCCCTCCCCTGCAGCGCTCCAGCACGCTCCAAATGCCCACAAGCACCTCTCCCCTCCCCTGCAGCGCTCCAGCACGCTCCAAATGCCCACAAGCACCTCTCCCCTCCCCTGCAGCGCTCCAGCACGCTCCAAATGCCCACAAGCACCTCTCCCCTCCCCTGCAGCGCTCCAGCACGCTCCAAATGCCCACAAGCACCTCTCCCCTCCCCTGCAGCGCTCCGGCACGCTCCAAATGCCCACAAGCACCTCTCCCCTCCCCTGCAGCGCTCCGGCACGCTCCAAATGCCCACAAGCACCTCTCCCCTCCCCTGCAGCGCTCCAGCACGCTCCAAATGCCCACAAGCACCTCTCCCCTCCCCTGCAGCGCTCCAGCACGCTCCAAATGCCACAAGCACCTCTCCCCTCCCCTGCAGCGCTCCAGCACGCTCCAAATGCCCACAAGCACCTCTCCCCTCCCCTGCAGCGCTCCAGCACGCTCCAAATGCCCACAAGCACCTCTCCCCTCCCCTGCAGCGCTCCAGCACGCTCCAAATGCCCACAAGCACCTCTCCCCTCCCCTGCAGCCCTCCAGCACGCTCCAAATGCCCACAAGCACTCTCCCCTCCCCTGCAGCGCAGCACGCTCCAAATGCCACAAGCACCTCTCCCCTCCCCTGCAGCGCTCCAGCACGCTCCAAATGCCCACAAGCACCTCTCCCCTCCCCTGCAGCACTCCAGCACGCTCCCTTGGACACTCCAGTTGAATCTTAGTTGTTATTGCCTTTGTTCTTTCTTGTTAGGGAGTGAGCCGAGGAACCTCTAGCCATCTTGCTGACATCGCTCCTCTTATTTCTCAGCTTCTTTTAAGGTTTCCCATTCTCTGCTTATCCCTTTCATAATACATGCCCTCCTTGCTACTCTGTGTGCCTTGGGAAATCTCATGCATTCCTTGACTTTGATGCTATCTATGTGTGGATCACTTTGAACTACACATATGGTCTAGATCTCTCTTCTGAATTTTATTATTGGGTATTTTATCTCCTTTTAGATATTCCACTAGAATGGACCATAGAAAACTCAGCATGCCTCCGACTGAGCTCATGTTTCCCTCCCAAATGTGCTCTTCCTTTGCATTCTCGATCTTGACAAATGTCACCTCCGGCCACCCAGTCACTCATGCCAGAATCCAAGGAGTCATCTTAGACTCTTCATCTTTCTCATGCAGCACCCTCAAGCCCTTCTGTCCAGATCTATTGTTTTAATAGCTCTCAAAAATCTCCCCTCTATATTCCTCTACTCCAAATAACAAAATCATGGTTTGTCTTATCTGAATGACTGCAATAGTCTTCTAGCTGGTCTCTCAGCTTTCAGTCTAGCTGGCACCACCCTTTAATCTGCCTTCCTTTTTGCTTCCAGAGTAATATTCATAAGACCCCAAATTGAATATGTGTATTACCACTTACTTTTTTAGTTTCTCTTTATCTATAGGATAACACCTTAACATCTTAGTACATGGTATGCAATCCTTCAGACCCTGCCACCATCTCATGTTTATCTCTGGACACACTCTTCCTGGAACCTTATGCTTCAACCAACCATTTGCATTTCTTGGAATATATTAAGCTATTTTGAGCTTGCAAGGCTTTGTTCTGCTCTTGCTGCCTAGAATCGCTTTTCTCTCCTTTGTTGATTGGCAAATATCTACCTATCTTTTAAGACGTGGCACAAATGCCACCTAGCCTGCTGTGCTACCTCTAGTTAGAATCAGCTTCTCTATCCTGTATTCAGATCTCTGTCACAGCACTTGCAAGGCTTTATCGCACTTTTTTTGATTTTGCAAGCACTTATGGGCAGGAGCCATGTCTGATTTCTCTTGATATTCCCAGCCCAGTGCCTGGCACACAAAAGCCTGCAATAGCTTTTGTGTTTTCTTGAATTTTAATAATTTATATACATAATTCACCATTCTTGATTAAACAATTCAGTGGGTTTTGACAAATGAATATAGTTCTGTGCTATCACCACAGGCATGACAGAATATTTTCATCACTCCAAAGATTTCCCCTGTTCCCTCTGTATTCCATCCCCTTCTCCCACCCTCTGGCCCTTGACAACTTCTGATCTGCTTTCTATTAGTGTTGTTTTGCCTTTGCAGAATTTCATATAAACGATCAAATAGTATGCAGCCTTCGTGTCTGACTTCTCTCATTCAGTATATTGTTTTGGTAGTTCATTCATGCTGATGCACATATTGCTAGTCCATTACTTTTTCTTTGAGCTTTCTTTGAATATTCCATTGCATGGATATACCATACTATGTTTATAGGCTCACCAGTTGATTAACATTTAAGTTATTTCTACTTTTTGGCTGTTATGAGCAGAATTAATAAGGAAGTTTTCAAGTGAGTCATAGTGGGTGGACATATGGTAAGAGTGGAATTTCTGGATCCTATGGTACATGTATGCTGAACTTTAGGAGAGTGGCCAAACTGCCCTACCAAGTGATCTTTAACACTTTTTATTCTGATTGTCAACGCATAGGAGTTCCAGTCATTTCATATCCTTGCTACAGTCTTTTTAATCTTAGCTATTCTAGTAGGTGTGCAGCGGTATCTAACATTAATGATGGCGAGCATCTTTTCATGTATTCATTTGCTATACATATATCTTTGTTGGTAAAGTATATGTTTAAATCTTTTGCCCATTTTTTTTCAAGTTGGGACTTTTGTCTTCTTTTTATTTAGTTGTGTGTATTCTTCATATATTGTGGATACAAGTCCTTTGTCAGATACATGTTTTGGAAATAATTTCTCCCAGCCTATGTCTTGCTTTTTAATTTTTTAGCACTGTTTTCGGAAGAATGGAAGTTTTACATTTTGTTGGACTCTAATTTATCAATTCTTGCTTTTTGTGTCCTATTTAATAAATCATTGCTTAGGCCAAGGTCACTAAGATTTTTCTCCTATGTTTTCTTCTAGTAGTTCGTGTATAAAACTACTGGAGTTCTTTTATTTATGTTTATGTTCCATTTATGAAAAGACTGTCCTTTCTGCATTAAATTGCCTTGAGAACCTTGTCAAAGATCAAATGGTCATAAATATGTGAGTCTATTTTGGGATTCACTATTCTATTTCATTGAACTATATACCTATATTTACACTGATACTACACTATCTTGAGCACTGTTGCTTCATAATTAGGTAATGTGAGTTTCTCAAGTTTGTGCAGTTTTTTCAGAACTGTTTTTACTATTTAAGATTCTTTGCATTTTCGTGCAAATTTTAGAATCAACTTGTCACTTTCTATTAAAACAAAGCTTACTGGGATTTTGATTGGTATTGCTTTTGCTTGAATCTATACATTAATTTGGGTATATAGACATCATATTTGTTGAATTTGTGAACGTCTACATACAAGGTGTTTAAGCCCATTGTATTTAAAGTTTATAGAGCAAATTCACAAACATTATCCTATTTGATCCACCTAACAACCCCGTAAGGTCAAAGGGAAATGCCAGCTTCATGTTGCAAATGAGAAAATGGAATCTCAAGAGACTTGACCTAGGTCAACAAGGCATAGGTGGTGGTGCCACTTGTCCTGACTTTTTCATTTTACTTCTACATATATTTGATGCTTGCTCCTATAAGTATTGATCTTGTGTATCTAAAATGCTGGCATGTAGGTCTAAGCAGAAAAGACCTGGCGATGCAGCAAATCAACTCTCACTGCCTTTACTTGGAGAAAGACGCATCTAGAGACTCAGTCACCCCTGCTGAATTCAGACCAGCTCTGGGATATCCTAGCTCAGTGGCTTGAACCTTCTTGGGCATCACCAGCAATGGGCAAGCTTTAAAAATGCAGATGCTGAAGACTTGCCCCCAAGATTTTGATTCAGTTGTCTGGGGTATTAGTATGTATAAAAGCTCCCTGGAGACTGTATTATACAGCCAGGTTTGGAAACTGTGATTCTGAGGCTTCAAGTGGCAAGAAGAGCAGAGAGTAAGAAGAGAGATTTCTTAGAATTGGGCAAGGAGAGATCAGCCCCTGGGTTGGAGATCACTGACCTAACGGAGGGAAGGAAGATGAGAGAGCTGGATGCCAATTCCTTAACAGAATCAGGAGGCGATGCTAAAAATATCACACCTCCTCTCTGGATTGTGGGGGCTGATCCCAATTCCTTTAAAAATATGCTTACCCTGTAATAAGAAATTCAGCTCTCAAAGAGTCAGATAAATCCATAGCAGGAAAGGATTAGAGATTATTTTGCCCAATTTTCTTACTTCAAAGGTAAGAAAACTGAGGTCCCAGGAGTTGACAAGTGGGTCAGTATTATCAGTATGGGTAGAGCCAGGACTGAAACTCAATGATCTTGGGTCCTCACAGGGATTCTTTCCACCTTTCTGTCCCAGAGGCCATCCACAGACTTTCTCACTTTATGTAAACCCAACTGGGATGCAGGCTTGTGGGCCATTCAGGCCACAGGCTCCCAATCCTTGCTGCATCAGAACCACCGGGGAGTTAAAAATATAGACTCCTGGGCCCATCAGAGACTCTAGATCTTCTAGGGGCAGACTAGGAATGATTCCAACCAGTCATGTCTCTTCTCTCACTCCTCCTGCTACTTGATCTCTGGTCTGTTTTGTTTAGTGTTGGCGAGCTGCAGCTCCAGAGAGGCCTGGCACCCGGGGTCTTGTCAACTCCTAAGTTGCTGATTACAAATTTTTGCTTATGAATACATCCAGGCCCGCATGCAGAATTAGAAGTAAACACTACTAGATTTATGCAAGCTAGATTTTTTCTTATTTCCACCAGATAAGATACAAACTTAAAAGAACAATCATTTTAAGGCCACAGAAAAGCAGATACCACCACGGAAAGAGCAGAATTGGCCACAGCTGCAGGGTATCTGCCCCAGTACTATGTTGAACAGGAGTGGTAAGAGTGGCCATCCTTGTCTTGTTCCAGTTCTCAAGATGAATGCTTCCAGCTTTTCTCCATTCCGTGTGATGTTGCCTGTAGGTTTGTCACAGCCAGCATCTTATTATTTTGAGGCTACTATTTTGTGGTATGTTCCTTTCATACCTACTTTGTTGAGGGCTTCTAACAGAAAGAGATGTTGAATTTTATCGAAAGCCTTTTCTGCAACTATTGAGATAATCATTTGGGTTTTATTGTTAATTTTGTGTATGTGGTGAATCACATTTATTGATTTGCATATGTTAAACCAAACTGGCATCACAGGAATAAAGCTTACTTTATCATAGTGAATTAACTTTTTGATTCACTGCTGGATTCAGTTTGCTCGTATTTTGTTGAGAATTTCTGCATCTTTATTCATCAGCGATATTGGTCTGAAGTTTTCTTTCTTTGTTGTGTCCCTACCAGGCTCTGGTATCAGAATGATGCTGGCTTCATAGAATGAGTTGAGGAAGACTCCCTCCTCCTTGATTTTTTGGAATCATTTCAGTAGGATTGGTACTAGCTTTTCTTTGTACATCTGGTAGAATTCAGCTGTGAATCCATCTGGTCCAGTGCTTTTTTTGGTTGGTATGCTTTTTATTGTTGAATTCAATTTCAGAATTCATTATTGGTCTGTTTAGAATTTTAATTTCTTCCTGGTTCAATCTTGGGAGACTGCTTGTTTCCAGGAATGTATCCATTTCTTCTAGGTTTTCTAGCTTGTGTGCATAGAGGTATTCATAATAATCCCTGAGGATTTTTTTGTATTTCTGTGGGATCTATTTATTACTTCGAACCATTTTTTGATAGAGTATTTAGGGCTTTCTAAATATAAGACAATGTTGCCTACAAACAGAGACTATTTAATATCTTAATTTCTGATTTGAGTACCTTTTGTTTCTTTCTCTTGCCAAATTGCTCTGGCTAGGACTTCCAGTACTATGTTACTAATGGTGAACAATCCTTTTAATGTACTCTTGAATTCAGTTCACCCATATTTTGTTGAGGATTTTTGCATCTATATTCATCAGGGATATTGGCCTGTAATTTTCTTTTCTTGTAGTGTCCTTGTGTGGCTTTGGTATCAGGGTAATGCTGGCCTTGTAAAATAAGTTTGTCAGTTTTCTCTCCTCTTCAATTTCTTTGGAAGAGTTTGAGACAGATTGGTATCCGTTCCTCTTTAAATGTTTGGTAGAATTCAGTAGTGAAGCCATCAGGTCCTGGGCTTTGATTTTTTGGGAGACTTCTTCTATGTGATTCAATCTTCTTGTTCATTATTGGCCTGTTCAGATTTTCTGTTTCTTCATGATTTAGTGTTGGTAGGTTGGATGTGTCTAGCAATTTATTCATTTCTTCTAGGTTATGCAATTTATTGGCATATAATTGTTCATAATAGTCTCTTACGGTCCTTTGTATTTCTGTGGTATCACATATAATGTCTCCTATTTTTATTTTTATTTATTTATTTTTTTTTGAGACGGAGTCTCGCTCTGTTGCCCAGGCTGGAGTGCAGTGGCTGGATCTCAGCTCACTGCAAGCTCCGCCTCCCGGGTTCATGCCATTCTCCTGCCTCAGCCTCCCGAGTAGCTGGGACTACAGGCGCCGCCATCTCGCCTGGCTAGTTTTTTGTATTTTTTAGTAGAGACGGGGTTTCACCGTGTTAGCCAGGATGGTCTCGATCTCCTGACCTCGTGATCCGCCCGTCTCGGCCTCCCAAAGTGCTGGGATTACAGGCGTGAGCCACCACGCCCGGCCTCCTCTTTTATTTTTATTTTGAGACTTCTCTCTCTCTTTTTCAGTCTAGCTAAAGGTTTGTCAATTTTTTTACCTTGTCAAAAAACAACTTTTAACTTCCATTGATCCTTTCTACTATTTTTCTAGTCTTTATTTCATTTATTTCTGCTATTATCTTTATTTCCTTCCTTCTACTAACTCAAGGCTTAGTTTTTCTTTTCTTTGTTTCTGGTTCCTTGAGGTATAACATTAGTTTGTTTATTTAGGATTTTTAGTCTCTTTTGATACAGGCATTTTTTGCCATAAACTTTCCTCTTACAACCACCTTTGCTGCACCCCATACGTTTTGGCATGTTGAGTTTACATTTTTGTTTGTCTCAAGATATTTTTAAATTTCTGTTTTAATTTCTTATTTAACCCATTGGTTGTTTAGGAGCATGTTGTTTAATTTCCACGTATTTGCAAATTTTCTAAAATTCCTCCTGTTATTGATTTCTAGGTTAATACCATTGTGGCTGAAACAAAATATTTGATATGATTTTATTCTTCTTAAATTTGTTAGGCTTGTTTTGTGGCCTAACATATTATCTGTTCTGCAGAATGCTCCATGTGCTCTGGAGAGGAATATGTATTCTTCTTCTGTTGCATACAATGTTCTGTATATGTCTGTTAAGTCCATTTGGTCTAAAGTGTAGTTCAAGTCCAATGTTTCCTTATTGTTTTTCCATTCAAATGATCTGTCCATTGTTGAAAGTGGGATATTAAATCACCTACTATATATTGCTGTCTATCTCCCTCTTCAGATCTCTTAACATTTGCTTGATATATTTAGGTGCCCTGATATTTGGTGCATATATATTTACAATTGTTGTATCTTCGTGTTGAATTGATTCCTTTATCATTATATAATGACTTTCTTTGTCTTGTTTTACAGCTTTTGACTTCAAGTCTATTTCATCTGATACAAATATAGCTACCCCTGCTCTCTTTTGGTTTCCATTTGGATGGAATACACTTTTCCATTTTTTAATGTTCAATCTATGTATGTCCGTAAAGGTTAAGTGAGTCTTTTATAGGAAGCATATAGTTGGATCTCTTTTAAAAATCCATTTGGCCACTCTCTATCTTTTTATTGGATAATTTAGTCAATTTACATTCAAGGTAATTATTGATAGGTAATGACTTACTACAGATAATTTGCCATTTTTTCTAATTGTTTTGTTCCTTCCTCTCTTGCTGTCTTCTTTTGTGATTAGATGATTTTTTTTTTCTAGTAGTATGCTTTGATACCTTACTCTTTATATTTTGTGTATCTACTATAGGTTTTTTGCTTTGTGGTTACCATAAGACTTACATAAAACATTTCATAGTTATTATAAGCTATTTTAAGCTGATAACTTTACTTTGATTGCATAAAATAATTCTACACTTTTATTCCACCTCCTTTACATTTTGTGTTTTAATGTCATAATTTACATCTTTTTATATTGTATATCCCTTAACAAATTATTGTAACAATTATATTTTTAATAGTTTTGTCTTTTAACCTTGATGCTAAAGATATAAATGATTTATATACTACCATTACAGTGCTAAGGTATTCTGAATTTGTGTGCTTCTTTTTCTTTTTCTTCCCTTCCTTCCCTTCCCTTCCTTTCCCTTCCCTTCCCTTCTCTTCTCTTCTCTTTCTTTTTCTTTTTCTTTTCTTTTCCTTCTTTTCTTTCTTCCTTTGAGATGGTGTCTCACTATGTTGTCCAGTCTGGTCTTGACCTCCTGGGCTTGAAGCAATCCTTAGCCTCCTGATTGGGTAGGACTACAGGTACATGCCACCAAGCTCTGTGCTTAATTTTATCCATGAGTTTTATACTTTCATAGGTTTTTGTGTAACTAATTAGTGTCTTTTTTTCTCAGTTTGATTAGAGATTATTTTACCCAATTTTCTTACTTCAAAGGTAAGAAAACTCAAGTCACAGGTGTTGACAACTGGGTCGATACTATCAGTATGGGTAGAACCAGGACTGGGACTCAGTGATCCTGGGGCCCCACAGAAACTCTTTCTACCTTTCTGTCCCAGTGGCCATCCACATACTTTCTTTATGTAAAAGCAACTGGGATTCAGGGTTTAATTTTCTGGCTTGTGGGACATTCAGGCCTCAGGTTCCCAAGACTTGCTGCATCAGAATCACCCGGGAGTTAAAAATACAGACTCGGGGCCACCAGAAAATCTAGATCTTTGGAGTAGAGACTAGGAATGATTCCAGCCATTCATGTCACTTCCTTCACTCCCTCTGCTACCTGATCTCTTGTCTGTTTTGTTTTGTGTTTGTGAGCTGCAGCTCTGGAGAAGCCCTGGTACCCTGTCTAATTCCTCCAGGAATCCCCACCCTCTTTCATCCACAGAGGAGTGGGTGGACCCTGTGGCCTCAAATGGACATTGCAGGACATGTCACAGTGAGTGGCAGAGACTCACATGGAACAAACCGGGAAGTGGTGTTGGAGCTAGGGAAGCAGAGGATGCTTGTGACTGCCCTGTCACCAGGGGATGGTGTGGGCCCTGATCCTGCATCTGTAGAATCCCATTCAGGGAGTCTCAAAAACTGAATCCAGTTACTCTGAGGTTTCCCAAATCCTCAGGTCGCCCTATATCTTGAACACTCCAGTGTTTAAGTATTAAATAGAGGGATAGCTTTAAATCAGAACACTTTCATTTTAGAAAAGGAATTATAACATGCCTTTGAATAAGGAGCTAGTTTAGCATATGTAAATTGTCATTAAGCTTGCAACTTGCCCAACACACTCACTCACTCTCTCTCTCCCCCCCCTCCCCGCCTCCCTCTCTCTCTCTCTGTCTCTCTCTCTCTCTCTCTCTCTCTGTCTTTCTGTCTCATTGCATCCCTGGAACTAACATAATGTCTGGTGCATAGCAGGCCTCAGTGAAGGAATGAAGTTTTAGGAGCTGTCCTATTAAATTGTAATCTTGCGTCTGTGCCTGGAACTGTCTTTTGAGAGCTCTGGCCAACTCTTGGGGAGAGCACCCCTTAATCCACAGAGGTGGGGTGCTGGCATCTCAGGACCTGATGGGCCAGCGTGGTCATCTCTCCTACGGAGACTCCATCAAGATATGTCTTTCCTGAGACATCTGGTGCTGCCATCTTGTTCACTGGCTGTACTTGGCCCTTAAATGAATCACCTAAGGCACTCATTAGGGAAACCAGTTCTTTATGGATCCAGGAGCCTCAGGCTCTCTACCTTTGAGGGCTGGATTGCTATGAACACCTGCACTCTCCTGGGTCTCTCTTCTCCAGGTCACATGTGCCGTGGGCACTGTCCCCTTGTGACTGTCTCCCGTGGCCAGGACAATGACAGCTGCCTGTGTCCCTCTTTGGAAGTGTTCTGAATACTTACTTGCCTGCCCATCTAATTTCACAGGCAGGACTGAGCAAGTTCCTTAGCGAGCAGGCTGGCATGACACAAACCCGTTCAGCACTTAAAACCATTTTCTCCCGAGCCACAGTTCAGTGGCAGCTCACCTGGCTGTGTGACTACCCTTTGGATGGCTGCTTCCTCCCTTCCCTGGGGCCAGTCAATAAATTAAGTGCTTCCTGGTGGACTAAGAAAGTGGGTTCTGTTTAAGGATAAGAGCATCATTTAGACATAATCAAGGATGCAGAAGAGACTTTGGCTTGGACTAAGACAAATGATTTCTAAACCAGTCATTGCTATCTGAATGTGGTAGACTCTCTTTCCACTACAGGACAAGGCTGGGATTGTGCAGCTCTTAAATAAATAAATGAGCTCAGAAATGAGCGTAAGAGGGCTTTGCAAACACAGAGTATTCTTGGAATGCACCACTGAGAAATAAATGTTACCTCTGTCTTGATATAGAGTGGGAGACTTTCATAAACTCTTAGGGGCATGAAATAAACACAAGTTAAAAGATGAAAAAAAAAATCACAAAAACAAAAAGGCATGTGAATGCATTTTTAATCATCTACTGATGATTAAACGAATCTACTGATATGGTTTGATTTCCAAGTAGTGTATGATACATACCAATGAAAATTTCTCAAAGAATATTTTTCTCCGGAAAAGAAGCACATTTGTAAATAATTTGTAAGCAGAGGGGGTAGTGGTGGATGAGGAATCTCATATCCAGCTTGCTGGTGCTTTTGTTGCAAACAGTCAAAAGTCAGTCACAAATGGCTTAAAGGGTAAAGGCATTTACCTGCCTGTGTAACTTGAAAGTCCAGAGGTGAGTCAGGCTTCCAGGGCATAGTTCCCTGTCAGGCCCCTAGCTTCTTGTGGTCTCTCTGCTCCTCCATCCTCCCTCCATCACCTTAATGGAACAAGGCAGCTTCATTCCTTCACTGTGGGGGTGAAGATGCACACTCTGGAGACTGATGGACCTGATTTGCATCCTGGCTCTGTTCAAAAGCTGTGCATATTAGGCACAATGTGAACCTCTTAAGCACCAGGCTTTTCATCTGGAAATGGGAACAATCACAGAGCTGATGTCCTAGGACTGTTGTATTAAATGAGATGGTGAGATGGTGGCTGGTATGCAGCAGGCACTTCATAAGTGTAGGAGCTCATTCTTGGTCTTTGTGAAACTTACTGGATGGCACCCAGAGCTAGGCACCATGCTAGCTTCTGGAGATGAGAGTAATTGGAAAGACAGATGAGCAGCCAGGCTGCTAGGACACAGTGTGGTAGGCGTCCGGCCCCTGATATCCTTACCCTGCAACAGGGGCTAGACTGTGGGTGTGACAGATCGACTCCTTGTAGACAACAGAGACGTGCCTGGTGCTGTTGGAGTGGGGGGAGATATAAGGCTGTTCCTGCCCCCAGAAGCTCCTAGAGTGTGGGTGGACATCGGTGGGAGATCGGGGGAGTTGTGGCTCATGTGAGTCCCATCGCAGACCGCCTCAGAGGCTCAGCTTACCCACGTGGGTGGGGACTGGGACCCTGGGCGAACGCCAGCCTCAGCTCCAGAAGTTATCTGCCTGCTTCCGTCTAGTGCTCCCCATTCCTCCTACTCTGTGAGGGAAAATCTGAGACCCAGAGAAGTGAAGCCATTTGCCCAATTCTGCCCCAAGAGACCAGCTCAGGCCAGAACGCAGTTCCACGCTCCCTCCTCCAGGACCTGCCATTTCCCCAGATAAGGGCCTGATGGCCTAGTTTCAGTCTGACTCTAACCCACATATCATTTTTTTTTTCATTCAGTATCAAAAACCCTGAAAGAAACCATAGTATACAGGGAAGACTGTCCGGCATCTTTTCAGGTTGATTTGGGAGTTACTGGATGAGAGAGAATGCTATAAACATCATGGTTCCGGGTGCACCTGCCTTTAAGAATGGGGGAGGGGGGTGGGGCGGGAAACAACTGCAAAGGAAATAGCATTTGTGAAATGAATCTTTCAAAATCCCTTTTCTTTTTAAAAATGCTTGACTTAGCACACATGAGCTTTTCTTTCCTGTAAAAATGAGTACTGAATGTGGGAGAGGAGCGGGACTGCAGGGCAAACTCAGCTCTGGTTCATGTCAGTGCAGGGCTATGGGCCCTGGCAGAGAACCGTCTGGTTGGCTCGGAGAGAAAGAAATGCCCTGGAAAGGAAAGCAGGGATGTTCTTTAGGGGTAGGAATGTGTTGGGAGAAAGTCCTTTTAAGCCAGGGTACAAAGAAGTTGCTAGACCTCCCCATTGCATCAGCCTCAAAGGCAGCAAGCATTCTGATTTCCTCGGAACCAGTGCTGTCATCTGCCAGCAAGAGCAGCAGCAGCTGCCTTTCTGTCAAAAAAAAAAAAAAAAAAAAAAAAAAAAGAAAGAAAGAAAGAAAGCAAAGACAGAAAGAAAAAGAAACTCATCACTGAATTAAGGACGGCAGTGAATATTTTAACTGTGTGGAAAGGAAATCTTCAGCACATCTGGGCAAGATCTTAAACTCACCAACTGCTTCGTCTAAGATCCTCAGGCTTCCTAGGGATGTTTTATTGCATTACTTCCAAATTCTATCACTTCATTTCCAATTTGTATCCTTAGGGGCAGAACAAAAATGACTTTCTGAGTCACGGGAAATGATTCAAGCTGGGGACAATTTGATATGAACTGAGGACACGCAGGAGCCACAAAGAAACTTAGCACTTTCTCATAGATTCTAAAATGCAATCAAAAGTGGCAAATGGTTATTTTTTCCCCTAACTTAATAAAATGACAGAACAAGTTAAGTTATTGAAGATCTGACAATCTACCAGGATTCTGAAGTACTGGGGAAACTGATTTCCTCTTTCTAAATAGTACAGAAGGGGAAAATGAAAGTATTAGAGTCACCATGCCTAAGAATAAATGAAGGAGACATGTTTAATTTTATGAAGAAATTTAGTCCTTGAGATTTCTGGGTTTTTCTCCCCGCTTCATGGTTGATTCAGCTGAAGGGAAAGGAGCATTTCTTCCTAGATCCTATAATGTGTCATTTAAATGGCTTTCCTGGTCCGTGTGGCCTGGGAAACCCGCAGTCTGTGTAGGCAGGGTGGTCGTGATAAAGATGACATTTGCCTTTGAAACATGCCGGTATGCCAACAGAATCAGAGGCATAAATCTGAAAATGTGGAAAGAAAAATGAACATACTTACCTAGTTCAAACTTGTGTTAATAAAGACTATGTTTTTATTTGTAATGTGTGCTTTCCTAGCATAGAGAACTGGTAAACCCAATCTTCTAATATTTTGTTCCCTGAATTAATTGCTACCTCTCAGGAAAAATACTTGGAAATACATTCAAGAGTGCTTATGGTATTATATCCTTTGCAAGAAAGTGACAGTAAAAATTACTATATATCCCTAAATACAAAGTAAAATTTTTTTCTCTCATTATTATTCAAAATAGGGGGTATCACTGACAACAATATCTTACAAATGGATTGGTTATGAATAGGTTACAAATGGGTTAGTTGAGGAAGACACAGTGATTTTAAAAAATAGGCTACCAGTTTTTGCAAATAAAAACACAGGTTGCTTAAATTTAAATTTCAGATAAACCAGCTTTTTTGTTGTAGTGTAGCTATGTTCTGTGCAATCTTTGGGACAAACTTATACTAAAACATTTTTGTTATTTATCTAAAATTCCAGTTTCACTGTGCTCCCTGGATATTATCATGCAAACCTAGTCTAAACTAACCTTGAAGTGCTAGTTTTGGATGAATATAGTGGTCACCTGATGGAACAGATGGTTTGAAAAAGACAGCAAGACATCAAACAGGTTTAGTATTTAGGAATTATTCTTGGGGGTGGAATACACTCAATTACAATTTGTTGGATGTATTGTATTGGAAACAAGCCTTATAAAAATTACTTACAAGGCCATGCATGGTGGCTCACACCTGTAATTCCAGCACTTTGGGTGGCCAAGGCGGGTGGATCCTGAGGTCAGGAGTTCAAGACCAGCCTGGCCAAGATGGTGAAACCGCATCTCTACTAAAAATACCAAAAAAAATCAGTCGGTCATGGTGGCAGGCACCTGTAAGCCCAGCTACTCAGGAGGCTGAGGCAGAGAACTGCTTGAACCTGGGAGGTAGAGCTTGCCGTGAGCTGAGATCATGCCACTGCACTCCAGCCTTGGTGACGGCAAGACTCCGTCTCAAAAAAAAAAAAAAAATATATATATATATATAACTTACAAAGCCACACAGTAAATGTTTTACATAAGGTGACTGCCAAATGGAAAAAAAAAAAAAAAATTGACACAACTAGCTGTTTCCTGAAACATGAATGCATATTTGCACCTGGGTAAAATGTCCAGCAACATACATAGAAAGTCAAAGAGTGCTGAAGCTCAAGCAAATTCGATGGCACAAAGATGATGTTTTAGATAACTCAGATTATAGCAATGACAAAATAAATTAATAAAGTCAAAGATGCATGTGAGAGTTTAAATAGAATCATTTCAGTGATTCAGCAAGAGTGGGAAAAGGCAATACTTTAAAATAATGTGTTAGTTTATCTAGTGTGCAATTTTATATATTTGTAACCTACTTGAACATTGTAATGTAGATATTTAAGCATTCTGTCTCCAGCCCTTAAAGGAGATATATTTTTTTCTTCTTTCTTTTATCAGTCTTCTCATTGGGAAGCCAAAGGCTCACATTATATACCAGACTGCTTAATGGCTTGGGCATGTGTCCAAAAATATTCAGACAAAACATTGGGCAATTATGGATATCAGGTTCATACATTTCAGGACAATGCATTGATTGTCTGATCGGGATCAAACTCAGGTGTACCTCAATGCTAATAAATCGGTGAGCCAGCTTCAAGTTTTCACCCAATTAACAAATTGTCACCAGCTGTAACTCCTACTGCCAGCCAAGGGGAGTCATGGGACCCGATTTACCCTACCCCCTTAAACAATTAGAAAATTGGACAAAATATATTTAAAAACGGTTTTTCAGACACCAAAAGGCGGCCCAGTATTGTGATTCCTGAGAAACTGTGTGTTTTATTATTGCACGAGCTTACTACTTAAAAGCAGTTTGCAGGCTGCAGTGCAGAGAGGAAAATCCGAATAAAACCCAGTGGTCCTTGTGGGTTGAACAGATCAAAGCTAAGGTGGCTGGAACTTAAGAAACGGTGTGTTGGGGAAGAGGGAGCTGTGGCGGGGAAGTGGATACAGCTCTGGAAACAGTGGGTTCTGTCAAGCCTTTGAGTATGGATCTGTGTCGGCATGATAAGAAACTCTCTGAGGTCAGAGAAAGAACCCTGAGAAAGAGTAAGCAGAACAATTCCTAGAGTTCAAACAAGGCTCAGAATAGTCCATGTTTCCACCAGTGAAGAGTTGCAGCTGGGGCATGTGCCAGAATTCTCAGAAGAATGTTTCTGTAGTAGTGGGGCTTCATTAGCCCTGGACTAAAAGTTATTCTGGACCTGACACATTAGGCTTAAGAGCAAGCATCAAAAGAATACAGCTGACTCCCAGTGATTTAACAGCGTGCCATAACAAAATCCAGCATTAGACAAACATAACAAGATACAGCAACCAACACACCAAAATTCATGATGCTCAGCATCCAATAACAAATTATCAGGCATACAAAGAAGAAGACAAATATGACTCCTAAATGGAAGAGAAATCAATCATTAAACCTGGATCCAAAAATAACAGAGATACTAGAAGTTGGAGATAAGGATGTTGGAAAATCCATTGCCCCATATTCAGATACACCTTAGAGATATTGTGGGTTTGGTTCCAGACAACTGCGATAAAGCAAATAAGACAATAAGGTCAGTCACACAAATTGCTTGGTTTCCCAATGCATGTAAAAGTGAGGCTTACAGGCTGAGGCAGGAGGATTGTTACAGGACAGGAATTCCAGACCAGCCTGGACAACATAGTGAGACCCCATCTCTAAGAAAAAAAAAAAAAATTACCTGGGCATGGTGGCACACACCTGAAGTCCTAACTACTTGGGAGGCTGAGGTGAGAGGATTGCTTGAGCCCAGGAGTTCCAGGTTGCAGTGGGCTATGATTGCACCACTGTACTCCAGCCTGGGCAACACAGTGAGACCCCATCTCTAAAAAAAAGAAATTATGCTTACACTATATTGTAGTCTATTAAGTGTTTAATAGCATTATGCCTAAAAAAGCAATGTACCTACCTTAATTTAAAAAGACTTTATTGTTTAAAAAATGCTAACATTCATCTGAGTCTTCAACAAGTCATAATCTTTTTGCTGGTGGAGAATCTTGCCTTGATGTTAACGGCTGCTGACTGATCAGGATGGTGGTTGCTGAAGACTGGGGTAGCTGAGGAAATTTCTCAACATAAGACAGCAATGAAGTTCAACTCTTCCTTTCATGAAATATTTCTCTGTAGCATTCAATACTGTTTGATCATATTTTAACAATATAGCTGGGCGCAGTGGTTCACACCGGTAATTCCAGCACTTTGGGAGGCGAAGGCGGGTGGATCACTTGAGGTCAGGAGTTCAAGACCAGCCTGGCCAACATGGCGAAACCCCGTCTCTACTAAAAATACAAAAATTAGCTGGGTGTGGTGGTGGGTGCCTGTAATCCCAGCTACTCGGGAGGCTGAGGCACGAGAATTGCTTGAACTCAGGAGGTAGAGGTTGCAATGAGTAGAAATCGTGCCACTGCACTCCAGTGTGGGTGATAAGAGTGAAACTCCATCTCCAAAACAATAATAGTAATAGTAATAATAGCCAAGGAGGAAGGATCGCTTGAGGCCAGGAGTTCAAGAGCAGCCTGAGCAACATAACAAGACCCTGTCTCTATAAAACTTAAAAAGTTAGCCATGTGTGGTAGCATGCACCTGTAGTCCCAGCTGTTTGGGAGAGTGAGGTGGGAGAATTGCTTGAGCCCAGGAGATTGAGGCTGCAGTGAGCCATGATCCTGCCACTGCACTCCAGCCTGGGTGACAGATTCAGACCCTATTTCGAAAAAGATTTTAAAAAGAGAAATGTTAAAGGAAGTTCTTTGGACAAAATAAAAACGAATCTTAATCCTTTAGACTCCTTGATATTATCCCAGAACTCACTCGTGTTCTGTTTGTTTATTTTTAATATTTATTTTCAGTGTGTTTTATAACTTCTTTCAACAGTGTTTTATAGTTTCCTTTTTTTTTTTTTTAAATTATACGTTAAGTTCTACGTTACATGTGCACAACCTACAGGTTTGTTACGTATGTATACCTGTGCCATGTTGGTGTGCTGCACCTGTTAACTTGTCATTTACATCAGGTATATCTCCTAATGCTATCCCTCCCCTCTCCCCCGACCCCACGACAGGCCCCGGTGTGTGATGTTCCCCACCTTGTGTCCAAGTGTTCTCATTGTTCAATTCCCACCTATGAGTGAGAATATGCGGTGTTTGGTTTTCTGTTCTTGCAATAGTTTGCTCAGAATGATGGTTTCTAGCTTCATCCATGTCCCTACAAAGGACATGAGCTCATCCTTCTTTATGGCTGCATAGTATTCCACGGTATATATGTGCCACATTTTCTTAATCCAGTCTGTCATTGATGGACATTTGGGTTGGTTCCAAGTCTTTGCTATTGTGAATAGTACCACAATAAACATATGTGTGCATGTGTCTTTATAGCAGCATGATTTATAATCCTTTGGGTATATGCCCAGTAATGGGATGGCTGGGTCAAATGGTATTTCTAGTTCTAGATCTTTGAGGAATAGCCACACTGTCTTCCACAATGGTTGAACTAGTTTATAGTCCCACCCACAGTGTAAAAGTGTTCCTATTTCTCCACATCCTCTCCAGCACCTGTTTTTTCCTGACTTTTTAATGATCACCATTCTAACTGGTGTGAGATGGTATCTCACTGTGATTTTGATTTGCATTTCTCTGATGGCCAGTGATGATGAGCATTTTTTCACGTGTCTGTTGGCTGCATAAATGTCTTCTTTTGAGAAGTGTCTGTTCATATCCTTTGCCCACTTTTTGATGGGGTTGATTTTTTTTTTGTAAATTTGTTTGAGTTCTTTGTAGATTCTGGATATTAGCCCTTTGTCAGATGAGTAGATTGCAAAAATTTTTGTCCATTCTGTAGGTTGCCTGTTCACTCAGGTTGTCCACTCTGATGGCAGTTTCTTTTGCTGTGCAGAAGCTCTTTAGTTTAATTAGATCCCAATTTTCAATTTTGGCTTTTGTTGCCATTGCTTTTGGTGTTTTAGACATGAAGTCCTTGCCCATGCCTGTGTCCTGAATGGTATTGCCTAGGTTTTCTTCTAGGGTTTTTATGGTTTTAGGTCTAACATTTAGGTCTAAGATTTTTGAATTAAAAATTAATTCAAAAAATTGAATTAATTTTTGTATAAGGTATAAGGAAGGGATCCAGTTTCAGCTTTCTACATATGACTAGCCAGTTTTCCCAACACCATTTATTAAATAGGGAATCCTTTCCCCATTTCTTGTTTTTGTCAGGTTTGTCAAAGATCAGATGGTTGTAGATGTGTGGTATTATTTCCAAGGGCTCTATTCTGTGCCATTGGTCTATATCTCTGTTTTGGTACCAATACTATGCTGTTTTGGTTACTGTAACTTTGTAATATAGTTTGAAGTCAGGTAGCATGGTGCCTCCAGCTTTGTTCTTTTAGCTTAGGATTGTCCTGGCAATGCGGGCTCTTTTTTGGTTCCATATGAACTTTAGTTTTTCCAATTCTGTGAATAAAGTCATTGGTAGCTTAATGGGGATGGCATTGAATCTATAAATTACCTTGGGCAGTATAGCCATTTTCACAATATTGATTCTTCCTATCCATGAGCATGGAATGTTCTTCCATTTGTTTGTATCCTCTTTTATTTCATTGAGGACTGGTTTGTAGTTCTCTGTGAAGAGGTCCTTCACATCCCTTGTAAGTTGGATTCCTAGGTATTTAATTCTATTTGAAGCAATTGTGAATGGGAGTTCACTCATGATTTGGCTGTTTGTCTGTTCTTGGTGTATAGGAATGCTTGTGATTTTTGCACATTGATTTTGTATCCTGAGACTTTGCTGAAGTTGCTTATCAGCTTAAGGAGATTTTGGGCTGAGACGATGGGGTTTTCCAAATATACAATCATGTCATCTGCAAACAGGGACAATTTGACTTCCTCTTTTCCTAACTGAATACCCTTTATATGCTTCTCTTGCCTGATTGCCCTGGACAGAACTTCCAACGCTATGTTGAGTATGAGTGGTGAGAGAGGGCATCCCTGTCTTGTGCCAGTTTTCAAAGGGAATGCTTCCAGTTTTTACCCATTCAGTATGATATTGGCTGTGGATTTGTCATGAATAGTTCTTATTATTTTGAGATACGTCCCATCAATACCTAGTTTATTGAGAGTTTTTAGCATGAAGGGCTGTTGAATTTTGTTGAAGGCCTTTTGTGCATCTATTGAGATAATCATGTGGTTTTTGTCTTTGGTTCTGTTTATATGATGGATGATGTTTATTGATTTGTGTATGTTGAACAAGCCTTGCATCCCAGGGATGAAGCCAACTTGATCATGGTGGATAAGCTTTTTGATGTGCTGCTGGATCCAGTTTGCCAGTATTTTATTGAGGATTTTTGCATCGATGTTCATCAGGGATATTGGTCTAAAATTCTCTTCTTTTGTTTTGTCTCTGCCAGGTTTTGGTATCAGGATGATGTTGGCCTCCCTAAAAAGAATTAGGGAGGATTCCCTCTTTTTCTATTGATTGGAATAGTTTCAGAAGGAATGGTACCAGCTCCTCCTTATACCTCTGGTAGAATTTGGCTGTGAATCCATCTGATCCTGGACGTGTTTTGGTTGGTAGGCTATTAATTACTGCCTCAGTTTCAGAATCTGTTGTGTATTCAGGGATTCAACTTCTTGGTTTAGTCTTGGGAGGGTGTATTTATCCAGGAATTTATCCATTTCTTCTAGATTATCTAGTTTATTTGCATTGAAGTGTTTATAGTATTCTCTGATGGTAGTTTGTATTTCTGTGGGATCGGTGGTGATATCCCCTTTATCATTTTTTATTGCATCTCTTTGATTCTTCTCTCTTGTCTTCTTTATTAGTCTTGCTAGTGGTCTATCAATTTTGTTGATCTTTTCAAAAAACCAGCTCCTGGATTCCTTGAATTTTTGAAGGGTTTTTTGTGTGTCTACCTCCTTCAGTTCTGCTGTGATCTTAGTTATTTCTTGCCTGCTGCTAGCTTTTGAACGTGTTTGCTCTTGCTTCTCTAGTTCTTTGAATTGTGTTTTTAGGGTGTCAATTTTATATCTTTCCTGCTTTCTCTTGTGGGCATTTAGTGCTATAAATTTCCCTCTACACACTGCTTTAAATGTGTCCCAGAGATTCTGGTGTGTTGTGTCTTTGTTCTCATTGGTTTCAAAGAACATCTTTATTTCTGCTTTCATTTTGTTATGTACCCAGTAGTCATTCAGGAGCAGGTTGTTCAGTTTCCATGTAGTTGAGAGGTTTTCTTTGAGTTTCTTAATCCTGAGTTCTAGTTTGAATGCACTGTGGTCTGAGAGACAGTTTGTTATAATTTCTGTTCTTTTACATTTGCTGAGGAGTGCTTTACTTCCAACTATGTGGTCAATTTTGGAATAAGTGTGATGTGGTGCTGAGAAGAATGTATATTCTGCTGATTTGAGATGGAGAGTTCTGTAGATATCTATTAGGTCTGCTTGGTGCAGAGTTGAGTTCAATTCCTGGATATCTTTGTTAATTTTCTGTCTTGTTGATCTGTGTAATGTTGACAGTGGAGTGTTAAAGTCTCCCATTATTATTGTGTGGGAGTCTAAGTCTCTCTGTAGGTCTCTGAGGACTTGCTTTATGAATCTGGGTGCTCCTGTATTGGGTGCCTATATATTTAGGATAGTTAGTTCTTCTTGTTGAATTGATCCCTTTACCATTATGTAATGGCCTTCTTTGTCTCTTTTGATCTTTGTTGGTTTAATGTCTGTTTTATCAGAGACTAGGATTGCAACCCCTGCTTTTTTTGTTTTCCATTTGCTTGGTAGATCTTCCTCTATCCCTTTATTTTGAGCCTATGTGTTTCTCTGCATGTGAGATGGGTCTCCTGAATACAGCAGACTGATGGGTCTTGACTCTTTACCCAATTTGCCAGTCTGTGTCTTTTAATTGGAGCATTTAGCCCATTTACATTTAAGGTTAATATTATTATATGTGAATTTGATCCTGTCATTATGATGTTAGCTGGTT
Organism: Rhinopithecus roxellana; assembly: GCF_007565055.1. NCBI lineage: Eukaryota > Metazoa > Chordata > Mammalia > Primates > Cercopithecidae > Rhinopithecus > Rhinopithecus roxellana. The sequence goes on along the minus strand of NC_044566.1, from coordinate 69,345,986 downwards.
ATTTTGCTCATTAGTTGATGCAGTTTCTTCCTAGCATTGGTGATCTTTACAATTTGGCATGCTTCTACAGTGGTTGGTACTGGTTGTTCCTTTCCATGTTTAGTGCTTCCTTCAGGAGCTCTTGTAAGGCAGGCCTGGTGGTGACAAAATCTCTCATCATTTGTTTGTCTGTAAAGGATTTTATTTCTCCTTCGCTTATGAAGCTTAGTTTGGCTGGATATGAAATTCTGGATTGAAAAGTCTTTTCTTTAAGAGTGTTGAATATTGGCCCCCACTGGGCTTGTAGATTTTCTTCTCTTCTGGCTTGTAGAGTTTCTGCTGAGAGATCCACTGTTAGTCTGATGGGCTTCCCTTTGTGGGTAACCCGACCTTTCTCTCTGGCTGCCCTTAACATTTTTTCCTTCATTTCAACTTTGGTGACTGACAATTATGTGTCTTGGAGTTGCTCTTCTTGAGGTGTATCTTTGTGGTGTTTTCTGTATTTCCTGAATTTGAATGTTGGCACACCTTGCTAGGTTGGGGAAGTTCTCCTGGATAATATCCTGAAGAGTGTTTTCCAACTTGGTTCCATTTTCCCTATCACTTTCAGGTACACCAGTCAGACATAGATTTGGTCTTTTCACATAGTCCTATATTTCTTGGAGACTTTGTTCATTTCCTTTTGCTCTTTTATCTCTAAAATTCTCTTCTTGCTTCATTTCATTCATTTGATCTTCAATCACTGATACGCTTTCTTCCACTTGATCAAATGGGCTACTGAAGTTTGTGTATACGTCACGTAGTTCTCGAGCCATGGCTTTCAGCTCCATCAGGTCATTTAAGGACTTCTCTGCACTGTTTATTCTGGTTAACCATCCATCTAATCTTTTTTTCAAGGATTTTAGCTTCTTTGAGATGGGTTCGAACATCCTCCTTTAGCTCGGAGAAGTTTGTTATTACCGATCATCTGAAGCCTTCTTTCAACTCGTCAAAGTCATTCTCTGTCCAGCTTTGTTCTGTTGCTGGTGAGGAGCTGCATTACTTTGGAGGAGAAGAGGTGCTCTGATTTTTAGAATTTTCAGCTCTGGTTTCTCCCCATCTTCGTGGTTTTATCTACCTTTGGTCTTTGATGATGGTGACATACAGATGGGGTCTGGGTGTGGATGTCCTTTCTGTTTGTTAGTTTTCCTTCTAACAGTCAGGACGCTCAGCTGCAGGTCTGTTGGAGTTTGCTAGAGGTTGATTCCAGACCCTGTTTGCCTGGGTATCACCAGTGGAGGTTGCACAACAGCAAATATTGCAGAACAGCAGATGTTGCTGCCTGATCCTTCCTCTGGAAGCTTTGTCTCAGAGGGGCACCTAGTTGCATGAGGTGTCAGTCGGCCCCTACTTGGAGGTGTCTCCCAGTCAGGCTACTCGGGGGTCAGGGACCCACTTGAGGAGGTAGTCTGTCCATTCTCATGCTGTGAATGGACTCTATGCTATGAGAACCACTACTCTCTTCAAAGCTGTCAGACAGGGACATTTAAGTCTGTAGAAGTTTCTGCTGCCTTTTGTTCAGCTATGCCCTGCCCCCAGAGGTGGAGTCTACAGAGGCAGGCAGGCCTCCTTGAGCTGTGGTGGGCTCCATCCAGTTTGAGCTTCCCGGCTGCTTTGTTTACCTACTCAAGGCTCAGCAATGGTGGACGCCCCTGCCCCAGCCTCGCTGCCACCTTGCAGTTCGATCTCAGACTGCTGTGCTAGCAGTGAGCGAGGTTCCGTGGGCGTGGGACCCTCTGAACCAGGGGCGGGATATAATCTCCTGGTGTGCCCGTTTGCTAAGGCCCCTGGAAAAGTGCAGTATTAGAGTGGGAGTGTCCCGAACTTCCAGGTACCATCCGTCATGGCTTCCCTTTGCTAGGAAAGGGAATTCCCCCAACCCTTGCCCTTCCTGGGTGAGTTGATGCCCCACCCTGCTCCTTGGGCTGATCCACTGTCTGACAAGCCCCAGTGAGATGAACCCAGTACCTCATTTGGAAATGTAGAAATCACCCGTCTTCTGCGTGGCTCACACTGGGAGCTGCAGAGTGGAGCTGTTCCTATTGGGCCATCTTGGAACCTCTGCCCCATTTCCTGACTTTTAAAATAATTTGTGTTTTGTAGTTTTCTGTGTATAAGCCTTTCAATTCCTTGGTTAGATTTATTCCTAAGTATTTATTTATTTATTTATTTATTTTTTGGAGGCAGAGTCTCACTGTGTCACCCAAGCTGCAGTGCAATGGCATGATCTCTACTCATTGCAACCTCCGCCTCCTGAATTCAAGCAATTCTTGTGCCTCAGCCACCCAAGTAGCTGGGACTACAAGTGTACACCACAATACCCAGCTAATTTTTGTATTTTTAGTAGAAATGGGGTTTCACCATGTTGGCCAGGCTAGTTTCAAACTCCTGGCTTCAAGTGATCTGCCTGCCTCAGCCTCCCAAAGTGCTGGGATTACAGGCATGAGCCACTGCACCTGGCCCCATTTAATTCTTTTAGATGCTGATGGGATTCAACTTGCTTTCCTAATTTTTTTGGATTTTTCACTGCTGGTGTATAGAAATACAACTGATTTTTGTGTGTTGACTTTGTGAGGGCGTTAGACTTTCCTGTATTTGTTTATTAGTGCTAATAGATTTCTTGTGGATTCTTTAGACTTTTCTATATATATAACATCATGTCATCTGTGATTAGAGATAGTTTCCTCTCTTCCTTTTCAATTTTTAAAATTTCTTTTTCTTGTCTAATAGCTCTGACTAGAACTTCTAGTACAATGTTGAATAGAAGTGGTGAAAGCAGGCACCCTTGTCTTGTTCTGATTTTGGAGGGAAAGCTTTCAGTCTCTCATCCTTGAGTACAATATTGAACATGTTTTTATCATGTTTAAGTATTTTATCATATTGAGGAATTTTCCCTATAATACTAGTTTTCTGAGAGTTTTTTTAAAATTATGGAAAGATACAGGATTTTGTCAAATGCCTCTTCTGCATCAATTGACCTGATCATGTGGTTTTTCCCTTTTGTTATATTAATCTGATGTACACATTAATAGTTTTATTTTGAGCCACCCTTAGGGTGAGGAGGCATGAATAGATGGAGCACAGAGGATGTTTTGAAGGTCTATTATTAGATGTGTAAATGTTTATAACTGCTATGTATCTTGTGGTATCAATACATTTATTAATATGTAATATATGTATTTTTCTCATAATTTTTTAAAATTTAAAGTCTATTTTATCAGATATTAGTATAGCTACTCCAATTCTCTTTTGATGGTTATGTGCATGTACTGTCCTTTTCCATCCTTTTACTTTTAACCTATTTGTGTCACTGGGTCTAAAGTTAGTGTCATAGACAACATATAGTTGGATTATGTTTTAAAAATCCAGTCTTCCAATCCTTGTTTTTTCATTGGAGAATTTAATCCATTTGTGTTTAAAGTAATTCCTGATAAGGTAGACTTCCTTCTGACATTTTACTATTTGTTTTCTACATAACTTATGACTTTTACCTCTCTCATTTCCTGTAATACTGCCTTCTTACATGTTTAGTAAAAAGATGATTTCTTAGAGTGAAACTTTTATTCCCTTCTAATTTCTTTTTGTGTATACCCTATAGCTATTTTCTTTGTGGTCACCATGGGGATTACATGTAACATCTTAGAGTTGTAACAATCTAATTAAGTTTATAGAAATTTAACTTTTAAATTCACTGGTTCTTCTGCTTGCTCAAATCTGTTTTTGAAACTTTCTAGTGCATATTTTATTTCAATTATCATACTTTTCAGTTTCAAGATTTCTTTTTGGTTCCTTTTTAAAATTTCTCTCTGTTGATACTCTTATTTTGTTCATGCACCATTTCTGCTTATCTTTGTCTATGTCTTCATTGAGCTCTTTGAATCCTTAAGACAGTTTTTCTTTTCTTTTCTTCTTTTTTTTTTGAGTTGGAGTGTCTCTCTGCACTAGGCTGAAGTGCCGTGACGCAATCTTGGCTCACTGCAACCTCTGCCTCCTGGGTTCAAGTGATTCTCCTGCCTCAGCCTCCCGAGTAGCTGGGACTACAGGTGTGCGCCACCATGCCCAGCTAAAAGACAGTTGTTTTAAAGTATTTGTCTAGTAAGTCTAATGTCTGAGTTTCATGTATATTTTTTGTCAGCTTATTTTGTTCCTTTGAATGGGCCATAGTTTTCTGTTTCTTTGTATGCCTTTTTGTTTGTTTGTTCATTCTGAAAACTGGATATTTGACTCTTATGATGTAGAAACTCTGGAAAATAGATTCTCCCTCTTATCCAGGGTTTGCTGTCTTTTGATTGTTGTATGGTATATTTGGGTCAGGGATCAGCTTGAGGTGAAAGCTTAATGTCTTCTCATGTCTTTTCTGAGCCTGTGTCTTTCCATAGGCATGCATACTGGCTTTCTAAATTTCCCCATATACATGCTTGTTTTTGAATGTCCAAAGACAGACAGACAAACAAACAAACAAACAGGTATAGTTCCTTTAAATCTCCTGGAAGCTGCTTCTAGCTGGGAGGAATTCATACAATGAGATCCAAAGTCTTTACTCATTAATCAGTGATCAAACAGCACTCCCGTGAGAACACAGAACCCCACTATTTGAAGGATAAGGTCATTATTGCCTGTCATGGCTCCAGCAAGATATGCCAGAGATATGGGCTGCCATTCCCCAGCTGCCTGCCACCACACTGATGGCTGACATCAACTGCAGTTTACCAGCTAAGCTGTTCCCTGGAAGTTTTGAGTATTCAAATAAACTGAGTTCCAAAGTGGTTACTTGAGACTGTTCCTGCCAGTACAATTGTTGTCCAGGTGGACAGATAGAGTCCTGATAGCTTCCAATTCTGCCATCTTTCCAGCAGCACTCCCCTGCAGGCTATATTATAACAAAGAGCAGGAGAGTTAATATAGTCTGGGAGTAAAAGAGAGGCTGTACTATCGTCCTTCCTATGTAAACATGTTTTTTATTTTCCTTGTAGAAGGGAATAATGTGTTTGCCACATCAAAAGCCACATACAAAGCGCTAGAGGCTGTGTTCATCTGTTTTAGTAAAGACAACACATCTGGCACAGCAGCTGTAATTGGAGCTATTACTTGGTGCAGTTTACGTTGTTTGCATTGGTGTACCATCCATTTTGGCCCTCTGACTTTCAAGCATGCCTCAGGTTGATAATTGGCTTACCTAGGCTTGTCATATTTTTTTTTCAAGTCTTTTGAAGAAGTTAACGAAAGCCAGCCAATTCCATAGTCTTTTAAATATTGTTTTCATACTGCTGAAGCACCCAGCATCTGTAGCATGTTTCCCCTTCCACCTGTACCTCATCCCAAATGAACACAGGAAAAACTCTGGTAATTGGGATCTCACTTCCCACCAGCAACAAGTTCTTTATTGCTATTTTTGAGGACTCGCTTAAATACAAATTTTCTTAGCCTGGATTCCACCCTGGAAGCAGAACATGAGACAAGGGACTGTATGCAGGTGATTTACTTGCAAGTGTGATCTTAGGGAGCAGCAGTATGAGATAAGGGAGAGAACAAGGAAGAAAGGAAACCAGTGCAAGGATGCTTTATTTAGTTGACCAGCCCAATGTACAATGGGTGCTCCATTCTGCCAGGACCTTCTGAAAAGCTTTATGAAATGCATCTCTAAACAGTTCTGCTCTGGGAATCAAAGCATCTGCCCATTGACTCCTTTAATCCATTGGTCAAAGGTAACCGTATGGGCTTTAGCTCCCTGTCATATCCTGATGGTGCATTCCTGAGTTCAGAGTAGATTCCTGTGGACATTCCACACTGAAGCATCAGAGAAACTCTGTGGCAGGAAGGGACACACACTTGATGTGGGCTCAAGGCAAAGCACCTGCGCAAACCTGGTGGAAGCCTGTGTAGGACTAGTCACCGTAGCAGTGGCTGGAGACAAAGGGGGACTTGGAGGGGTGCACAAGAGGAATGCAGTAGAACTTGGCACAGGGAAAACCTTTGATCAATACTAAACCAGAGAAAATTGCTAGTTGTCTATTTTAGCATATTTTCTGCCAATGAAGAAACTCAACTGCAAAACAATTACTGCATATTCGTCAAGCTGATTTTGGGGCCTCCTGAATTAGCATCCATTTTAAAGTCCATTAGAACTGTTGAAGTGTGCTTTTAACAGATAGAGTCAGTAACAAGTAAAACACAAATTTATATACTTTGTACTATAAATGGAAAAACATACTTAAGAAATCACCTTACTTGTAAATAAGACAGCTCTCTCTGGCAGCCTCCAAGCTTACTGATTTCATCTCTGACTGTTGCTGTCCAGGAGACATTCTGCAATCTGGCAACTGTGGCCACTTTACCCAGTATGACCATCACAGCTTATTACTTTCTCTGGGGCCTGGAAGCTGAGGACCTGGGTTCACATCTGGATTTACCAGCAGCTGGATTTGAGCAGGGAACAGCCTCTCTGAACTTTATTTTCTTCATCTGAAAAATGGGGAAAATAATCCCTGACTCAAAAAGTTCTTGTGAATAATACTAGAATAGAATATGTGTAAGATGCTTGGCATGGTGCCGGGCACAGTTACTTTAGGGTTTATCTGAGATTAAAAAGTTAATTATGAAACTTTGAATAGTGATTTATAGTTTATTTTACAAAGTACCTTTCAGCATTTCTGCGACTCAGTGTGAAAGTCAGTTTTGATCCTTATGATTGACAGATACTTGGAAAAGTTGAATGACTTGACTAAGGTCTTACAGTAAGTAACAGACAGGGCCAAGCGCTAGGATTCTGATTCCAAACCCAGTGTTCTTTCTGATGCTTCACACCAATCCCCACCTCCCCCAAGAAAACTTCCCCCCATTGCTGTTCTCTTCCCAGAGGCAGACAGTAAACGAATACCCAAACAAAAAAATACACAAGCATAAAAATGCTAGGTAGTGCATTGCTCTGAGGAAAAGTGAAGCAGGAAAAGCAGACACACTGTGGCTGAGGAAAGGGTAGGGAGGGAGGGCTCTCTGAGGCGGTGCCATTTGAGCAGAGCTAAATGAACTGAGCAAGCCAGACAGAATCCAGGGCGAGGGAATTCCGGGCAGAAGGCACAGCAAGCAAAAGCCTGGAGACAGGCGGGCGCCTGACGTTTTGGAGGAGGAGCCAGGATGCGGTGGTAACTGGAGTGCAGTTACTGGGCGGGGGAGTGGTGGGAAATGAGAATGGGGAGAGCTGCCAAACTGGAATGTTTTAGGCAGTGCTGAGAAATTCCAACTTTATTCTAAGTGTGATGGAGGCCACCTAAGTCATTGCTTTTTATTTTTTTAAAAAATGTTATCTCCTGAAATTCCTTTTTACTAGCTTTTTTTTTTTCTTGAAACAGAGTCTGGCTCTGTCGCCCAGGCTGGAGTGCAGTGGCCGGATCTCAGCTCACTGCAAGCTCCGCCCCCCGGGTTCACGCCATTCTCCTGCCTCAGCCTCCCGAGTAGCTGGGACTACAGGCGCCGCCACCTCGCCCGGCTAATTTTTTGTATTTTTAGTAGAGACGGGGTTTCACCGTGTTAGCCAGGATGGTCTCGATCTCCTGACCTCATGATCCGCCCGTCTCGGCCTCCCAAAGTGCTGGGATTACAGGCGTGAGCCACCGCGCCCGGCCTTTTTTTCTTCTTTTTTTAATGAAGACATTCTTACAAAGGTTCGCTGGTGTGTGCGGAAGAGACCACAGAACGGCATGTGTAGGGGAGGCCAGGTAGGAAGTGAGATCATATTGAGAGATGGTGGAGGCCAGGGAGCAGGGATTAGCTCTCTCCCGCTTGGAAGTGGCTGGTGAGTTCAGTTCCATGGCGGAGGAAGGTGTGCAGGCTGTGGCTTCAAGCATCACGCCATCTTCAGCAGTGGGAGTTAAGCACCTGGAGCGTCCACGGGTTCTGGAGCCGCTGGTGAGTGGCCACCTCCCCCACGTGCCGACCGACCCACAACGCAGGATACTCTCTTGCCTATTTCTCTAACTCCTCTCTCACCCACCCCTTCGGAGCCACTCTCTTCTGGCACAGAGCTTCCCTTTGTTTCCACCAATACCCCACACCCGTCACTGCAGCAGGTCTTTACACTGGTTGCTCTCGCGTGCAAAGCTATGTGCAAATTTCACGTATTTCAAATATTTCATATTTCTGTTCGTATTTCTCATCTCAAATATGAGGTTGGTGCAGAAGAAATTGCGGTTTTGCCATTACTTTCAATGACAAAAACTGCAATTACTTTTGCACCAACTTCGTATCACTTCTTTGGAAACTTCTGATGATGCTACTTAAAACCGGCCCTCAAAGACGTTGTCGCTCACCTCACCGCCTTTTTTACAAAGATTTTCATCAAAATGTGACCTTATTGTTATTCTTATCTACTGCTTAACTGTTTATCATCTATCACTAAAATACACTCTGCATGAGTACAGGAAACAAGCCCTCCTTGTCCTCCGTTACAGCAGCCACAGTGCCCAGGGCAGTGTAGGTATGCAATAAATGGAATGAAAGAATGAACAACTTCCGTCCTTTCTGAGACTACGGAGTGTCCTGAAAACCCCCTATATCAATCATGGATAGTGTCTGATCTCTGAAACCTCAACCTTTGGTGAATATAATATCCCAAATAATATACACAGAGCTCTCTTACCTCCACTTGATTTCCAGGTACCCTTTGGATTCTCATGGCACACCTACCCATTAGGCCCTCTCTGTACTGATGATGGCATACATTAAATCGCATATGGAATTCAATCAAGTGACCAAGCCAGAGCATGACACATCTTTTGGAAATTATACCTCAATGCATGAAGTGGCCATCACTTTGTTCAGCCTCAGTAAGTATTTGTTACCCAAATCTCTTGTCAATTCGAGGTTATAAGCTTGACCATAGTGTTTTCCACTCATCCTTTCACATTGCCAAGATATTACTAGCATGTCTTGCTGGGTGGCATGTACATGCCTGTAATCCCAGCCTTTTGGAAGGCTGTGGCGGGTGTACTGCTTGAGGCCAGGAGTCCAAGACCAGCCTGGGCAACACAGTGAGACCCCGATCTCTACAAAAAATAATTAAAAAAAAAAATTAGCTGGGCGTGGTGGTGTGCACCTGTAGTCCTAGCTACTCAGGAACCTGAGGCAAGAGGATCGCTTGACCCCAGAAGTTTGAGGTTACAGTGAACTACGATTACAGGACAGGGAGGTCTGGATTAGAAGTCTGGGAATTATCTTCCTATTAAAGTCACAAGCCTGGATGGCAGCAACCAGGGCACAAGTGTAGATCGAGAAGCCAGGTCTGAGATGGAACAGGACCTCTCAGGGAGCTTCCATTCCACTGGGAAGATACACAAAATTGGCAAACAGATGTCATCAGTCAGGTCTAAGTGTTATGTAGACAAAGCCGGGGAGGGAATAGAGAATGCTGGCAGGCACGTGGATGTGGATGGTACTTGTCACAGATGCAAGTAAATGCAGGAACCTGGTGCTCAGGGAGAAAGGCACCTGGATGTGCACTCAATGGTCACCTCCATGTTTAATGACAGGAGAGGAGACGGGGCAGGATCACTCAGGGAATGGGGCCAGAGAAACAAAAATCTGAGAATTGAGCCTTCAGGCTCTTGGACCATTGAGAGTGGAACGGTCCACTCTAGAATGGGTTTCGCTTTTGGAAATTCACATAGGAAACTCGTGGGTGGAGTAGCCCTCCCTCAAAGCCACTTTGCTGCTCATGTTTGCTCAATGTTTAGACCAGCCTGAAGGTGAGTGACCCTAGGGCTGTTTTTTTTTTAAACATATATTCCTCAGACCACTGCATCAGAACCTACTGAAGAGCTTGTTAAAAATGAAGTTTTCACATATTCCATCCTAACTCTAACCTCTGGGACCAGACGCTGAAGGGCAGAAAAATACTCTCCAGGATTCTCCACTAAGCTTGGAACACCTCAGCTTCAACGGCAGAAGGAACATCAGAAAACAATGAGAATGGACAGGAAATAAGAAGCCACAGTGAGAGGTAAAATTTATAGAAATTTTACTGGGTGCAGTAGCTTATGCCTGTAATCCCAGCACTTTGGGAGGCCGAGGCAGGCAGATCACTTGTGGTCAGGCGTTAGAGACCAGTCTAGCCAACATGGTGAAACCGTCTCTAATAAAAAGACAAAAATTAGCTGGGCATGTTGGTGGGCATCTGTAATCCCAGCTACTTGGGAGGCTGAGGCAGGAGAATCTCTTGAATCCGGGAGACCGAGAATGCAGTGAGTGGATATCGTGCTACTGCACTCCAGCCTGGGTGACAGAGTGAGACTGTCTCAAAAAAAGAAAGAAAGAAAGAAGGAAGGAAGGAAGGGAGGAAGGGAGGAAGGGAGGAAGGGAGAAGGGAGGAAGGGAGGAAGGAGGAGGGAGGGAAGGAAGGGAGGAAAGGAAGGGAGGAGGAGGAGGGAGGAATGGAAGGAATACAGAAGAAGACAGAAGAAAGCATAACGAAATATAAAGAAAGAAATGAAGATCGCCCGAACTCCCTCCCAAAAAACGATACGAAAAACAGAAGCATAAAGAACATCAATCCCGACAGACCAAGTCCATCCCCCTCCAGCCTTCACTCCACTGTCGTAAGACGAAGCATAGTGAGGAAGGAAGGAACCTCGCCAAGAGAGGGGAGCGCGAGGGCGAGGAGAGCGCTCCCGAGGACTCAGGAGGTGACCTCATAGCCAGATCCACACATCCTGAGGATGTGTTGGGGCAGGAGGACTTAAAATGGAAACATGAATTCAGCTCCTAGAAATTACCACTACTGTATTGTCAGGACTATAAGGACAGAGATTCCTCAGTTATTTTGTTTTAGAATGTTTTTATATCATTGAGTTGGGTTTTTAAGAAAAAAATGTTAGTTTTTCCCTAATCTTCTGTATTTTCTGGAGGAGGAAAACGGATTATTAGGGATGTAACAGTCAAATCCTTCTCAGTACAACACAGATTAGGAATTATTCCAGCAACTGAAGGCTCACCAATAATATCTTCCCATTAGAAAGGTGTCTGTGTTTCCTCTCTTACATTACGGTACCGAGCGTAACAGGAAAAAGGATCCATATCTAAGACTCGAGTCAGTACTCCATTATGGAGACAGACACACAGATAACGTTAATGAAAAGTGAAGAGATTTCTTCAGAGGCTACTTGTTAACACACATTTTAAAATGAAAACAAAAACCCTTTGTACATATAAAAAATACAGCTGACTCCACGTTTTGATTTATGAAAAATAAATTTATTACATAACACCTTGTTTTTAACAATGTTCAATTATTTTTTATTCAGAATACTTGTGTCATTCATGTAAAATAGTTTGATACAGTACATTGTATGTTATAGGTTTTTTTTTTCCTCAAAAATTCTAAGGCTCTCCTACTCCTTCTCCTTTGCTGAAGTAAGGGCACCCTAAACAACGTGCGAACAAGTTTTCAAAAGGAAAATTAACTGAACAAAATCTTAATAGCACTGCACCAACCGGCTTTAAAATCAGGACGAAAATATTTGAATTGGATGCCGCACCTTTTTAAGGAAGTTATCATTCATGCTTTTTTCATCTTAAAGCATGCTCACAAATCAGCAACACCAACAGGAAAAATAAAACACTGTCTATGACAATCATTTTAGTTTGTTTGCTGAACCAAACAGGTTTATATCAATGACAACATATTTAATTACTATCAAATAGCAGCTTTAATACCAGTCAAGTCATAGATTGAAAATAAAAACAAACTCATAAGTCGGAAGTTAATCTTTGGGAGTTTTGAAACCTTTCTGGAAAAACTATGTGGCTTTTTGTACTTTCAAAAAAATCCAAGCAATATTCTTGGTCAGAAAACACTGATTAATGTAGAAAATGAATCAGCCCACTGATAAGACACTAAAAAGAAAGGTGTACCAAAATAATCTCATTTTGAGTCTTGGTTATTTCGTTAACATATACTGTATGTTTCAAGTACCAGTTAAACTTTGTGTCTGTGTGTGTACTATTGGTCAGATAATGTTGTTACACTGAAAAAATTCACCACATACAAAGACAAATGCTTGCCCCTAGCACATTCACAGCTTCAACTGCTACAGACTGTCACTGAAAAAAATGCATTGGTCAGTCTGAACCATGTCAAGTAAACTATGGAAGTAGCAAATCCACAACACAAACTGTGCTAGCACTTTCTTTTCAAGTCTAACTCCAAAATAGGTACAACTTGGAAGCCACTACCCCAATCTGTGAAAAGTGGTGGAACTTGGCTACTGGACATTTTGAAGATGTGGTTGTACAGTACATTCTCATGGCCCATACCAGGTTCCCGCGGAGAGCTGCACAGTCAGCCCTGCAGCATTCGCAACAGTGCATGGACAAGATTCCGATGCAGCTCAGTACCGATGTGTCTGATGTGAGTACTGTGGAGGCTGCTGGGAGGTAGCTGAGTATCCCATGCTGCTCTGCGGCTGTGATGTGCTTGGTCCAGGGTTGGGATAGGCAGCATGTGGATTGGAACGCTGGAAAGGAGATGAGGGAGAAGTGTGATTCAGGTGCTGCTAGGGGAAGCTCAATCCCAAGCAGCAAAACTTGTGTGTGATTGAAGCGTCATTATGTTTCAAGGAAGAAAGGATGTATAGGTTTTGTGCTGCGTACTAACTTCATAACGAAAGACAAAAGCCCCAAATATTTTAACATCCTCTTCTCTTGAGGAAGGTCAGAAATATTGCTAGTAAATAATATTAAGCCTAGGTTTATTACTATGCTGTGCAAATACATTTTTTTCTATAGGAGTAACCCCTTTTTATACTGCTTTGTATCTACTTGGTAAATTTGCTTGAGATGTTTACACGGGAACTTGATGTATACATAAAAAATTTAAAGCTTATTTACACGCTTTCTTCAGTAGAAAACTCCCCCCAACACACATGACTAAAGAATAAAAATGAATATGATAGGAGAAGGTATCACAGAATCCATTTCTTTGGCATTAATACATTTTTATGCCCTTTAAATTACTTTTTTTTCTTCTGAGGCAGGGTGTCACTCTATCACCCAGGCTGGAGTATAACGGTATAATCATTGCTAGGATTACAGGTATGCACCTCCATGCTCAGCTCATTTTTAAAAATTTTTTTGTAGGAACAGGGTCAGGCTATGTTGCCCACGTTAATTTCAAACTCCTGGCCTCAAGTGATCCTCCCCCTCAGCCTTCTAAATCACTGGGATTACAGGCATGAGTCACGGTGCCTGGCCCCTTTAAACTACTGAATCTTATTTTCTGCTACAAGTTTATATACAAAAGTAAAAATATAACCACAGACGTGTAAGAAGGATGGTATTCTCAATCCTAAAATGGCACAAAGAGAAAGAATGTGATGGTTTGGGGTTCTCTAATTTTGATCTGTTAGATTATTATTCCCATTCTCACACCTCTCTCTCATACTATTTGTTCCGAAGACAAACACTGTAAGATTAACCAAAACTGGGCCGGGCGCTGTGGTTCACGCCTGTAATCCCAGCACTTTGGGAGGCTGAGGCAGGTGGATCACAAGGTCATGAGATCGAGACCATCTTGGCTAACACACTGAAACCCCATCTCTACTAAAAATACAAAAAAATGAGCTGGGCGTGGTGGCGGGAGCCTGTAGTCCCAGCTGCTGGGGAGCCTGAGGCAGGAGAATGGCGTGAACCCGGGAGGCGGAGCTTGCAGTGAGACACGCTCGCGCCGCTGCACTCCAGCTACCCAAACTTAATACTTTTCTCTTTGAAAGCATATTTAATAAGTCATATAATTCCAAATTCTGCCAATCCTAGCAAAGGTAACATTTTTAAAAAGAGTGGACACATGCAATTATAGTCAGAAATACTATTTTAAAAATCATCCACAAAAAACCACAGCAATCCAACAAAGCAGCACGGCGTCACTTTCTCGGCTCCAGAAGCAAAGGTCAGAGCACTGCTCTGCTTCATTCTAAGGACGCCATCGTCCTTAGTGTGCAAACACATTCGTGAGCCAAGAGAGACGCACTCTTCCCATCTGGAAAGGGAGAAAAAGATACTGGAACCAACAACTCCCACAGCTGTCTGCCCTTGGTGTCCTTGTTTAGCTAACTGGAAGAGAATTACGACTCATAACAGCAATGATTTCCATGGTGTGATGGGCTGGACTCTCCCCTAACCAAAGGAAAGAGTTAATACCTAATTCTGAAAGTACAGCAACGAGCACTCGGGACCTTATCAGTTTAATAACATCTCTTTCTCTCTTTTTTTGTGTGTGTAAATAATTCTAATTGGTCAAATTTTCAGTATCCTTCCCACACTGAAACCTAGTGTAGTTGGGAATATGGTTAGAATAAGCAGAAGAGAAGAGGAGGTGGTATACAATATTCAAAGAAGGTCTTTCCACAACGTGACTGACAATGCCATGACAGGATCCCTAAGTCGGCAACATAACAGCCTTTGTGGTCAGATCAAAGTGTGAGTCCTGCATCTACAGCTGGCTTGCTGGGGATCCATGTGAAAGTTACTTAACCTCTACGAGCCTCAGTTTCCTGAAATGGCTACAACACTTAACCTCCCAGAGTCACCTCATTTAATCCTTACTACAGCTTCACACTGATCATTATCCATAGTCTCAAATGGAAACAGAACATCTGAATCACTTACTCAAGGATACAGAGAAGTGACCAGACTGGGATCTGAAAGCCTATGTTCTTGATCACTGTGGAATACTGTTCCAAAACAATAGATATCAAGCTCCTACCATAAGCCAGGTGTCAAGACACTTTATGTCTAATCTGACAACAGCTGCAAGGAAGGTTTTACTAGTTTCATTTTACAGATGAAAAAAAGCCAGGAGATATTATCCTGCTTGTCCAAGGTCACACAGTTAATAAATGGCATAATCTGTATTTGATCATTCCAAGTCCGGTTCAAAAGTCTAACCCCTTGCTACCATACCACTGTCAGGACTTTTCCATGCCAATAACATTTCATGTGAATGTATTTCCCTATACAGACCAGTATTTCTCAATTAAACCACATTTTCCCACAATCATAAACCCACATGTAAACACTGACATGCAGTCAATACAAAATGAACTTGCAATACCTGATAGTCTGAGGTCATGATAAGTCCACCTGAGGTAGTGGTAGGAGGAACAACTCTCACTTTCTTCAATGGGGGTCCCTGTGTGTGACTGCTGTCTTGATTCCCTGGGTGGCCAGTTCCATTCGTGTGGTTATTGCCCTGCTGCTGCTGCTGGTTCTTCTCAATTGGTTCAACAGAAAAAGTTCAGCTCAGAGGGAGAACAAAATACACCCACAACGGAAAACGTTACGGAGGCATTCACGAAGCAAGAAGCTGCCGACAGTACTTTAATACTTACTTTGTCTCCTTTGTCATCAGGCTCTTCTTCCGTTAAAAATTCTCGTTTTGGGTAAGGGATTTGACAACCGGCAAAAACACTGATCATAAGAAAAAGAGAAAAACCATTTCCGGTATACTCATCAATATTCCAAATGCTTCATTTAGGAAATTCTCATTTTAATCTTTTTAAGATGAACTTTGTCTCCCTATTTGCAAATATAAGCACCTTTCATGTAACTGTGACAAAACAAATCTTTTCTTTGTAACCAGTAATATTACAGCAGGCTACTCGAGGACTCGAGCTGCATACAAATGATCAATAATCATCGAGGATGATTCAGCTGTCTTCTTTTATCCCAGCATTACTCTTCTATCACTCCAGCCAAAATACAGAGTCCAGCTGAAATATGTGTCACCATTCAAAGACAATTTTTGTTTTACCCTTCCTACTACATTTATTAATAAAACAAAAGATGGTATAGGGAACACATTTGGGAATGGTATTTGCAATTTTGGAACATGAAACTGTAACTGCAGACAGTAAGGAGCTACAGCATGCATAACCAGCCTGTCACTGAATAGCTGGATCACTGCTGACACTAATGCAATCAGCATCTCATAAAGCCAGAGATGAACAGGAACGCCTCTTCACCGGAAAGCCCCAAATGACACTCTAATCAACAAAGCTCACTTTTGCTTGTCATAAAGGATTTCCTTGGGTTCCCATATAAAAGGAGGAGCCACTTAGAGTTGACAACCAGAAGAAAGCATACTCCAAAAACTCCATCAAGTTGGTGAGTTAACTAGGCCACTTACTCTGATGTAGGAAGTGGGTCTTCTAAGAAATAGGGATCCTGCATAGCCTGTTCTGAGGTAATTCGCTTTATTGGGTCCATGGTAAGCAACTTCTGAAGCTGAAATCACAAATCATAAAAACATGACTGTATTGCTTCTCACATTTATCTTTCAGCACATATGTGAAGGGGATATATATATTTTGGTGAATAACATCACAATTTGGAAAATATTTATTCCCCCAAATTAACAAAACTCCTAGTTGTTAAATTTAATGTAGTAATTCACACTTCAGTCATTCCAGGATTCATAATCTCACTTGTTTTACTCTCGCTTATGTTCTCTGACTAAACAAATGATACCCCCCCCCATTATCTAAATTGCTTTATCCAATTTAGAACAGGACCAAACTTCATGTACTTTCTATGCTTTTTCTCTTAAGATAAAAAAGCTGCTGTTACACACACAATACACTAACACATGTAGCGATTCATATTTAGATCTGTTAATTAAAACTGAATTAAATAAAAAAGTCAATCTATCTCCCCATTACACCAGGCACATTTCAAGAGCCGAATGTGGCTCGTGGCTATGCTGCTGCACCGTGTGGATCATCACAGAAAGTTGTACTGTGCGGTGCTGTTCTAGTCTAAATAAAAACGGTGATACACAACTTATAAAGTACAGAGTTGTGTGGTGAGACTCTGAAAGTCGACTGCTCCCTTCAAATCCTGACTCAACATTTATCAGCTGCATGACATTGGACAAGTTACTTAATATTTTTGTTACCTCATTTGTCAAATGGAGATTAAAAATAGTGCCTATTATCACAGGCTGGTTTCAGGATTAAATGAGTTAATATATGGAGAGCAATTATAATGGTGCCTAGCATAAAGTACTATGTAAGTGCTTGCTGTTATTATTACTGCTATAAATGCCACGCTAATGTGAAGATTCAGTATTTTTTAGTTAAAACATAGTTCATTCAACTGGATTCTAATATGTGGTCTCTTAGTTTATACTCTGATCTAATGCAGTGGCTTTCAGACTTTAGGATGCATCAGAATCACCTGGAAAACTTCTTAAAATAGACTGCTGGGCCCTCCTCAGAGTTTCTGATTGGTAGATGTGAGTAGGAGCCAAAAGCCTGCATTTCCAACATGGCCCTACATGATGCTATGCTGCTGGACTGAGACTGCACTTTGAAAACCAATGAACAGACAGACAGACACATTAAGACTTAAAAGAGAGGTCAGGTGTGGTGGCTTATACATGTAATCCCAGAACTTTGGGAGGTCAAGGTGGGCGGATCACCTGAGGTCAGGAGTTCAAGACCAGCCTGGTCAACATGGTGAAACCCCATCTCTACTAATAATACAAAAATTAGCTGGGTGTGGTGGCAGGCACCTGTAATCCCAGCTACTTAGGAGGCTGAGGCAGGAGAATTGCTTGAACCTGGGAGGCAGAGGTTGCAGTGAGCCGAGATTATGCCACTGCACTCCAGCCTGGTGACAGAGTGAAACTGTGTTTCAACAACAACAAAAGACTTAGATGACAAATTTTAGAGGATAAAAAGACACTTTTTTTTTTGTTTGAGAGTCTTGCTTTGTCACCAGGCTGGAGTGCAGTGGCACGATCTAGGCTCACTGCAACCTCCACCTCCTGGGTTCAAGCAATTCTCCTGCCTCAGCCTCCCGAGTAGCTGGGACTACAGGCACACGGCACCACACTCAGCTACTTTTTGTATTTTTAGGAGTTTCACCATGTTGGCCAGGATGGTCTCTATCTCCTGACCTTGTGATCCACCCACCCTGGCCTCCCAAAGTGCCGGGATTACAGGCGTGAGCCACCGCACCCAGCTGACACAATATAGTTTAAGATGCAAATAAAATGCTAGAATGGTGAGATTAAAGTTTAATTTTAATGATCTGATATGATCTGATATTTCAGAGAAAGCACAATTTTATTTTTAGGGTTGAAAGGAAAGGCCTGAATTTGCTATTTAAAATACCCGACAGTTTTAATGGAATTATAATAGGGCTTTCCTAAGGGACTACTCAAGATTACCTCCAATTAAGATGGGTCACCCTCATAAAAACAAACACATAAGCTACAAGGAGGGTATATCTCTAGAGTTTTAGTGGTGATGGCAGGCAGAGTCATCTTAGACTATAATGAGTAGCAGGGAATCAAGGAGAAGAATAATTCCCCTAAGTCATGACTTCTAATCTTCCGCCACTATCATTATTTTATTAGAATCAGTAAGTCCATAATTTTGAAGGATCTAACTTAAACCTCTAATTTGGGTCCTACTGTAAGTACATTATAATAAACCATTCTTGGATAATACATTGTGTGCTAATATGACAGGTTAAGGATGACTTTTTAAATTGCTGTTAAAATATGAAATATATGATATAAAATGTGAACTGATATAATAGTAAGTAGAAAACACAGAAGGAGAAGCAGTAGAAAGAGAAGAAAAAGGAGACACAAAAGTAGAAGAAATGTTTGCCAAGTGGCCTGGTTGCAATAAAGGAAAGTTTAACCTCTTCAAGGTGAAAGAATTCTTATTTAAGAACTTAGGAATAAGGATTAAAAGAATTTCAAGTCAAGCAAAATACAACCTGCTTCCCCAAACTCCCCTTTTATGTGTTATAAACCTTTTCTGAAAACATAAAACCGAAAAACATTTTTAATTATTATGCTGTAAAAATGGAAACTTTATTGTACACAAAGTTGGTAATGGCTGAATTTCATCACAAATTACCTTGTTAGTGCACGGATTCAATTAGATTCTAGGTTAAATCATTTTTCCAATACACACTGATAAATATGGCATCGATCACATTCTTCCAGAAAAATCAAATAGCACATATCATTGCTGAAGGGCTGTTAACATTTGAGGTTATAAGAGGTATTTTGGAAGTTAAGAACTTTGTGCACAGTCTTTCAAAGAGCTGAGATACAAAACCATCTATCAATAGTGAGAAGCATTTTCTTCCTGATACTTCTCTGAAACTTTAAACATTTTAAAGTGACAGATGAAAAACAATACATGCAATTTTATAAATGTTTTGACAGATTTGTTACCATCACTATCTTTAGAAAATCTAACGTGACCAAACATTAGTCTGTCAAACCATGATATGAGTCTGGAAAAGCAAATATTTTATTGTCTTTATTGGTATGCACTAACAAGCTCTCTGCATTTACCATGAAAGCACTCTGCGTGCCAGCTAAGTAACCATATAAATTGATCCAAAAAAGCCTCAGTTGGGCTAGTCAATTAAGGAAAAAATGCATTTCATTAATACTGTTTATTTAAAGCTTACCAAGTGGAATGCTTTACTATCTGGTTTAACTTTATGTTTTTCCATATACTTGATAAGGCTGCAGTTGGTATACCTGAAAGAGAAATACTATGAAATAGCTATATTAGACTTGAGGTTAATTTTACATTGGCTAAAGTCCTTCTGATAAGAATCATTTTGATCATAACTGATATACTATATATTGAAGAGAGTATGAGCATAAAAGGAGTAGAATTAAATCAGTTTTATGTTTCATTCAATATCCACAATGGTCACTTTTGAAAGGATACCAATGATCAAATGTAAGACAATTTCATGAATAACAGATACTAAACAGTTTTTTCTTAATATGAATTATATTTTAACAATTATTTTAAATAACATCTGGGTCAAAAGTTTAATTCAGCCTTACCAATAAGTGTAAAATACTTTTGTCATAGGTATATAAACGAAACTCTCCCAATCCCTGATTTTGCATTGTAAACAGGTGAAATATTCATTCTTCTCTGTTAAAAATTGCTTAAAATTACTGTAACCTAGATTGGTAAGCAAGTGGCTATTAGCAAAGTGTATTTATTTAGACTCTTATTTATTCAGCTGTGATACTTCTAATGTCTAGCTTCCAAAAAGTAGTAAATATGGAAAGAAACGAATGTGTTTTATATCCAAATCAGCTGCTAATATTAGTCACTTTTGTATATAATCATTTAAGCATCTTAAGAAATAAAGATTGTCATCATGAAAAATATTTATTAGCATAATCTTATTTTATTGTGTTGAATATTCAGTCTTATACTGAGTATTCTGGTAAAGCAAAAATCAACAAGAGGTCTTTTTTTTTCCAACTTACGTATTTCTTCTGAAATCTTTCATTAATGTTGAATGTTCAGGCATCTTTTTTATATCTTCCCAATCTTTATCTGTGAAATACATTGATACATTTTTATGTTGCCTAAGTTCCTATTGGTGAGAATTTTTAAAAAGGTTATTACCACGTTCATTACACTTCCTATACGTTCAACCCCCATAAAAAAAAGCTCAGTCTTCAAATAAATGTTCAGCAACAGCAAACATCTTCAACTGTAAACATAATTCCTTATCCCTTGTATAACTTTAGATATCTGTTTATCTTTTTAAATTTCAAACTGCAAACTTTCTGCATGTTTTACTATAAGCTGCCTCAATTTCTGTCACTAGAGAAGAGTAAGTTATAAATATTTCTATTTATCTTATTAAATGTCCTATTTCTATTAGTAAAACTGCTTATTTTCCCTTTTCTACCAAATTTCTTGGTTGAATCAGCAATTAATTTCTTCAATGAGAAATCTAAGATCTTCCCCTCAGTGGCTTTAAATTGTACTTCTTTTTATGATACAGCCCTCCTTTTTTCACCTTATTAATATATTTATTTACATAAGCAATCAATGTAAGTGGTAATAACTATTTGCAGAATAGGGTAGGATATAATGAGTATATTAATAAGTGGGTTGGTACCTTGGCTAGTCTCAGTAACATTATCCAAAACAACCTCAGTTCCTAAATACGTTAAGTATAAAACGTTTCGGCTACTTTTGCTGGCATCAGAGTTGCTCAAACAATACATGCTACATAATTTGTTTTCTCCATCACTGCCAATGGGTTTTCCTGAGAGTCTACTAGGTGCACAGGACTGTCAGGGGCAGCTTAATAGCACCTTTAGTTTTTTGTTTTTTTTGTTTTTTTTTTTTTTTTTTTAAAGACGGAGTTTTGCTCTTGTTAACAGCCCAGGCCGGAGTGCAATGGTGCGATCTCGGCTCACCCCAACCTCCGTCTCCCGGGTTCAAGCAATTCTTCTGCCTCAGCCTCCCAAGTAGTTGAGATTTACAGGCATGCGCCACCATGCCCAGCTAATTTTGTATTTTTAGTAGAGACAGGGTTTCTCCATGTTGGTCAGGCTGTTCTCAAACTCCCAACCTCAGGTGATCTGCCCACCTCGGCCTCCCAAAACCTTTAGCTTTTAAATGGTCTTCAGAGGCTTGCTTTTCTTTGAACTTACTTGTAAAAATATTTGGTAACTATCTTCCAAAGACATCACGTATTGGAAACTAAACATACACTTACACTCCTAAATGGAATTTTCTCCTTAACTATTTCCTTGCTCCAATTTCTCTATCTTATCGACTTCTCAAGCTAGAAATCTTAAGATAATCTCTTAGTTTTCCCTTGCTTATACACTTCCTATAAAACATTTCCATCTGCCCTTTTTTCTCCATCCTTATCACTCTCACTTTATGTCTGCAGCACTGCTACAGCTGGTTTCTGATTTCACTTACCTCTTTTTAACTGAGTTTTACCTACCACCACTTTACTAATCTTTCTAAAATGTAGCATAAATCATGTCTCTAGTACTGAAGAACTTATCATGGATTCTCATTCTTTAGCTATCAAATCTAACCTCTGCTGCCTGCTTTCCAAGCTTCCTTATAAACCACCCTCACCTCTGAAACACACATGAAGAGTCGCTGACAGATGTCCTCACCACATACATTCCCTCACAGGAGCTATGCCTTTCCCGTAGGCTCAGAAACGGTGGACACATTCAGAAGCAGGAAGAAAAGAGAATTCTTCTGTCTCTACTCAAACCACACCTACTTTTTAAACATTCTACATATAGCAGTACAATGTAAACTCCAAGAGGGCAGTAATTATGTCTGTTATATCACCGCTAACTTTTTACTTAAGACAGTGCCTGGCACATGGCAGGTACTTAATAAATATTCACTGAATAAATAAAATTCCTATCACAACAGAGGTCTTCTTCAAACTGGTGACCAATTTTGGAGAAAGGCAGTATCTGTGTAGTTATTCTGCATTTACTGATAATTAACACCCTTACAAGGGAATGTAGAATTAAAAGTCTCAGGTATTATCTCTATTAGTCTTGAGTTTATAATGACCTGAGAAATATTCCTAATAAGAAACGCTTTCTACTAGGTACTTGACTAGCCAAAATTTAGGTGTTTTAAACAAATTCTTATTATTCTGGACCTCTGAGCAGTTTCTGGTGATCACTGTTCTGTAGTATAACTAGGGATTGAGAGACAGTTGGAGAGATCTAATGCCGGGGTGGGATGCATGTAAACCATCTCTCTGTTGCAAAACAGCAGGCTAACTCACCACGGAGTACTACGACTCTCACTCACATTGTGACTGTTGTAAGAGAAGACTTAAATGCTATTATTCAATATAATGTGATTCTGTATAGTGCCCTAAATAGAAATAAGGCTCAAAATTTATATTTGAATGCCAAATAGTGGCAGTATGATATGTGCTGCTAGAAAAAAATTTCTACTACTGAATTCATTTATAGTTTCCACTATAAATGAGCTAAGGTACCTTTTTAATACAGTATTGCAAATATTTTATCATTTCAAATATCAAACAACAAAACAAAAAAGCAAAACAAGATGAAACAAAAATACAGTCCTTAAATTCAGGAAAACCATAAATATTTTCATGCCAATATGTGAACTCTACAAATTTTGCTGTTTCTACAGATCTTTGATAAATGCAAGTCAAAAAGCAAAGACTTGAGTAAGAGCAGCTTCATCAGCTAAAAATATATACCTCTCCAATGAAGACATCTAAATTCAAACAACAGTGATTTAAAAACAAAAACGAATAATGTGTACCTGCAGGAAATCCCATTACATTGAAGATTCTGTCCAGCTGGTCATGGTGATAAGGGTTACTGGTTTTGATGTCCTCTTGTCGACAGTGAAATATTGGTTCTGACGTTAGTAGTTCTGCAAATATACACCCTATAGCCCAAATATCTTTAAAACAAAAAGAAAAAAAAAAGAAAAAGAAAAAAAGGCAAGGAAAAAAGAAAAAGAAAGGTGGAAAATAAAGTGGTTCTTTCCAAAAGAAAATGCAATTTTATTTTCTTGGGGAGTGTCTTTTTTCTTTCTTTCCCTAATAACTCATATTAATTCCTAAGCAAGTATAATTATGAAATACCACGAAACAGTATTGTAAGTATATATTCCCATGCCATCCACCCCAATTTTTCATTTCGTAGACCTCCATGTCACCCAGATGGTTTCACTCTAAGCCCAATTAAATGTACTGGCTGGATTTTGGTAAGTTTTCAATGTCCCAGATGATACCTTTTCTGTGAACTACAGTAAAGCTGCATATGGAGCATGGAACTACAACCAAAGAAAACCAAACAAAAACAAACGGAAAACCCAAACAGTATTTGAAATTGGGCACTCGCCTAACACAATCGGCATAAATTTTTGTGATAAAATATTTTTTATTTACTTGCTAATTTGCAAAGTCTAATAATTACCCTCTCATGTTAGCACTAATGAGTAAGGTGGTATTCCACCAAGAGACAATGCCCAACCTCAAAACCTCTAAGAACTAACAGCATTTCTACTTTAACAAAGTTTTCCTTTCAAAGTGGTTCTTGATGCCATAAGCTGTGTCAGATTTTGCAAATTTAAGTATTTAATACGTAGGACAGGAAACAAAAGCAAAATATTACTGTTAACATGGATTATAAATTCGGCTGGGTGTGGTGGCTCATGCCTGTAATCCCAGCACTTTGGGAGGCTGAGGTGGATGGATCATGAGGTCAGGAAATCAAGACCGGCCTGGCCAACATGGTTAAACCCCATCTCTACTAAAAATACAAAAATTAGCCGGGCATGGTGGCATGTGGCTATAGTCCCAGCTACTCGGGAGGCTGAGGCAGGAGAACTGCTTGAACCGGGAGGCAGAGGCTGCAGTGAGCCGAGATCGCGCCACTGCACCCTAGCCTGGGCGACAAAGCAAGACTCTGTCTCAAAAAAAAAAAAGCAGGGGATTATAAATTCAAATGAATTATTGACAAAAGCCAGGCAAATGGGTTTCTCTGTACACAACAAAGTGAATTCCTTTCATTCACAACATACAGATTTACTTTCATTCATATTGACTTTGTACTCAAAAGAACTATTAGTAGAGGTAAGATCTATTTGCCAATTTAGAATTTAAAGCTGAAAATATTTCATTTCTACTCTTAACAAATCCTACACTAAGTACAATGGTGTGCATATAGCAGACCCTCAACATATGGTTTTTGACTGACCTAACCAATACCTGTGACAAATATAAATAACCAAAGGGGACAAATAAAAATTACTATTTTATCAAAGCTGATTGTTCAGATATGTTAAAAACTGTCACTTAAACAGGAAATAAGGAAAAAAACCTAAAATGAGAATTCCTAAATTCCAAAACTGGAATAGAGATATTTAATTTAATATAAAATTACACACATTTACATTTCAAAGTAACAAGTTAATCATCTATTTACTTAAAGATTCACACTGACTGCAGCAAGTGATTTTTAAAAATGGCATCATATTTACATATCAGACAACCAAGCCTAGCTAATACCACCACACGGAAAAGTCTCATCAAGAAACATAGGCTAACCGATTTTGTTTTTGGCATCAAAAGGTATATGGGGAAATTAATTATTTTGTGATTATTCTTTTTATATGAGTACCCCCTATAGATCTAACCTTTGATAATCAACAGCCACATAGGCAGGTAAGTAGGATCATAAAAAGATGATGGATGGCTTTGCATGTTTAAAATTCTACTTACAGCACACCCAATAAACACTGTAACAATTCATCTGGTTATTAAAAATTCCAAAGAAGAAAATAAAATATGTAAAGGAAGATGAAAGGTAAGTTTAGCTATAATTAAAACTACACTGCTCTTAGCTGAGCATACTGGCATATGCCTGTAGTCCCAGCTACTCAGGAGGCTGAGGCGGGAGGATTGCTTGAGCCCAGGAGTTTGATTCCAGCCTGGACAACATAACAAGACCCCATTTCACAGGAAAAATGTACGCAAAGCTACACTGCTTTTTAAAGAAAAAGTCCGGTCATCAGGAAAAATAGTTTATTGAACCTTAACTCCCTCCCATCTAGTAACTCTTCTTTCTTTGTATCTGCTATTCTCTCTCACCTTTATCAATCTTACCATTCTTCCTTTCTTCAAAATCCTGATCCATACATTAATCATGAACTTTGAGTCTGCTGATCCAAGGCTATTATTTCAGATAAATTTCTAATTCTTGTAAATAAGTTTCTTTTTCCTACCTCGTCTTTTTTTTTTTTTCCAGATTGTGCCCAATTCATGGAAAGTCTCTTTAGTGTTCACCTGCCTGCCAAACTCCTTACAAAATGGCTTTCCCAATTAAAAACATATACAGTTCATCTACTTCTCAAAATGTGTGATGCTCATAGGCAGTCACTGGGCTAAGCACGCAAAAGAAACAGTAGGAATTGGCATGCTATACACACCAAATTTGGGAGGAGAAAAAGAATTTGCTCAATAATATTTGAATCAACAAGTGTAGTAATAGTAAGCTTCTTGTTTTGACAAAAGGGAAGAGATTCTCATTTTCTCTATTTAAATGTATATTTCCCACTTAGCAGAATGCCTCACATTTAGTGACTATTCAGCTATTTGAGGACAAACACCTGAGCTTAAAAGCCCATACTTTAGTAAGACTTTTTTTTTGTTTTGAGACGGAGTCTCACTCTGTAGCCCAGACTGGAGTGCAGTGGCGCTATCTCGGCTCACCGCAAGCTCCGCCTCCCGGGTTCACACCATTCTCCCGCCTCAGCCTCCTGAGTAGCTGGGACTACAGGTGCCCGCCACCACGCCCGGCTAAGTTTTTTGTATTTTTGGTACAGACAAGGTTTCACCATGGTCTCGATCTCCTGACCTCGTGATCCACTGCCTCTGCCTCCCAAAGTGCTGGGATTACAGGCGTGAGCCACCATGCCTGGCAGTAAGACTTTTAAGACTACTTTAGTGGCACTGAATTAGAGATTGATATCCCTTTTTTAGCCTTCCCCCCAAAGTAAATCAGACAAAAAAAAATAAAAAACAAAACGCTCAAAAGTGAATTAAACTTTGTTCCTGGGATTACAATGTTTACTAACCTATTATTTCCTCTCTTTGGTTTAGTGACTCAGCTTGCAGTTCTGCACAACAGAATAAACGACCACAGCACTACAATCTGTTTGTAGTAGAGGGGAACATGTGAGTTTGATGTGTTCTGATCGTATTTTTTTCCCTATGCTTTTGCTCCTTCTTAGTAGCTTCAGGAAGATTTAACCCCTCTGCTAAATGGAATGTATTTACCAATTATTTATATGTTCAACTAGAAAGGCTCTTCTATCACCTGCTCACAATTCAACTATCAAACAGGGAAGTCAAAATGCTGGGGAAGTTCTTGGTAAGCAGCTTTAATGGTGGTGTGAGAAATTTGTTGAGCGTTTTACTCAATCTTTAGGCTACCTTTGCAGGAGACAGGAGGAATGGGGTTGTGTGGTAGAGGCTGGTATTAAGGAAAAGGTTTCATTTTGTAATTCCTTATTCTTATTTTTATTTTATTTTTTTTATGAGACGGAGTCTAGCTCTGTCGCCAGCCTGAAGTGCAGTAGTGTGATCTCTGCTCACTGCAACGTCCGCCTCCCGGGTTCAAGCAATTCTTCTGCTTCAGCCTCCTGAGCAGCTAGGATTACAGGCACCCGCCACCATGCCTGGCTAATTTTTGAATTTTTAGTAGAGATGGGGTTTCACCATGTTGGTGAGAGTGGTCTCAAACTCCTGACCTCAAGTGATCTGCCCGCCTCGGCCTCCTAAAGTGTTGGGATTACAGGTGTGAGCCACTGCACCCGACCTTATTTTGAAAAACTTAAATTAAAAATGGTTTGTGTATATTATAAATTTTGAATCAATGTTTCAATAGAAGAAAGTGTTGTCCAAGATTGATCTTGGGCAAGCAGGTGTACACCAGACGAGGGTGTGGGCTGGGATCACCAGTGCTGAGAAAATGGCACTGACCTTGGTTTCAATCATTTGCACCCAAGTCAGTTCCCTCTGTAACTTCCTGGCCTCAGAGGGCAGCTGTTTTTATTTAAAAGCTTAGAACTCTTTGGCTGGGTGTGGTGGCTCACACCTGTAATCCCAGCACTTTGGGAGGCCGAGGCAGGTGGATCACTTGAGGTCAGGAGTTCGAGACCAGCCTGGACAACGTGGCAAAACCCTGTCTCTACTAAAAATACAAAAATTTGCTGGGCGTGGTGGTACAAGCCTATAATCCCAGCTACTCGGGAGGCTGAAGCAGAATTGCTTGAACCTGGGAGGCGGAGGCTGCAGTGAGCCAAGATTGCACCACTGCACTCCAGCCTGGGTGACAGAGCGAGACTCTGTCTCTAAATAAATCAATAAAAGCACAGAACTTTTGAGTGTAGGGAGATTTAATCGATGACTCAGGCTAAATTCTCATTTTCAGAAACTGAGGCTAAAGCACTAAATGCGTAAACACACCCCCAGATGACAGAACTAAGACGACAACTTGGACTGGTAGTCTTTGTTACTTCTATTGTTCAAGGAGGACTAAATTATTGTATGCATATATTCATACTGTCTTCTCAACTGGACTGTACATCTCTTCAGGGTAAGGCCCATAATTTGAATTCACACTTGGTCCTCCTAAGTTTTAAAAAGTTTACTTAGTAGTTACCCAATAAATGCTTATGTTGGTGAGGAGGAGGAGGGAGGAAAATATGAAGAAAGGCCTTCTCTCTCCCAAATCATACAGCCATTGGGACAAGAGAATCTAGCTTCCTAAGGGCTAGTAGTTTAGATTTGTGGCACACACCCTGCATTAGAACTGCTAAACTGCAGAATATCCTAGTGAATAAAAGGTTATATAAATCTTAATGCTTCCAGTAAGACATAAGCTTCTCAGGAAAAATAAGAAGTTAATAAACAATGAGCCAGAGTCACAGTTTCTGCGATAGTATCACTTTCTTATTTGTATAGTTTGTTAATACGCTTTGCCGAAAGTAACACTGCTTTTAAATATTCATTTTCTAAGTGGAAAAAATCGCTGTGTATCATATTAGTTTATATATGTCCTTAAATGCATTTAGAGTACACTTGCAAAAAAGATACCCAAATATGTACTTAGGTAATAACATGTGTTCCAAAATAGGACTAGATAAATAATCCTTATTTTTCCTTTTAACTGACTTAAAAAACTAAATATTGTATTAATAATTTTGTATTTATAGAAAAGTTACAAAGATAGTATAGAGAATTCCCATATCTAACAGACTTATTTTTCTGTAAAATAAAATGTGATCTTAAAGCATGTATGAAGATTACTGAACATAAAGATTTTTGGAAATGACATACTGGATTCAAGATTAATATGGGGGAAAGAGCACAAACATTGCTCCTTTTCTCTTCCTGAATCTACATTTAATTGACAGCAAAGTAATAAAAGTGCAAATGCACAGTAACAAGAACAGGAGGAGACTGTCAGAGACAAGATCCATTCAAGTATCCAACAAAGAAAACTGAGTTCTCACTACATACTATATAGGCACTGGTTTGCAATGGTGAACAGTGAGGTGAGGTGTATTTGTTTTAGTGGAGTTTAGATACCCTTTGAGTCAATGAAGACAATAAGGTAAAAGAAAGTGTGAAGGGGGAAG
This sequence comes from Rhinopithecus roxellana, assembly GCF_007565055.1. NCBI lineage: Eukaryota > Metazoa > Chordata > Mammalia > Primates > Cercopithecidae > Rhinopithecus > Rhinopithecus roxellana. The sequence goes on along the minus strand of NC_044566.1, from coordinate 69,316,938 downwards.
TAGGGTGCTATTTTAGACTATGTGATCCAGGAAGTTCTCTCTGAAGAGGTACTATTTTCACTAAGGTCTGAATGTAAAGAAGAAACTGGCCATGTGGAGACCTAGAAGATGGAAGGCAGACAAGACAGTTCAGAGAAGGTCTCAGGACACAGTGCTGTCGTTGGGTAGGAAGCAGATTTTCCCCTACAATGCTGTCAAGATTTGGTTCTTGGGAATACCAGCTACAAAGTCTGTATTTGAACAGGAGGAGCTGATCCTCCTCCCTACTCTCTGTCATCACCCTGGGGCTGCCAGGTACATACAGCATGGGCCAAAAGCTGGAGGACTCTTCCCTGACGACTTCGGCCTCAGAGGAAAGACCTGCACCTTCTGGCATTTAGAGGTTACCCCAGGCAATGGTGGCTCTCTGCTGATCACCCTAAAGTTCTCACTCTTTAAGTCCCATGATTTATACAAAGTTCTCAAGCAGTTTTAGTAACCTGATTTTTAAATACAAAGAGACACTCAAGGGTCACCAAACAGTTGAAGAACGCTTGCGACATGGAAGGGAGAGATCCAAACATGCAATGAAAAGCGTGACTATAAAGAAAACACAGATAATTATTCTGGGAATACTGCAAAGTACAAACAAATCAGCAATGTTATCATTGTCTTCATAGGTATTAGGCTTTTCTTTCTATTAAAAAATACAAGATACTATGAAAAAGTAATAATCAGAGAACAAGAAGAAGTTTTTAGAAATGGATATGACAAAGGCAGAAAAACATGAGAAAAAAAGTAGTATAAAGGATTAATCCAAGAAATTCAACATCTGACGACACTGAGTTGAGGAAAGACAGAAACAGAAAACACTGAGAAGGAAATCAAAGGACCACACAAGAGCATTTCCCACAGATACAGGATATGAAGTTCAGATTGAGTGTGCCCACCAAGTGGTCAGCATATCACTGTGAAATACAAGGATGAGAAATTCTATTTGTTTCCAGAAACAAAAAAAACCCAGGTGATCTACCAATGACTAGGAACAAGACTGGCAGGGACTTCATTAGCAATACTGATGCTAGAAGGCAATGGAGGGGTGTCATCCAAGTTCTGAGAGAAAATTCTTTTGTACCTAGAATTGTAAACCCGGGCAAGCTAGCAAGTATGATACCGGCATTTTTCAGAAATACAAGAACTAGAAAATTTACCTCTAAGATACAGTTCCAAAGGAATTTACATGAGAACATACTGTAGCAAAATAAGAAATGAAATCATGAAATCCAGAAAGCAACAGATCTAATCCAGAGGAATAAAAAAGGGAAAAGGCAGGATGAAATGGTAGAATATGCCTGGAGACCAACCAATCCAAACTAGAAAACTTCAGGATGCAGTTACCCAGTAAAGGAGAAATGTGTTTGATAACATCCTGGAGGATACAGAACAAGTTAAGGAAACCATAAAGACACAAAATAAAGAAAAGAAGAAAGGTAAAGCACATAAAAAAACTACTTGATGATAATGCAACCAAAGAGAATGAAGCAGAATAAGGTGTGAGTAATGGACAAGCAGTGGTGAAAGACCTGGCAGCTGAGCATTAAATTCACAACAATTCGTAACTTAAGTATAAACAACTGTGGGAACTATGGTTCGCAAACAAAAAAATGTAAACACTGACAAAGTGATGATGATATTACTAATGCTGCTTATAGATTGAGAGGTTGGTAGGGGAAGAAGTGTAAGAGCACTAATTTCCTCATTGTTTATAATAGGGAGGTAACTGATATTATTAAAAACAGAAAAGTGGATTAAAATGTCCTAAAGTGCTCATTTTTTTTTTTTTCATAATGTCTTTCCTTTAATTTTAGGGGGCTCTTTTAGAAGTTACTATTTCTTTTGGTAGAAGAAACATTTGTCTGAAGTTAAAGGACTTCAAAATTGTACTGTTTTATGAATTAAATATAAAACTAAATAGAAAGCATAAATGATCCCATTTAATTACAAAGATTTTTGATATCTTTCTATGCAGAGAGAGGTATGTGGAATGATATACCCCTATGGCTACTGATAGTATTTCTAGGTAGTAGAATTTTGAGTTAGGCTTTGCTCTTACTTTTATTATTTATTTATTTATATTTTTTGGGACAGGGTCTCCCTGTTGCCTAGGCTGGAGAACAGTGGTGCGATCATGATTCATTGCAACCTTTGCCTACCAGGCTCAAGCAATCCTCCCATCTCAGCCTCCCGAGTAGCTGGAACTACAGGCGCATGCCACCATGCCCGGCTAATTTTTAAAATTTTTTGTAGAGACAAAGTCTCACTATTTTGCCCAGGCTGGTCTCAAACTACTAGACTCAAGCGATCCACCTGCCTCAGCCTCCCAAAGTGCTTGGATTACAGGCATGAGCCATCACACCCAGCCTGCTCTTATTTCTATAATTTGCTATACTACTTAATTTAAAAATACATAGGAATGTGTGTCATTTAAAGAAACTTAACAATTCTTGGAATTTTAATTAGTTCTACTCACCAATAGCTTTGGTATAATGCCTTGCTCCAAGAAGCAGTTCAGGGGCTCGGTACCAGAATGTAACAACCACTGGATCCAAATCTGCTAAAGGCTTCAAAGGTGAATTAAACAATCGGGCAAAGCCCATGTCGGCTGTAAAATAAAAAATAAAAAAAAAAAATCATGCTAAGTAAATGGTTTTTACAAATCTAACCAATTAGTCTAATTTACCATCTTATTCAGTAAGATGAAAAATGTGCTGAATTCTAGGGGAAGAAACCAACAAAACATCTTATCCATTTTAGAAGTCTACATAAAGCAAGTTTGAGAGCTCCATTCTCTTCAAATTACTGTTACCCAGTTCTTCAGTGGGGTTATAGTCAAGCTCTGCTGCCTGAGGTCAAGGGTGACCTTGCTTCTCTGGGCAGATTTTTCTTTCCATGTGTCACCCCACCGTTAGGGACAGGGTTGTTGAGCTGCATTTCCATTCTTAGTACTGGTCACAAGCACCAGGAAATGGGATCAGTTAGAGTAAGGCTTTCCATTATTTGCATCAACAAGCCTGTTCACTAGTGTAATTAATCAGAAGTTGACTATTCAGTATTTTAACACCATTATTTCCCCCATTACTTGGGTTGAATTTCACTAACTTAATTTTAAGGAATCACAGTATTTTTTAAAAAAAAAGCTAGGTAAGACTTTAAAAGTCACCTAATTAAATCACCTCCTTCTCTAGATGAATATGGTTCAAGAAGTTAGGTGATTTGACAGAGGTCACAAACTCATACCTCAGAGCTAGAACTGAGATTAAATACAGTTTGTCATGACATTTAACACAGTTTAACATGTTGTGTAGTTATTCGGGCATGGCTGTTTATCCCGCTATACCATAATCTTTTAAAGGCAAAAATTGTGTCTCTTTCATATCTACCCCTAATAGTATCACATACAGTTGTCATTACACATAGCTTTTGCCTAATACATGTTGAATGATCATTATTCATACCACCTATTCAAAAATTTCAAAACTCACCCACCATTTGATAAGTTTAGTTCTGTTTTCCTAAAACACATTTTTTTAATAAGTAGGCCTTCCTTACTTTAATCAACTTAATTACGAAGGTAAAAAAAAAAAAAAAAAAAACCCAAAAGTTGGCAAATAATTAAAACTATGAGTAAGATTACTAAATACTGATTTACAGAAGAACTAGTATTTCTTCTTAAATGTGAATGCTTTAAGATGTAGTGTTCCCCAAACCTGCCAACATCATATACATTACATAGAAGTATAATTCCAAACTAGATTGTTTTAGTGTATTACATAAATTTTCCCTAAATTACACAGTAAAGAACACTTTTGTAATTACTGTTCGGCTGGCTCTTTTCTATTTTGCATGCTTTGAACTTACATTTGAATTTGATGCCACCAAAATGGACAGGAGAGACTCCTTTAAAAGCACATGTAAAGACTTAACAGGCATTTTTGAGGGCACTACGGTGAGTGCTGACAGGGTCTGCTTCTCAAGGAAAGCCAAACTTGGAGTACGTTAAGGCCATCAAAAGTTTTCATAACTAAACATTTGCAAAGTTGTATCAAAAACAGAGTATTTTAAGAGTCTAATTAGAAGTGGAAAGTGGGATCTGGGGGGATTTATAAGGAAGAATATTAGAAGGGTTAAGAACACACATGTGTTTCTTTGTTGGTGAAGTGATACAAATTAGCTGTTACTTCCAATTTACATTAAATCTTGTGATCAGAGGTTACTATTAACTTTGTTACAATCCTGATATCTTTAAGTTAATACAATTTAAACATTTCTTCTACACATACACAAAACAAACTAAATATATGTTGACAAACACAACTTGGAAATGACAATGAAAAAAATAATCAGATTAAATAAATTTAGTTTTATCCTTACAGATTATCAGACCAGAAGTGGGTAAAATTTTGCTTTGATATTTAAGAAAATAGAGCTATCAGAAAATATGTACCGAATGCCCATTAATTTTTTTTTTTTCCCATCAGGCAAAGGCCTACTACAAGACAGTCTCGTTAGAACTTAAGGTTCTGTAACCTATCCAGCCTCATGGTTTTCCCTAGAGTTTGTATGAATAACTCCTAATCTAGACGAGGTCAACAGAGGCATATGTGCTCATCTAATCTGACTCAAGCGAACATGACTGAGAGAATTAGTAGCATGCTGGATGTATGCCCTTGTGACTAAAGGTGAGGCTGGCCTCTAACAGAGATAGAAGCCCCTCACCTCTATAGGCTATTTTTAATGAAAGCAGAGGTTTCTGGGAAACTTGCACGGTTTCATAATTAGAATGTTTCAGTCTTTAGGAGTGTCTGACACCTTTCAAGAGTGTGAAACATTTTTCACTTTTATGCATACTCTTTAGAAATGGCTTCGATCATATGGAACTACATGAATATATGCATATTACAGCAAAAATTAGAAGTGATATAGCTGCCTGCAAAAGTTTTAAAAGAGTGCTACACTGTGACTTAGCAAAGATATAACATACCAATTTTTACTCTTCCTCGCTCAGGACCTTCACCCATAACTAAAATATTAGCAGGTTTCTGTGGAAACAAAATAGTGTTTTTTTTCAGTAGACAGTAGTGGTTTCTTTTAAATAGACAATATGCCAATATAACACAAATCCACCTTTTAAAAATCTCATTTATTCGAAAATTAAAACCAAATACAGGAAGTCACCAAAGAAACTGTGCATGTATATATGCAAAGTGGTATGCAAATTTCATGAAGGCCCAGATATAGCGTGCTTTTCTCCACAGAAGGCTGAGGCTTTTCTTGGCCTTATTATCAGTCTGTTTTCACTACTGGCAAGCATCTCACAAAGTCATGTTGTGGTTCCTTCTCACTCTTTCAAGTACATAAAATGTCTTGCTCTGACTTTAAAGGAAAAATGAATCGAGAAAGATGATTTAATACCAAGTAGCAAATTAATTACAGGCAAGGAATCACCAGAAATCCTTTTTTGGAAATGACGAAGTATGCATCTACATTTAAATAAATGAATTATTGAGGAATTTAACAAAGTACTTTAGAAACAAGTTAGTAAAGTAATAGGAATTTTTCATGACAGGAACAGTTTTGAGGTTTTCATTTTTAAATGAAAAAGTAAGCTAAAATTTAAAGTAAGAGTTTACAAAGGTTTCAGTTTTTAAGTCTTTAAAATATATACTGATTGCCATCTACAGTCTTTTATGGTGGTACCTACTACACTAATGAATAAAGGCTGCCCTTTCTTCAGGAAAGGGGAGGAGGAGCAGAAGGAGTAAAGCGGGGATGAGGGGAGAGAAAGCAGAAAGAGGAAGAAAAAGGCAACTGGTTTACTCCTTACTCACTCTACTATTCTGCTAGTTACTTGATTTGACTTGAATTTTACCAGTCTGCTAAATAAAAGTGAAACTAGATTAGAACACCTCTTCAAATATTGACATAAATCACTTTAAAATCCAAGACTGTAATGAAGTCTGTTTATAGTGGTAACCATTCCACAGGCTTCTCTAAGCATAGAGTGATGGCCCCTAAGCTATTACTGCCAACATTTAATGCATAGTATACTAGCCTATCACCTACCAAAGATAGTTATTCCCAGCCAAAAAAATAAAGAAAGAAAGTATTGCTGAAATGGCAGCACTGACATCTCAGAGGTTAAAAACTCCTGTGATTTTTAAAGTTGAGTCCACTAGGCACCAGAGAGGTTAAATGACTTGCCCTAAGCATAATCAGCAAGACTGGGTGGCAGCAGAGTCTGCCCTGTCTTTGAATAGTCTGGGGCTCCCTTCCTAATTTATCATCCTCAAAGTAATTTTATGTAGCAATTTTTGGAATTAATATGTACTGCTGTAATAATAATAATAATACTGATGTTTTATTCACAAAAAATCTCAGAACCTCTATCACTACCCGCCCCGCCCCCCAAACACACACACTTCTAACCACAACACTAACAGCAGTCCCCGGGAGCTACACACAGGTGCTACCCAGGACAAATAAAACTGTTTTCATGCACCACGGTAATCAATCAAGACTGGTTAAGTCTCTGTGGTCTCCTAGGGCCCAGCCTACTTCAGAGAGAAACCAGATTTCTGAGATAGTGCAAACTGGTGAAGGCAGAGAAAGGCTTTCCAAATGGAATCAGGCAGCATTTCTATTTGGCTAAGGGGAAAAGGCTTGCTGCCAATTCACAATGTGGACTCAGGAAGAAAGTTCCATGTTTATGCTAGAACGCTCCTCTCACGGTTCTTCAGAGCAGGACTCCCTAAACAGCTGTTGAATACACTCCCTACTCTTTAATCCCATTTTGAATCTCTTCCCTCAAATTCATCTTCACTTCTGCTGCCAGGGTCATTTTCATAAAAGACAAGTCTGATTATGTCACTCTCTTGCTTGGAACCTTCCACCTTCCACATGGAAAATTATTACAAGAAGACTAGGTAAAAACAGCAGAACACAAAATGATATATAGATTGTGATTAGAACTAGGTAAAAAAAAAAAAAAAAGTTCCTGTGAATAAGGACTAGAAGAAGAAAAATGTAGAGCGATAGAGCTATGAATGAACCTTTTCAAAAATGTCTTTGCTTTCCCTATGTTTTATGATTATTATTAAAATATTATTTCGGTTGGGTGCAGTGGCTCATGCCTATAATGCCAGCACTTTGGGAGGATGAGGTGGCAGGGCTGCCAGAGTCTAGGAGCTCAAGGCCAGCCTGGGCAACACAGTATGACCCCACCTCAACAAAAAAATTTTTTTTAAAAATTAGCCAGGCGTGGTGACACATGCCTGTAGTTCCTGCTGAGGTGGGAGGATTCCTTGAGCCTGGGAGGCGGAGGCTGCAGTGAGCCGTGATCACGCCACTGCACTCCAGCCTGGGCAACAGAGCGAGACTCTATCTCAAAAAAACAAAAACAAAAAAAGGCCAGGCACGGGGGCTCATGCCTGTCATCTCAGCACTTCAAGCAGGTCACCTGAGATCAGGGGTTCGAGATCAGCCTGGACAACATGACGAAACCCCAAGTCTACTAAAAAATACAAAAATTAGCTGGCCGTGGTGGTGTGTGCCTGTAATCCGTTACTCGCGAGGCTGAGGCAGGAGAATCACTTGAACCTGGGAGGCGGAGGTTGCAGTGAGCTGAGACCAGGACATTGCACTCCAGCCTGTGTGACAGAGTGAGACTCCGTCTATAAAAAAAGAGCACCTACTTCTACTTTAACTTTGATTGGTCCTCCCCCACCCCTGCATAAGGTCCAGTCCTTATGGCGGGATGCTTCCCATCATCTGCAGCCCTGCCTTCCCTGCTTCCCACTGCTCCTGCTGTGTGTTTTCAGGTTTTTGCCATTATTTGAATAGACTGCAACCTTTCACAACTATGTCATCGCTATGCCATTTTTTGTCCCTAACCTTTCTTCTGCTCTAAAATCAGATTTTTCCCCTCTCCCTTAATGACAGAATACACATTTTCTCAATTAAACAATTCAAACTATAAAGCTGTACACAGTTTAAAAAGTCCCTTTTACCACCCATGCCTCCTTGACCCTACCCCAAATCCCACTACCTTCTCCAGAGGTACAAGCTGATTAGATTGCTGTGACTGACTTTTCTAACACTGGAGTATTCAATCCTAAAAGATTCTCTCCATATCTGGCAAAAGCACAGTGAATACATGCACATTCCTCTCCTCTGTCCATCTGAGATGGAGTGGAAAAGATCTCACACACCATCTTTTTTTCTCCTTCCCTCTTTTAAAACACATTTTCTTACTCATTCAGCAGCTGGGACACAGTTCTGAAAAGCCCTGGGATGGGTGGTATTGGCTTGGCACTCGACGATGGGGAAAATCCCTCTCTTGCTTTTCATTTCAGGTTTCTTTTATTCTGGACTCACTGGATTGGTTGAGTTCTAAATCTAAGTTTGACCACTGGTAGGGGGATAAATAGTATCTTTGTCAAGGTCCAACCTAGTATTAGAGTTTGGGGTCCAAGCTCCAGTTGATAATTAAAAAATTACTTTGCTAGGTAATTCACTGCCTACTGCGCCATCGGAAGCAGATTCCACCTTACTAGCATCTCACTTTTATCCCAGCACTCTCTCTTAAGTGAATTCTGATTCCGTTTGGGCACGGTATAGTCATAAAGAAAAGCCAGTGGTCTTAAGTGTTGTTGTAATAGCACTATTTAGAAACGATGGGTCCCTCCTCATGTTACTTTCCATTCGCACTGCATATGCCCCAGGGAATGACAGTATGATTTAGTAGACAAATCCAACTCTAAATTTCTTCTCTTCTGAATGTAATCTAATGGGAATCCCAAGAGAAAAACACAGGAAAGGCCCTGTCACGGGTTCTCTTTGGTTGTTTAATCAGTATTAAGACTTCGAAAGACTTGATGAATACTTTTTGTTTTAGTACTTAATGCCATGTTGAAACAATATTCCACTCGCCCAAAAAACTAATTTCTTGGTTCCTTTTCTTCCTTGTCTACCAGTAGCAGAATTTGGTAGCAAGTTTTTAAGCTCTAGCACCAAAACTTTACATGAAGTGATTAGAGGTAACTTTGGTAAATAATCTCTGATCTTTTATATGCTATCAAACATAATCACCTTAAAAGAACATATAGAACTTTGCTGGTGACATTCTGATGAGGCATATACTCCATTAAACTGTACTTGTTGCCATGGAGATCAGAAATCCTACATGACTTAAATTATAATATCATGGCAACATCTTCAAGTACAGCAAAGCCATGCACAAAAACAATGATAGATCATCCTCGATTGCCAGCTGAAAAATGATATAAATCAATGAGATACTATTGTTTGAAGCAATGGGTTCCCTTATCTAATTGTTGTTTTATTTATCCCAGGCTTTTCTTCTTGTTTTTGCTGCTGCACTCCCAAAAAACTCATTGATATTTCCTAAAGCAGATGTTCGTATTGCAGGGACAACCATTCTGGCAGAAGCTGTCTGTTCTCCAGCATCTGTCATGCTGGAGGAGAGTGCACCGATGATTTTGGCATACACCAAGGAGAGCAAAAAGGTTTCGTTTTAGGAGCCAACTCTGATGGAAAAATAAAGAATTCAAAAAGCTCTATCTTGAACAAGACAAGGACTGGGTTGAGGAAGAAAATGCCAGCATTTATCAGAGTTATCTGACATAGGAAGTGGAGAATGGTGGCACATCTGCCAAGTTAACGGCAATAACTTTATTCTAGGGGTGAAATGAAGTCTTCAGATATTTACTAATGTATGAAGGCAAATTGGAGATTTTGAGTCAACAGGAAAAGTTGATTCTTGATGGATCTCTCCATTAAAAGATGACGACAATCCATAAGAAACTATATTGTCAGTGCTTTTCTCTGTCATTTGTCCAGAATTAAACTTCCACAAATGTGTAAATAACACAGCCTGGTGGTAAACTTTCTAGTTACTCTATGATTATTTCATATAATACACACTGAAGGGAGTGACTGACACATATCTTACATTTCAAAAGTCCTATGAGATTCAAAAGCAGGCAGCAAAGTCTTAAATAGACACATATTCAGTAAGTTTTAGAAACTGTTTTACTGAAATCTTCTAAGGAGTTAAGTGATAGAGATAAATCTGGAAATCCAGTGATGATATCTTTATAATACAGTTTTTCATCTTTTTTTCAGGGGTATGAATTTTTTACCTCTAATACTAAAGTTTACTCCAGTATTACTGCTGAACACCTTTAAGCTCAAGGAGAAATTACCCACTTCTAGTAAAGTTGTTTCTTGCCTTCCTCTGTTTAAATTTGAAAAAAAGCACAGAATTCTTAACCAATTCTGTTTCCTGATAAAAACAGCATGAATGTTAAACACCTAACTTCATCCTCTATGGTAAACAGTTCAAATACTATATACATTCATTCTTATGTTTACTGAATTAAGAGGCACTGAGGATCAACAGAGACACAAATAAACAGTTCCTGCCCTCTAAGAGGTCATAGTCTAGACTAAATGGGTGAGATAAATTCAGGAAAGGGAGAGCTTCACAGACGTGGCTGCCTGGCATCTGAGAAACAGAGTGCCTCCAGGACTCACTGACATCTTGCATGCAAAAGTCACAGAGCTGGGGCTGCACCCTCTGTTGGGAGATGAAGGGAGCACTCAGAATGTGCCATACACTGGCAGTACTCAAAAATCACAGGGATATCAACTAGTTTTTGACTTACCTAAGAAGTCCCGTTTCAGGGGGAATGAAAGGGGTTCTTTGACTGTCATCTTCAATGCAAATCAAGGTATTTTATAAAACAAGAACTTCACAAGAGTAATAGTGCTAATAAAAGATGGCATTTTCTTTTTATAACTCCCTCATATTTTCCTCCAATCCATTCTAGTAACCCTATTTCATCTATTCCTAGTAAGACCAAGTTAAACTAAAATGGTCTTTCATCAGTGGTCTATCATCAAAAGTGTTTAAAATAATAAACATTGTTCAGATTAGTTTTAAATTAGTATCCTTAAAATCCAAGGTTTCTTTCTTTAGCAGATATTATGGGGTTTTGAGTTTTTAAATTACAAAATTCTTAAGCTGCCTACTTTAGGCAACTGAGGCATAGCACAGTAGTTTAAGTGCTAAGAGATCAATATGGGACAGAACCTTCTATTTTCACTGACACAAAGATCGTTTACTTCTTGTAGCAGAGCCTAGCACAGGTAATATTACTGCCTTAACAATGCAACATGGATGTACAGTACACCAACTGCATGGCAATACAAATATACTTTTCAATTTCTGGGCCCAGATACAACTTACTTCTAATAAAGAATGTGTACACATATTAATATATGTGTGTATTTTTAATAGATAGAAATGGATTTTTTCATATCTGATTCATTAACTGCGTTTTTGCAAAGCTGTAAAATTTTATAGCAGCTTAAACAAATTCTAATGAGTCAAGTAAGAAAAAAGAGATAACTAAGTTGAAGGCTAGAAGGCTGAATACCATCAAGGAGCCCAAATGCATCTTAAAGGAGAAGTACCAAGGTGCAGAGACGGTATCAAAACCTTTCAGCTTTCAAAATAGTTCCTTTCTTTCATTATTATGAATTTAACTTGCTTTATTTCAAAAGTGAACACAGCTTACATTCAAATCTGAAAATCACTCTAACTCCAATTATTATTCTAAACAATGCTAATTTATAGATTTGGTAATATACCAAAACTAACTTTGCTTTGTGTACTATCTTCCCAAGTATTACTTCCTTGACAAATCTAGATGTTTGTGTATTACTTTTACTAACTATATGGTATTCTTCTATTAACAGACACTTGGTTATGCCACTCCCACCCCCTACTTTTGGCAGTAACCCTAATGATGTTCCCATTGCCAGTGTAAAATTATGCTCCCTGCCCATCCCCCAAAGCCCTGATACATGCACCGTATAATTTCCTTGGGATAAAATCTCAAAAGTAGAATTATCAGATCAAATCATGCTAACAGATTTACTGTTCTAAACCTGGACTTTTAAAAACTTTTTAAAGGTCACATTTTATCCATTTACAGACATCTTCATTCCGTTCTACAGCCATAGATGCTCCATTGTGTGCATATTTTATATCACAGTTTACTCAGTGTCGTATGCTTGCATGCTTAAGTGGTTTCCAATATCTTGTAATTAAGAAACAATGCTGCAGTGAGCTAACTTTGTGCACGTATGTTTACACTATTGTGGTATATTTTTAGTACAAATTCCTAAAAGCAGAATTCACTGTGTGGAAAGATACATGCATAGGTAGATTTGTTATGTATCATCAAATTTACTTCTCCAGGTGTTGAATCATTTTGCATTTCCATTGCAATATATAAGGGTGTCTATATCTTAAGAGTGATAGGCTATCTTTTGGTGAGCCTGGACAGTGAGCAGGCAGTAAAGCTGGGCACCATCCTCTCTTCATCAACTCCAAAACATAGTACACTTTGGGTTTTCAAGAGATTTTTGTGTTTTGTTTTTTAGCTTCAAAGGTAATACATGCTTAATGGATAAAATTCATAAAATGGAGAAAAGCACAATGAAAACAAAATCACCTACGATCTCTGAACTAACAATGATCACTTTAAACATTCTGGAGTAATCTTTTTGTCTTTTTTTTCTCCTTATAAAATTTAAAAGATATCAAACTAAATATACTGTTTGCATCCTTCTCATTTAGTATTGTATCATTAAAATTTTAATCTGGAAATTACTCTTCTGATAGAATCTTTACAAAATTACCTTTCTGACATGGATTTACCATAATTTGTACAGCTCGTTTCCTATTAAACATTAAGGAAGTTGTTCCTAGATCCTTAAATTAAAAAAAAAAATGCCTTGAAAACATTTCTGCATGCATCTATCAAAAATTCCTAATATTGCTGGGTAAAGATTATAAACATTTTTAAGGTTTTTGGATATGTATTAACAGATTTTGTAAATTCAACATTATCATTTATAGAAATAACACCATCAAGTATAATAAAATCAATCTGTAAAACCAAAAGCAATGTACATCTCATATCTACATCATATAATTTTATTAGCTTGATATATAATGTAACATATTTTAATTTGCATACCTTTCATTGGTAATCATATGTTATGACTTACTATGTAGTTTTGTTTTATTGACAAGACTTTTGTTATTAAGCTAACATACTCATCTTGATTCTCTATATTCTAGATAGTAAAGGTATATTAAATTATTTTTGCCATTTTCCTAATATACTGCTTTTTTCTTGCTACTAAATCTTATATTTACATTTCATATTCTATAAGAGTGTTTTTACGAGAGCTTTTATATTCAGCCTATTTATCACATCTTTAGTGATATATGTCAATTCTTAAATAGGAATTTACCACCTGCTGTAGCTGGACTAAATATGCTAAGTTTCTTATATGCATTTAATATACTATGATCCATATGGGCTAGACAATAGTTTAATGTACAAGTAATAACAAAAATTTAATTAAAGCAAGAAAATTCTTCTCTCTACTTCTGATGATAACGAGCAAGGCCCTTCTTTATTGTGAAACAGCTTCTAGATTCTTATAAGTTCTCATAATAGCATGAATCTATTCATGAATTTTTTTTTGAGACAGAGTCTCGCTCTGTCTCCCAGGCTGGAGTTCAGTGGCGTGATCTCCACTCACTGCAAGCTCCGCCTCCCGGGTTCACGCCATTTTCCTGCCTCAGCCTCCCGAGTAGCTGGGACTACAGGCACTCACCATCACACACAGCTAATTTTTTTTTTTTTTTTTTTTTTTCAGTAGAGATGGGGTTTCACCGTTTTAGCCAGGATGGTCTCGATCTCCTGACCTCATGATCCGCCCACCTTGGCCTCCCAAAGTGCTGGGATGACAGGCATGAGCCACCCCACCAGGTCTATTCAGGAAATTTTTTTTTAACACTTCTGATACTTAAAAAAACGCACACAATCTTTTTTCTCCTCTAGAACATAACACGTGCTTTTGTAGGAAAGTTAATTTTCAAATACAATTAAGAAAATACAATTAGCTACTCAAATTTTTGATAAATTCTTTTGTTAATATATTTACACTGTAATTTATTTTCACTATTTTATGGTCTGCTTTTGTAACACTGAAACATTAAACTTACCAAAAAAATTTTTTTAATGACTACATAACAGTTCACCTTTTCTATGTGTCATAATTCACTCAATGAAACTATTCTCTAGTTGTTAGACATGTAAATATTTTATAATTTGTAATTAGTACCATTAGTTCTGTGATGGCCATTGCACCATTCTTTGTAATATCTTTTTTTTTTTTTTCACAGCTTGCATATTTATTGAACAAATACTACTAAAATACCTAAAATACATTGGGTACTTGTCATGAGTGCATCAGTAAAGATGACATTGTTACAAAAGCCTGCATTTTCAGCAGTACACAACTGCAACTCTACATAAATGCCACAGATGCAGAATACTGTTTTCTTGCTCTATTTACACAGCTGATATACCTATTCTAACGAAGGAGGGAGCGGAGGAATGCACAAGAAACTCAGGCCAATGGGGGAGCAAGAAGAAAACGAAGAAGTGCAGTGCATGCGTCATCGGTGTTTAACAGTCAGAAGCGAAACAACAGAACAAGGCCAGCCCTGTCAAAAGAAGAGCTAAAAGACAGTTATATAAAAATTAAGGTGGGCTTTCAGACTGGCTAACACAACAACATTCCATGAGTAGACAGTATTTTATTTTTGTTTATCCATTTCGTTGGGAGCAAGGACAAAAATGTAAATCTACACCTTGCTTATCAAAATTGCCAAAAAAAGAGTGCTCTGCCTTTTAAAAAAGCATTATGATTTTGTAAAGACCTTGTTTTCCAATTTAACATTTGGAAAAGGTGTCATTTTCATACTCCTACTCAGATGCCAGTGTTCTGGGTTTTTTCAGGGAGAATTTATTTAAAAAGGTTTTGCTCTTTTTTTCCACAAATATCCTTTCAAACAGAAAGAACCCAAAGAGACACCTCAGAATGCCTGTAAAATTCCTGCTTTTCTTTCTCTAAGTCAGGCAGGCGAGGCTACAAAAAGGAAGAGATTTGGTAAGTAAATTACAGTTTGGTGATTGCTCCTGCTACCGTGACTGCATGTCCGTGAGTGCCAGCCAACAAGAAAATCGTCTCTCACACTCCAGTAGCATTCGCTCAACCTGCAACACTGAGGAAGAAAGCCACACTGAAGATACAAGGAAACAAGTCAATCCAGTCTAGAGAACAATATTCAGGGAAACAGAGTACCAACACCTTCTTAGAACATGGAAATAAAAAATAACTCCATCAGCGCTACCTCGCCAAGGAGCATGTTGAAAGTCCAAAATAGCACCATCCATCAGTGTCTCAGGTCCTGTGGCAGCATCTGAGTCACTTACCACAAGGAAACAATGAGTTTCAAACTACTTCTATACATCAAAAGAGTACATGGATAAAATAAAAAGCTATACAAACAATTGATGAACATAAACTACTAGGTTTGTTACATCTAAATGAAAAAAAGGGGGGGGACTCTCAGCCTCTGCAAGAAGTAGTCGGGAGCTTTGTGAGTGAAAAGGCAGGAGTGGACCGGTTGTGTGAGCACAGTGGGAGTTTGAGCTGTGGAAGTCACTGTTGTAGCGAACCAGGCCTGAAGGTCCACCTGTCAGGGCTGTAAATGTGGATTCACAGTGTGAAATTCTGAGCGTTTTCACCTGAGTCAGAATGATTAAAAACTGGTTTGATGATACCTATTTGTCCATGGTAAATTCTCTAAAGCCAGGCTCAGAGTCCCATAGTTTCTTCTTATACTTGATGATTTACACAGAAAAAAATCCCATATATGATACCATGACCTCATCAATACCCATACACCGTACGTAATACAAACGGAGGTGTTACGATTAAACAAAGGGGAGGTAACTGATTCTTGGGGAGCGGAGTTCACTGCTGCCCAGTGGAGTCAGGGAGGCAGCGTTTGTCTCATCGCTCTTCTTGCGATTCAATTCCTTTGGGACAGGAAGTCTCCCCTTAGGAAGCCTTCCCTCTATGTTCTTGTTTGGAAATGGTTCTTGACTGACCCAAAGAGTTCTGGGTAATAAACCATTTTGAGAATCTTAGTCTTGGGCTTTTATTCTCCCTCTCTTCAGTCCAGGGAGACCAAGAGACAAAAACCCTGCTCCCTGTTCACTCTGTCTCCTCTCTACACTTGGCAGGAATCGGCGGTTGGGGGCCCCATGGCGAGCAGCCAAGAGGCGCGCACGCCCCGACACCCTGCACCTGCACCTGCACCCCAGGCGCCCTGCTCGCCGTGCTGCCCCCACTGCGCTGCTCTTTGTAATATCTTTAAGAAAGTTTGTTAAAAGATTGTTATATCAAAAGGAATGAATTTTTTTTTTTTAGTTCTTGGTAATTATTGCTTTCTAGAAAGGCTGTAATTATGTCCCAGCAGTTAGTGTTCCTTCATTCATCCAACACAGCAAAGGCCAATTATGTATCAGGTACCATTCTTGGCATGTCATAGTGGGTAACAAAACAGACTAATCTATCACATAAGGAAGACAGACATTAGAAAATGCAAACAAATACATGTTTAAAAAAACCTACCAATTATGATTAGTACAATGAAAGAAAAAGAGAATTAGAATAATGGGGGCACTAGTGTGTACAGGATGGTGAGGGAAGGTCTCTCTGAGGTGACGTTTAAGGATTGAAGGATGAGAAGGAACTAGCCAGAGAAAAGGGTTACTTATGTATGTGGTACCTAAGCAGGTGTGGACAGAAGAACTTTTCAAACAGAAGTTAAAACAAGAAGGCTCTGAAGTGGTAGATACCTGGGTTTTTTTTATGGGTATGGCATAATTCACAGGGGAACACTGGTAGGAAATGTGGTTGCAAAGATAGGTGGGGGCCAGAGAGTGCAGGGTCTGGTTGCAGAAAAAATGCTCCTTTCATCTTTAAAACGAAATTTCATTGAAGACTTTTAAAGAAAGGAGTTAATGGTTTGACAACAACAACATGAATGTTAGTTATGTGCCAAGTCCTCTACACAGATTAATTTTACAGATGAGATGACTCAGGCCAGAAAGCCCTCAGCTGAACTGAGAGTTCGTATCAGCAGTTCATACTGGCTCATCAGTAGCAGAGCTAGGGTTCAAATACAGGGAGTGTGGGTCCAGAATCCACCCTCTTAACTACTGCATTATACTGTCAGTGCACTGTCAACAACTGAGCACTACGACTTAATAGGAGAAATGGCATCTCCTACATTTCAATGTGTAACTTTACTAATAAAATTCAACTTTTAAAAAATACATGTTTATACACACAAACTGTGTACATGTATATTAAATTAACTACATCATTTGTGGTCTGACTTGTGGTTAGTCTTGGTGTTTTTCTAAATGGCTTTTATGATCTATCATTATTTCTTTTTCTAATATGTTCAAAAAGTTTTTCTGTTTTAATGTGCCTTTCAAACAACTGGTTTAAAGCAATATGTTTCTGCCTATTTGTACAATTCCACATTATTCTAATATTGGGGTGTTTTAAATTGCAATGAATATACATTTCACTCAAGAGTCTCTACTTTCAAACTCTGTATTAAATAGCACACTTTTCAACTTATGCTAACAATAAAATGTTTAGTTTTCTATTATTGTGTTCTGAGATTAATGTAGACTTGTGCCTTTGTCAATACTTACCATGCATATCTTTATTTCTAGTACACACTGAACTTTCCTAGACACACACATTTTTGAGTGGTTATTTATTTGAAAAATATACTCTCTCATATATCCCTAAATACCACATAACCTATTAAATTACATTGCTGTAATCTATAATTTTTGCTCATTCTTTATTTAAAAAATTTTGTCATAATCTGATAGAAAATAGCAAGGTGTGGCCGGGCACAGTAGCTGTAGCCCATGCCTGTATCCCAGCACTTTGGGAGGCAGAGGCAGGTGGATCACTTGAGGTCAGGAGTTCGAGACCAGCCTGACCAACATGGTGAAACCCCATCTCTACTAAAAATACAAAAAATTAGCTGGGCATGGTGGTGCGAGCCTATAATGCCAGCTGCTCAGGAGGCTGAGGCAGGAGAATCACTTGAACTTGGGAGGTGGAGGCTGCAGTGAGCCGAGATCATGCCATTGCACTCCAGCATGGGCAACAGGGGGAGACTCCGTCTCAAAAAAAAAAGTCAAGGTACACTTATTTCTATTTCTTTTTGTACAACTGACAAACTGAAGAGACCATTAGTTCTCTGCTGTATTTTCACTACTTTAATCCTTCTGCTATAATAAAATATGTTTCAGTCTTTTGAATTAAACTATATCTGATACTATGATGGTAACTTCTATATTCCAACAGACACAGGAGACTTCAGACTGGTAGTTCACCAACTTTTTTCTCCCCCTAAATATTGAGGAATATGATGGATTTCTTCAGAAGATGAGAAAATACAGTTAGGTGATTAAGAATAAAGCTGAAAAAATCAGGAATGCCACTAGCTATTAGTTATGTAACCTTAGCCTCCATTTCTTCATCTATAAAAATATGGATAAAAATAATGACAATCTAATGTTGTCAGACAGACTAAAAGTGACTTACATGAAAGGCTTTAACAAGATGCTTGATATATAAAAGTCCTAAATACATTATAATGGTAATTAAGATGGCAGCTCACACTATAATCTGTTAACAATGATTCACTACTGCAGTGATTCTTAAGTAAAAACTTCTGGGGCTGGGGGTTCAGGGGATTGGACTCATGCATGATTGGATACGGCCCACAAGATGCACTTTCTATACCACCCATGAGATGCCCCTAATTGTCTATGATCAGTTTCTAGCTTCTAGTCTATGCCTTAAAAACTATCAGCAACATTTCTTAAAAAAATAAACAAAAATAAACATTTCTTATAGAAAATCAAAAGATAGAAAAGCATACAGAAAGTGAAATTTACCTGAAATCCCACCTCACAAAGTTAGATCATTATAAACATTTTGTTGGACACAGTTCCAGATTTCTCTAAATCTACATTTTTTACATGTAATATAAACATCTTATCAAGGTTCTTTTGATTCCTGTTTTTGTTTCCTCAACAGTGAATAAATCTCTTGGCCTCTCTCTCTGTATACATATAGAAATTGGTTTAGCAGTTGGATAGTACTGCATTTGTCCTGTTTTACTTAATCAATCCTGTATCATGACTGTTTATTTCTGAGCCAGAACTGTTTCAGAACACTGTTAAATAACAGTGGTGCTAGAACATTAGAAGTATATAAAAGCTGCTGATTTGGGATATAAGATGAAATGGGATATATACTTTCGATGCTTGGAAGTTTCCTTTTCTTATTTTATTAAGAATTTCAACCAGAAATGAACACTGACGTTCACCAAATATTGAATTTTGTGTTATATTTATGACTACTAAGATAATCATAAGGTTATCTACTCTGCACTATTAATAAAATGAATTTTGTTAAGAGGTTTCCAAATATGGAATCATCCACACATTCTTAAAATGCACTTCACTGACTTAGACCTTAAGTTCACCTGGAACTTATTTGCTAATATTTTATTTAAGACATATGCATAAATATTTACAGATGATAATGGTTTAGGGTTGTAGGCATTTTCTTTATCAGGTTCTACGTCAGTGTTATGCTTTCTTCCTATAAAGTTATTAAGGAAATGTTCCTTCTTTTACACAAGTCTAGAACAATTTACATTATGTAGGATTATTTGTGTGAGGGTTTGAAGCAACAGTGAAACTATCTGCATTCTGTACATTTCTTAGAGGTAGTCCTGTGACAAATGTCTTTCTTCCATAGTTACTGATATATTTGTTGACCTTTTCTAGGGCCAGTTGTGGTAATTTGTACTTTATTTTAAAATGCTCACTTAATCCAGAGTTCCATAGAACATCTAAATAGCATAATAAATTACTAAAGAAATTGAAATGATAGTCAAAAGTCGTCCAACCGACCGAGTATGGTGGCTCACGCCTGTAATCCCAGCACTTTGGGAGCTGAGCCGGGTGGATCACAAGGTCAGGAGGTTGAGACCATCCTGGCTAACATGGTGAAATCCCATCTCTACTAAAAATACAAAAAAAAAAAAAAAAAAAAATTAGCCAGGTGTGGTGGCAGGTGCCTGTAGTCCCAACTACTCAGGAGACTGAGGTAGGAGAATGGCGGGAACCCAGGAGCCACTGCTTGCAGTGAGTGGAGATCACGCCACTGTACTCCAGCAGCCTGGGTGACAGAGCGAGACTCTGTCTCAAAAAAAAAAAACCCCAAAAACAAAAATCAATTATCCAACCTCAGTTCAGTGCACCAGAATAAGAGTTTTACAGATGGACTTCTACTATTTTTTTTTTTTTTTTTGAAACAGGGTCTCACTCTGTCACCCAGGCTGGAGTGCGGTGGTGTGATCTTGCCTCACCACAACTTTAGCCTCCCGGGATCAACGATCCTCCCACTTCAGCCTCCTGAGTAGCTGAGACCACAGGCCTGCATCACCACGCCTGGCTAATTCTTGCTTTTTTTTTTTTTTTGGTAGAGATGGCATTTCACCATGTTGCCCAGGCTGGTCTTGAACTCCAGGGCTCAAGCAATCCTCCCACCTTGGCCTCCCAAAGTGCTGGGATTATAGGCATGAGCTGCCGAGCCTGGCTGACTTTTACTAACTTTCAAGGAACAAATAATTCCTATATTATACAAACTATTCCAGAGACTAAAAGTGTCTTCTGAGGCTAATATAACCATGATAACAAAACAGGATAAAAGTAATATATAAAAAGGAGATTACCAACCAGACTCATTTGTGAAAAAAGACAAAACAAAGTATTAGCAAGGGGAATCTACTACCAGTAAATGAAAAAAAAAAAAAAAAAAAAAATCCTGACAGTAGTGTTGGTCCCACTGCAAGGAGGGTTCAACATTCAAAACAAAAGAAAACCATATGAATGTAATTTACCACATTAATGGATTAAAGGAAATAACCACATGATCATCCCAGAGGGTGCAGAAAAAGCATTATCTATTATGGATTTAGAAACAAACAACTTAACCAGGCATAGAAGGGAACATCTTAAACCTTATATTTAACTAAAACTCCAGAGCAAATATCATATCTAATAGTGAAACTTAAGAATTCTCCTTCAAGACAGAAATAAGTCACTTCTATTATATTTGCCAATGTATTAGTGAGTAAGTCCTAACCATTACTATATGACAAGAAGAAAATGGATTTCATGGATTCCAATTTATACTTTTCTTTTTAAATCTTAGAATTTCTGAAAGCAAGATGTGTCTCATAACCTCTGTGTTTGACAGTGAATTGGCAGCATGTTTTCTTTCTTAGTGGTACATAAAATAATGGTGCAGCTTTCACTGCAGAAAAAAGACTTCATACTGTATGATGTGTTTAAGAAAGATTTTGAATATATCAGTCTCCCAGGTGGGAAGCTATTGAGGAATTTTAAAGAGGGGAATGACATGATGTGATTTAGTTTTTAGAGAGATCATTTTGTTTGCAGTTATTAGATCAAACAAACACAAGACAACAAGAGAGGAAGATCACTGGGGAGTTTCTGCATTAATCCAAGTGGCCTGAATTAGAGTAGTGGTGAAACGGTGGGAAGTGAGACCATGAGGCAATTACTGGAGTCTGAGAAATTTGACTGTGTAAAATGTGGGGTCTAGTTAGGGGTAGGGTAAATAGATATTAATGAAATGGACAAGGTGAATCTCTACAACTAGCAATCCCGATGCCCATCCAACCCAAATCCATTTTCTGGCAGCAGAATATTCTGAAATCTCCTTGTTAGATGGCAAATGATTTACGGGATTGATCCAGGGACACTGCGCTAGAAGTCCAGAATCGCTGCCAAATCTGCCCTTCCTTTCATGGATTCCTGTCCTTGAAAATAAGCACTACAGTTGACTCTTCTTTGAGAAAAGATACCAGGCAGATGATAAGCACCAATTGCCAACTGTGCTTTATTCAAATTTGAGTTACAATAAGGTCTCACGATAGCTGGATCTGAGATGTTTTGAAGGGAAGAGCTGACAAAAAAAGTCCACTTATTCATTCACTAAGTTATTTATGGGCATCCAATCACCGTGTGACATTCTGGATAGTGATGATAAAGGAGTAAACAAAATGGATAAAGCTCTTAATCCTCATGTACTTACTTAATATTCACAGAGCGACTTGAAAAGTGAAATGTACTTAATGAACATTTACTATGTGCCAGTCTTCATATCAATCTCTACCCAAAGGAAAAAAACAAATAGATCTGGCCCCATTTTATAGCTGAGAAAAGTGACAGAAAGGTTAATGCTTCCCATGATAACATAATTAAGTGGTAGAACCAAGATTCAAACAAACCTCAGGTCCACTATAATAGGGGCTTAATTTTTCCTCTTTGGCCCATAATGATTTTAAAAAAACATCATTCAAGGATACATAACCCAAGATTTTCTATCATTCCCTACCATGCGCAACCCTTTCCTATTTTTCTTCTGAATTTCTCATTTTGTTGTTCTTTATTTCACTCTACCTTTTATTTTTGGATTTCCCTTAGCCCCTCTTCAGCATCAAGGTTCAGACATTTGTTTTTGTTTTTTGTTTGTTTTTCAGACCACATTTGATTTTACCATCTAGTGTTAACCAGAAGGGGGAAAAAAAACAGAAGACCAATCAAGGAAGAGAGGGCCTAAAGGACGAGTATTAGGAATTCCAAATTTCTGACTCTGTATTCTAAGGATTACAGCTGTGTACCAGTAAGTTTACTCTAGTAAGACAGAGAGTTAGCCATGATGGAAGTGTTCAGCCAGTGTCACGAGGGTTGTCTGCCCCGGATATTACCAAGAATCACTACAGGAGCTAAGAGACTGGAATTGTCTGTTGCTGCTAAGATGCCTTCCAACTTTAAGGCCTATTAGTCTGTGAAATTAGGAAAAACAAAAAATGAGCTTTATTTCAAATGGTTCAAGAT
The DNA here is from genome assembly GCF_007565055.1 of Rhinopithecus roxellana. Classification (NCBI taxonomy): domain Eukaryota; kingdom Metazoa; phylum Chordata; class Mammalia; order Primates; family Cercopithecidae; genus Rhinopithecus; species Rhinopithecus roxellana. Next base: position 69,293,899 of record NC_044566.1, on the reverse strand, counting down.
GTTTACATAAACAGATGTTTAAACTAATTAGTTTTTTAAAAATTAGCAGTCTATCTTCCCACCTTCTATAGTTTTGTTAAATAGGCATCTTAAACTACCCTGACCTGAATTACAAGCCTGTCTGTGATTTGAAAAGACTGGAAATTAGAATGGAAATTGATTTTAGAAATTCACCCATCTATTTGAGAACAGAGAAGAATCTTCAGAATACATACCTACGTAGAGTATTACACTTTTAGTAAGATAAAAATCTGGAGGCAAGTTATAAATAAATTAACTAATAAAAAATAGACATAGGTCATATAACAAAGTGATCACTATTAAAAGGGAAGGTAAAATCCAGTTGTACTGGGGGAGTAGGAGACTTTAATAAATGAACATTTCTTTCAACAGTTAATTCAATAACGGTCACTGATTTTACATCTATTTGTATTGAGGAAACTTCTCATTTTATTAAATCTTAAAAAAAATTCCTGTATGTTGATTCGAACAACATTTATAAAAATGTACACAAGATCTTGAACTTCTGGGTTGAGCTGATTTTGAAATATGGTTCGCTGCTTGTGCTTGTTTCTGCAGGAAGACTTACTTTTGTTCTCTTATTTGACCATTTCTCATTTGCTTGTATCCAGTAAAGAGATATGGTCATCAAACTGAAAAAGATTTCATGAAAGCTTTATGTGGACAAGGGCACCAATGACTTAAAATAGGTTTAGATATAACAGCTTTAGCTAAGAGAAAATCTTATCTAATATATTCCATCTTTAAAGATTCAGGTACTTTTGCAAATCTTCAGAAGTCTGGAAAATAACTCTAAAACCTGACTCTATTACTAGAAAGTTAGACTACAATATTAATTTTTATGGGTTTTTTCACAGTATAATTCAGAGTATTCTGAAACTCTCTGGAAAAACCATCTCCTGGTATTCTGATATGAATATATTTGTTTTGCTAATGTGAAAGTCTAAAGGTCAAAAGAGAAAAACTGAGGGGTCACCATTAGTATCATATTAAATCAAGTAAGAGCTTATGTAAGATGCAGGCGGAGATATGAAAAATTGTCTCCATATCAGTCCTGGTTTTGGGAAACACGCTGCTGTGGATGACAATATATTTTGCTTATAAAAATGGGAGAAGTTATGTCAAATATATAATGATGTATCACATCAATTGTGTTATGAATGGAGAAAAACTCAGATAACCCTCTACTTCAAGTCAATTTCCAGGGTCACAGAAAAACATCTTAAAGAAACCCTATTTAAAACAAAATCTTGATAATTTAGAATAACCATTCTCGATTGGTGAGATGTTTGACTAAGTAATATCCAACCAAATGACATAATATTTTTATCAACTTGTAACCTACCCATACAAACATATATGCTATTTGCAATTCTGACATTTAATAAAATGAAGTGGGCCACTTTTTTATTTATAAATAATAAAACAGTACATTGTGCATGCTCAGTATCAAAATTAAGCAAATGTGGCATATACCCAAAAGCCAAATGGGTTGTTTATAATCAGTTTACAGAAGGAAAATTGCCCAGTTGGTCATTTAAGTAAGAATACTTTAGAATAAGCACAATAGTCATAATGTTAACTAAAATTTATACAAATCTCATTTAAATTTGCCTTAATCAGTTGTTACCAAACCCACGTTTTATCTGCAAGCCTACATTTTATGGTTGCAATCTTAGGTATTTTATTAGCTACCCAATTAAGTAAGTTACAATTAGAATAAATCCTTGGAGTTCCCAACAAATGAAGCAAATCTCAAGTCATGAGCAACAATTAAACCTAACAACTAAAAAGCATTTTTCCTTCAAAAAGCTCTGTTTTAAACAGACTTAATAGGTTCCCAACTCTCATTTCAGGGAAGCTACTACAGCACAGATAAGGAAAAATAGTGAGAACAGAGGTCTAGAATGCAGACTCCTCTCCTTCCCACTGTTCCATGACTGTTGCTCTGCCTCTTTCAGTCTGTGGGTAATTTCAGGGTCCCTTCTGCTTGGTTTTTCTTTTCTAAAGAATTTACTGATGCCTCTTTTTAAAAAGAAAGAGAGTGTATATATATACAGCTGTTTTTAAAAAATAACAATCACCCTTTACCAACATAAAATATACTAAACCACATAAATATTATACGTGAGCTTTAATAACACATTAAATAAACATTTTCTTCAGTTTTATGATCCAGATTAAAACACTTTTCCCCTCTGATTGTAACAATAAGGTATGTTAACTACAAACTATTCCAACAATTTGAAAGGTATAGAAGGACGAAAGTGAAACTTTCCTGAAATTCTACCACCATTATACAATCCCTCCTAACCACTATTCAAAATGATTTTATTATCAGTGTCAAAAAGTTTGCATAAAACATTAAGGTTCTATAATTTGGGGCTGAGTATTTTCTAGTGCAATGGCTTCCAAACCTTTTTCAACACAACCCACAGGAAAACTTAATATTATGTGACACATTTAATATTACATGATAATAATGACAAATATGTATATTTTGTCAAAAGTTTCATGAAACAGTAATTATCCTTAACATATATGATACACTCTCATATTTATTCTGATTCATTAAAAACAACAACAAAAAAAACTGATTGTGTCGTGTGATTTCCTGATTTGTTTATGGCTTATAATCTGCAATTTAAAAATCACTGACCTAGAGGAAAAACCCTAAATTCGTAGTCCAGCTTTGCTACAGTTCTCTGAATAACCATAACAAAGTCATTTAGCCTCTTTACTTCTCAGTTTTTCCACTTACTAGTAGTAGAGTTGAGCAGACAATAAATACACCTCAAACAAAAATAAAAATGTCATATAATATGAACAAATATTAGTATCAGTAAGTAAAACACAAGAGGTGTTTTTTCACTTTGCCACTCAAATAAAAAGAATCAGACCCAAAATTCCTTAATAATTCATCATGCTATCATCAATACACAGTAAGAGGCCTTGATAAAGTGTGCCCTATGAAACTGAGTTTGAGTCAACGGCTCACTCCAAGATTTTAATCCTATTTAACAGTTGCTAGGAAACCAACATATCCTTCATCAAGGACACATGAAGTCCCATTAAGAGATTCCAAACTACCCAGTATAATTAGAATAAACTGCAGGCCAGCAGCACTATCAGATTTAAAAAGTAATAATAAATCAGGCTGAGCAAGGTTGTTGGTGCCTGTAATCCCAGCACTTTGGGAGGCCAAGGCAGAAGAACTGCTTGAGCCTAAGAGCCTAAGAGTTTGAGACCAGCCTGGGCAACACAGTAAGACCTCGTCTCTACCAAAAACAAAACAAAACAAAACACAGCTTATTTTTTTCAAAATAACCTTGAAGTGAGTAGCACATCTCTACTGAAACACTGCCAAAGGAAATATCTAGAGATTTTCTAGAAAGTTTTACTATGACATTAAAAATCACTATTTTGAATTAGTTAAGAGCAGGAGTGGCCAACCAGCAGATGGCTGCAACAGTTGAAATACTCCAAATTTCTATACAATCTTGTAATTGAGCTTGAAAACAATAATAATAAAAAAACTACAATGAAGAGTTACAGTATATCTCACTTAACATTATATGCCATTTAGTAAAACACGACTGTGATACACACTGTGTGCCTGCTAGTTCCAAGTTAACTACCGCTATGATAAATAGTTATCACATTAAGGTAACTATTGAAATGAAATTTTGGGTATCAGATACTTTAAAACATGGAAAACATTAATAACCATATGAGAATGTGATATAGACTGTGATGGTTGATTTAAGGTGTCAACTTGACTAAAGAATACCCAGACAGCTGGTAAAGCATTATTTCTGGGTATTTCTGTGAAGGTGTTTCCGGAAGAGACTGGCATTTGAAAGAGTAGACTGAAGTGGAAAGATCCACCTTCAAGCAAAGTACATAGATGGACACCGTCTTATTAGGTGAGGGCCCAGATGGAACAAAAAGTTAGAGCAAAGGCAACTTCTCTTTCCTCTGGAGCTGGGATACCTTTCTTCTCCTGCTCTTGGAAATCAGAACTCTCCATTCTCTGGCCTTTGGACTCTGGGACTTGTACCAGCAGCCCCCCCAGCTTCTCAAGCCTTTGGCCTCTGACTGAGAGTTATGCCATCAGCTCCCTTGTTCTCGGGCCTCTGGATTTAGACTGAACCATGCTGCCAGCTTCCCTGTTTCTTCAGCTGGCAGGTGGCGTGTCATGGGACTTCTCAGCCTCCAGAATTGCATAAGCCAATTCCTCTAGTAAATGCCCTGTCATCTATCTACCTCCCTACCTCCCTATCATCCACCCATCCACCTACCTATCTATCCTATTGATTCTGTTTCTCTGCAGAACTCGAATACATGTACTTTACAAAAATTAATGGCTACTAGGCCAGTCATATAACTACTACTCTACTTTCTATTAATTTTCTTTCTTTTTTTTTTTTTTTTTTGAGACGGAGTCTCGCTCTGCCGCCCAGGCTGGAGTGCAGTGGCCGGATCTCAGCTCACTGCAAGCTCCGCCTCCCGGGTTCCCGCCATTCTCCTGCCTCAGCCTCCCGAGTAGCTGGGACTACAGGCGCCCGCCACGTCGCCCGGCTAGTTTTTTGTATTTTTAGTAGAGACGGGGTTTCACCGTGTTAGCCAGGATGGTCTCGATCTCCTGACCTCGTGATCCGCCCGTCTCGGCCTCCCAAAGTGCTGGGATTACAGGCTTGAGCCACCGCGCCCGGCCTCTATTAATTTTCTTAGAAAATACATTAAAACCAAGTCTTTAATACTTAGATGTTGATTTAAGTATAAATCATTCCTGTGGTCTGATACAGCTTTATGAATACTTTCAACAAAAAGCATTAAATACAGCCAACACTAAGTGCATTAGAAAATTTATTTACAAAATGGCTGTGTGTGGTGGCTCAGGTCTGTAATCCTGGCACTTTGGGAGGCCCAGGCAGGAGGATCTCTTGAGCCTAGGAGTTCAAGACCAGCCTGGGCAACACAGTGAGACTCTGTCTCAAAAAAAAAAAAAAAAAAAAGAAAGAAAAGAAAAGGAAATTATTTAAAAAATGAAAGCCGCCTCAAAATGAGCAACTATGAGCTAGAAATTAGAGATGGTCTCCAACTTACAATGGCGTGACTTACAATTTTTTGTCTTTTAAGATGATGTGAGAGCAATATGCATTCAGTTAAAAACTGTACTTTCAGTCCTCATACAACCATTGTTTTTCATTTTCAGTATAGTATTTAATAAATCACATGAGATACTCAATACTTTATTATAAAATAGGCTTTGTGTCCGATGATTTTACCCAACTGTAGGCTGATTGAAGTGTTCTGAGCATGTTTAACATGCTAAACTAATCTCTGATGTTTGGTAGGTAAGGTGTTTGAAATGCATTTTAGACTTACAATATTTTCAACTTATGAGGGGTTTATCGAGATGTAACCCCACTGTTAAGTCAAGGAGCATCCATAAATATATTATGACAAGTAACAGACTGGTCAGTTAAATGCAGTGTAAAACTGAAATATAAGAGTTCCAAGATCAGAACAGTTGGCATGTTTAGAAGAAGGTAGGCATTGCCTTCTTATTTGCAATTAAAGAATTCACTCAGAAGGAACCTTAAGACATTTTTGAAGAAAGTGAGGGATGTATATGAACTATGATACTAATGTTCCAACCTTAAGATTAAAGAAAAAAATTGGGAAAAATAAGTGACATAAAGAGAACATCAGAACAAATAGAAAAAGTGTCAGCAAATAGGTTTCATTGAGTGAAACAAAAATATTGCATATAAAAAGAGAGCAATAAAAGAGATCAATAGGTCAATATCATTAGTTGAATGGTCTTTGAACTGACTAGTAAGAGCTGAGTTCTTTTGAGTAGCAAGAGGGAAGCAGCTGAAAGGATTTAAAATGCAGTACGGATGGGGGGAAGCTTTTGTACACCACTTCACTGCAGTAAATCATAGTAGAGATAAAAGGGTACTAACAAGAAATGCAAAAGGATATGCATGTGTCTGTAGATATGCATAAGCATTAGATAAAATCAGAAATAACCTTGGAAGCCACTTTGTTTCTGTTACAAGTAAGCTAGTTCTTTCATTCAACAAACACAGGCAATACTGTATACACAAATTGTGTATTTTATTAGGCAATGGGAGGGATACAAACACAGAGTAAGACATGGTCTTTGCCCTCAGGAGTTTATAATCAAATAGATTACCATATTACCAAAACTGGTAAGTGCCCCATAGGTGGTTCACAGTAGCTGTAATAGGATTTTAGATGTAAACATTCTCATTTTCAGCTAGGGTTACTAGAGAGAGCTGTAATTTCGAGCTATGAAGATGAAGGGAGGAGGGGATTCAGGCAGGCAGGGCAACCTCTGGGGTGGCTAGAAAATGAGCTTAAGGAGTGAGATAGGGAAAGAAAAGAAGATTGGAGCTGGACTACATATCGGTCTTCACTTAGATTCACAAATACCAGCATATTTGACAGTGTGTTTCAATTTTCTTTTTGTAGAGACGGGGTCTCACTATGTTGCCCAGGCTGGTCTCTAACTTCTGGCTGCAAGCAATCCTACCTTGGCCTCCTAAAGCGCTGGGATTACAGGCATGAGCCATCATGCTTTGCCTCAAATTTGTAATTTATCACAGAATTCTTCCCAGTAAAAGACATATTAACTGACTCTGAAATTTATTTCACAAACTGAATGAGAAAAGCATTTTTATTTTTTTTAAGTTTTATAAAAAATAGTTTGAAGTTCTTCTGAAATCAGTTCTACTGCAAGAGGCCAGGCTGGGCTTAGTGGTTTATGCCTGTAATCCAGCAATCTGGCAGGTCGAGGCAGGTGGATCTCTTGAGGTCAGGAGTTGGAGACCAGCCTGGCCAACATGGCAAAACTCTGTCTCCACTAAAAATACAAAAATTGGCCGGGTGTGGTGGTACACACCTGTAATCCCAGCTACTTGGGAGACTGAGGCAGGAGAATCACTTGAACCCGGGAGGCAGAGGTTCAAGTGAGCTGTGATCATGCCATTGCACTACAGCCTGGGCAACAGAGTGAAGACTCCATCTCAAAAAAAAAAGAAAAAAAAAAAAAAATGAGGCCACATAGCTGCAGTTAGTGAACCTGTCTAGATACTCTAAAATGGTCACAACACAGGCTTCAGTAGTGAAAACCCACTCATACCTTTGTCCATGTATTTTAACTCTATCCAGAAAGGAAGACTACTTTTTCAGAAACAGTTCAGATACAATTGCCAAATCAAACCTGTGCATCTACAAAACAGTATCAATACAACTTTGATGCATCATGTCTTGTTATTGGACTGGACTAAGAAAAATCACCAAACTGAATCCAATCAGGCTAAGACTTCAAACTTTTCTTTATTATGAATCACTTAAACGTATTTTCTCCCAATGTCTTATTGTGGTAAAATCCACGTAACATAATATTTATCAACCATTTTAAGTGTACAGTTCAGTATTAAATGCACATTCATAATGTTGTGCAACCACCATACATCTCCAAACTCTTTTCATCCTGCAAAACTGAAACTCTGTATCCATTAAATAATAACGCCCCCTAACTGCCCCTCCACTCAGCCCTAGCAACCACCATTCTACTTTCTGTCTCTATGAATCTGACTGCTCAGGTACCTCATGAAAGTGGAATCATATGGTACTTATCCTTTTGTGACTAGCTTATTTCACTTAGTATAATGTCTTCAAGGTTCATCCTTGTATATATGTCAGAATTTCCTTCCCCAAAAGAAACTGTGTAAGTTTTATTTTACAGACAGAGTCTTACTCTGTTGCCCAGACTGGAGTGCAGTGGCACAATCCCAGCTCACTGCAGCCTCAAACTCCTGGGCTCAACTGACCCTCCCACCTCAGCCTCCCAAGTAGCTGGGACCACAGGTGCATGCTACCACACTCAGCTAATTTTTACGTTTGTGGATATGGGGTTTCGCTATATTGCCCAGGCTGAGAGCTTCCTTCCTTTATAAGATTGAGTAATATTCCATTGTATGTACACACCCATTTTGTTCACCCATTCATCCACTGAGGGACACCTGGGTTGCTTCCACCTTTCGGCAAGCTACTGCGAAGAATGCTACTATAAACATGCATTTACAAATACCTCTTTGAGACTCTGCTTTGAATTATTTTGGGTGTATACCCAGAAGTGGAATTGCTGGATCATATGGTAATCTTATTTTTAATTGTTTTAGAAACTACCACTATGTTTTCCACAGCAGCTGTATTATTTTACATTCCTGACAATGGTGTTAAAAAGTTCAATGTATCTTTACTTATTTTCACAGTATTTCCCACTTAGTCAGCTTTATAATACGAGGTAAAATTCTTAGACTGCCTAAACCCAATACTCCTATTTTGGTAACAGCAGGGAGAGAGGAGAAAAGACAGGGCAAAATAACTTACCTCACATTCTTTTAACTTGTGCTTCTTGTGTATTCACTTATATAGGATAAATTTTTTTTTTTTTTTTTTTTTTTTTTGAGACAGAGTCCGGCTCTGTCATGCAGGCTGGAGTACAGTGGCACGATCCCGGCTCACTGCAAGCTCCGCCTCCCGGGTTCATGCCATTCTCCTGCCTCAGCCTCCCGAGTAGCTGGGATTACAGGCGCCAGCCACCATGCCCAGCTAATTTTTTTATTTTTTTTAAGTAGAGATAGGGTTTCACCATGTTAGCCAGGATGGTGGTCTCAATCTCCTGACCTCATGATCCACCCGCCTCAGCCTCCCAAAGTGCTGGGATTACAGGTGTAAGCCACTGCACCCAGCCGAGGATGAATAATTTTATGTGTGAACTTGGCTGGACCATAGTGCCCAGATGTTTGGTCAAACATTATTCTGAATGTTTCCGTGAAGGTGCTGTTGGATGAGGTTAACATTTAAATCAGTGGCCTTTGAGTAAAACACATAAGGACTACCCATCTTAACATGGATATGCCTCATCGAATCAGTTGAAAGCCTTCATAGAACAAGACTGACCTCCCCTGAGCAAGAAGGAATTCTGCCAGCAGACTGTCTTTGGACTAGAGCTAAAACTTTTTCCTGGGTCTCCAGCCTGTAGCCTGCTCTGCAGATTTTGGATTTACCAAGCCTCCACAACTGCATGTGCCAATTCCTTAAATAAATCATTCTCCATCTATGTATAAACACCTTGTTGGTTCTGTATCTCTGGAGATGCAGTATCCTGAGCAGTACAGATGGTAATACCAGAACCAGGACTACAGCAGACTGGTAGTCAAACTATTTTCCCTTCCAAGGAGGGAAGGAGAATAAACAAAGAAAGGGGAAGAGAGTCATCAAGGAAAGGAACAAAGCTAACACAACAGACATAACTTTGTTCTCATTTATCTCTAGTGGACACAGACAAATTAAGTGTATAAGCAACAACTTACATATACATATTTTAATGATCTAAAACTAAAAAGTTTGGTTTGGATCGATGAATTACTTCACAAAATAAATACTGCCTATGTTTCTCTTCTGGTCCCTATTTCTTAAAACACCCATACATTTACACTGATTACAACTCTCAGCCCAAAAAGACTTCCAGAATTAAGAAACCTCTATTTTCCCACCAAGGATGACAGATTTCAGTTACTGATTTGCTACTATGTGATGATTAATAGCAACCAGATAAATCGTTATTTATTAAATAGGATTGTTAATTTTAAAAGCTCAGCTATACATATCAAAGAACTTCATAACTCTACCATCTCAAACCAGTATTTCTATTAATTAATAAAGCCAATTTTATTAAACGAAAACATCAATAACATTCCAGAGTATTATTAAAATGGTGTTTTTAGGGTGTCTGTGCCAATTATCCGCCTTAATATGAAGTTTCTTGTGGCATGTCAGCACCTCAACCAACTGGTCCAATTCATAGCATTAGAAGTCTATGAAGAGAGTTAAGGTCAGCATTGTCACATTTGATCTAAATCTGACTAAACAGGAGTAAAGAATATAATGAACAATTTTTGTTTTGATAGGGTAAATATTTCATATGCAACTAACAACAAATATTTGAGAAGAAAACGTTAAAAAAAGTTATGTTATATAGCTTCTGAACAATGTTTTTTTCTTTTTCTTTTTGAGATGGAGTCTCGCTCTGTCACCCAGGCTAGAGTGCGGTGGCACAATCTCGGCTCACTGCAACCTCTGCCTCGTGGGTTCAAGTGATTCTCTTGCCTCAGCCTCCCAAGTAGCTAGGATTACAGGCGTGTGCCACCATGCCCGGCTAATTTTTGTATTTTTAGTAGAGACGGGGTTTCACCATCTTGGCCAGGCTGATCTCGAACTCCTGACCTCATGATCCACCCACCTCAGCCTCCCAAAGCGCTGGGATTACAGGCATGAGCCACCGCGCTTGGCTGACCAATGTTCTTGAGAGTTAATATCATATTACTACATATATTAGAATCAAATGTAGCTATTGTTCAAACACTATAAACATCAAAACTTTAAAGCCTTTTCAGTTGGCAGGAAGGTGCTCACATTTTAAAATGTACATATACGGTAAATGAGTTTTTCCTTCAGAATTTGAAAGGTGGGCATGTGAACCAGTAGGATCTAGATTAGAGGCAAAGGCTGTCATTTTCATGAAACAATGGTTCAGTGGACTTCTGTGTGCCTGAGATACACAGAAGGGTCAGACGTTTATAAAGAACACTAAGAAGTCATGCACAGAAAATACGGAAAATCTCACTCAAATATGGAAATCAAAGAAGATAGCAGTAGACACCGCAGAACTTTTTGGATTAATAAACTTTAAATAATGGCAAGAGGGATGGAGGAGTAAGAGTGATTTGCCTCACTGTAGAGAAATATTTTATTACTGAAATTGTTCAGAACTGTCAGCATATGGTGACAATAAAAAGCAACTAACTTTTAGTATGCTTTATTATTATTTTTAAATCATCTACAGACAATGCATCCCTTGTCGCCTATATTAGGGGGCACCGATCCTTCCACTCTCCGCCACTTAGTACACTACTAACAGAGCCTTCTGAAATGATTGGTTCTACACTAACCCTATGTCAAAGAGAATCTACTTAAGGTGCATTAGTAGGAAGAGCTTTACCATAAGAGAGATAAAAGAAACTTGGTATCATAATTTTCACTACTATACTTAATACTACTCTAAGTGGCTTAAGTATATTTATATTATTACATGAAATTTAAATATTGGTTTTAAAAATCAGTCTGTATTTACCTAATATGCATATGTACTTCAAGTGAAAAAATAATTTACAAGAAAAAGAAAATGTAGACCTATCTTAGCATAACTGACTCGATGGGGAAAAACATGCCCTTTAGCCACAGTTTTTTCTTTTAGAGATCATAAAAAGGACAGGTAGCTCAAAAGTAGAAATGTTTTTCCCTAATTTGACTCCACCCCAATGGCCAAAATTTATTTTCAGCTTCATAAAATGCCAAAGGATTTGCCTGATTTCTGTTATGTAAATCTATTTTTTGTTTTGTTTTGTTTTTTAGAGATGGAGTTTCGCTCTGTCGTCCAGGCTGGAGTGCAGTGGTGCCATCTTGACTCACTGCAACCTCCGCCTCCCACGTTCAAGTAATTCTCTGCCTCAGCCTCCAGAGTAGCTGGAATTACAGGTGCCTACCACCACACCGGCTAATTTTTTGTATTTTTAGTAGAGACAGGGTTTCACCATCTTGGCCAGTCTGATCTTGAACTCCTGACCTTGTGATCCACCCTGCCTCAGCCTCCCAAAGTGCTGGGATTACAGGTACGAGCCATCGCGCCCGGCCTGTAAATCTATTTTTATAAGTAAAATATTCTAACTCTATTAAAAATAAAAGTTTGCATAAAGAAACAAGTTCAACCAAATTTCTGCTGTGTTATTGGTCCTACTCTAAATGCTTTGTAGGTATGAGAACTGGAGATAAAGTAACTAACTAACATTAAATGTGCTACAAGGCAATTTCCTAAAGCTAGAAGAAAGAAGTAGAAACTGTGCCACTGGAACAGCACATTTGAAGGCCAGAGACTGAGCTCACTAAATTCGTGAAGAACATCTTTGCGAGAGACCAGATGGGCTCTGCCTCATGGCCTACAGGATATTTCCTTTGTATACAGGTGATTAGAGACAATCATCACTTTCAGTATTATGTTTATATTTGTTTGAAATGAAGGTGCCGTTATAAATATTATAGTTACTATCTTTACAAAGAAAAGAACTATAAAAGCAATGTAATTATGTAGTAAGAAAGGGCAATTTGAAGTTTAGGTAACTGAAATCCATGAAAATTTAATGAATAATAATACGCTAGATCAGTGGTCCCCAATCGTTTTGGCACCAGGGACCAGTTTCATGGAAGACAGTTTTTCCACACAGTGGGGTGGGAAGGGATGGTTTCAGTATGAAACGGTACCACCTCAGATCGTAAGGCATTAGATTCTCAAAAGGAGTGTGCAGTCTAGAACCCCCACATGTGCAGTTCACAATAGGGTTCTGCCTCCTATGAAAATCTAATGCTGCCACTGATCTGACAGGAGGCTGAGCTCAGGTGGTAATGCTCACCCACCGCTCACCTCCCGCTGTGTGGACTGGTTCCTACTGGGCCATGGACTGGTCTGTGGCCTGGGGGCTGGGGACCCCTGTGCAAGATGGGTGAAAAAAGGCATAAATGACTTTGACACATTAAATTAAAAAGTCAATTTCTTACGTTTTTAAATTCTTAAAAGTTCAATGCACCTGAATACAGCAAGGCTTCTAATAATATACTTCAATTACGATGAATAAAGGCTGTTGGCCAACAGACTGCTACTAACATAGAGGGGCTTAAAATATAAGCATATTGAATTAACATTTTCCTTTTCTAAAGTGTAAATAAGTATGCAGTAGGCTCCAAAAATTTTATTTTCAAGTTATTATAAATATACAAATTTATACAGTTTGCCTTGCATCTAATAATCAATGTAAAGCAAGTTAATGCTTTATTTATGAAGTTAAAAGGAAACAGAAGCTTAGGAAAACAAACGTGTCTTATTTCACTTCAAAATAAATACCATCTAGTGTATGTCAGAGAAGCAGGATGCATTATATAAAAACACTACTAGGCCATTTTTTGAGAACGTAGCATTCTCACTACCTCTATAAGGTTTGCAGGCCTACATATAGCACTGGTATCTACAGACAACCAGAAAAGTATCCAACTGTAATGCATCTTTCTAGTTTAAACCAATTACAGATCAACTTACCAAATCTCTGTGCAACACCCAGTTAGCATGCAGGTAGTGAATACCATCTAGGATCTGATACAACAGTGACTTCACCATTCCCCGAGGTAACTGAACTGGCTTCTTGTTTGCTTTAGAAGCTCTGTGAAACTTGATTATATGCTGAAAGAAAGAATAAAATATCACCAGAAGCTTAAAAAAAAGGAAAAGATAATTTGATATGTAATATTTTCCTAACAGAAAAAGAAACACTCAGGGATTCCCACAGATACTGAAAATACAATTTCATACTCTGCTGAATAACATAAACAACTTTAAAATTCCCTAATAACTGAGGCTAAAATTCCATTTCCTAATCATATGACAGCATTTCAGGAAGTAAATTATCACAATAAGGAATTAGGAAATACTGTGCTTTTATTTTTACAGCATAATTAAAAATCAATTACTTTCAGAGTATATTTGATTCCTGTTTATCTGGTAGATACAATGAAAAAAAAAAAAAACAAAGTTCAAGAGATACTTCTGGCTGGCTGACATGGCATAGAATGAGAACCTATTTATAACATAGGTTATAAAGAAAGCAAGTGGGGAGATGCTTCAATAAAACACACACAAGCACAAAGAAATGACATGCCAGTTCACAATGGAAAAATGGAAAAATATGAGGGAAAAAAAAACTGCCTTGTACCATCCATCAAAGCTCTCTATGTATAATGTTGTTGGACATCCAGTAAAACAAAGCACAACTTTATACACAGAAAAATTACTTTATAAATAAATGTGCCTTACAAGTTTTTGAAAAGTTTCAAATGCTCTTGATAGGACTCATTTTCTTAATTAGATCACTTTTAAACTGCAGGAAAATCTATAACTTGGCTGCAGTCAACTATGCCTTGCACACCACTGTACATATCCCTGAACCTAATATTGCACAGAGCAGACCCTTGGCCAATATATGTAAGTAAATATTAAGCATGTTCTTGAAATCAGTAAACACAATAAAAATAAGAGATATTTAACATTATAAGTTAACATTTTCACTTGCTATTTTCTTATGATACACAGAATATGATACAAGTAAGGAATAACTAATGATTAATGAGTAAAGGAGCTTTACTCTCCAAGGTAAAATAGATAGCAAATATCCATGAGAAGGTAAAGTGTAGCAGTTTGCACCTATATAGTGTGACTAATCTAAATGAGCAGCATTAATCTACTTTAATTTTCCTCTCAGTCTTTTTTTCAAGGTATTTAATAGCAGGCAAACAAAACAGAGCTACAACAATTTAGTATCTAGACTGTTTTGTCACCTGTCCTAAAATATGATGTGACAATCAAGTCTGTTCTCCTTAAGAAGATTCTTGGGCCGGGCGTGGTGGCTCACGCCTGTAATTCCAGCACTTTGGGAGGCCGAGGTGGGCAGGTATGTAGGAGAGGTAAGGTAATTAATCAATTTCATATATATTTCTTCATGTACACTTTATTAGAGTATTACAAGTGATTTCTTTTACCAACATTTTAAAATGACAAACCCTACTGTCATTTGCTTTATATTCCAGGGCTACATAACAAATGCAAAGTATACATACCATGAAATCTCACCAACGCTTAAGTGATTTTTAAAAATAACTATTTTTATTGCGACTGCCTTGTTACCCTCTGCTGCCTAACCCCTACCAATTCACTTTGACATTCCAATTAAAATAGATAAAGGAGTGGGTTTTAGTAGGCTAAATTATCATTTGTTTTCAATGAAAATGAACATTAAAAATACTTATTTGGCTTAAATAATATTAAGATGATGATAAAGCTAATGAACTATATACACTGTACAATATTACATGCAATAAAATTTGCTAAAGTATAATCATTGTACCTACATGTAAAATTAAATATTACAAACTAGCAGCTAGAAATCACATTGAGTGATATTATACTATCTTCTACACTCTACTGTGGTTTATCACAAATCTTGTTATGAACCAGCCTGGAATATGCCTTAAGTTTAAATTATATGACTTTATTTCTTATGAGGCTCAGTATGGTGAGTGTCCAATTTAATACTGGCCACGCTGATTTAACAGGGTTGATCCGATTAGACTTATTTTAAAATAGAAGAACAGAAGAACCAAAGATTAAAAAAAGAAGAAGAAAAAATTAATAATCAGCATGGACCTTTGAAAGAGTTTCATAAAAGAGAGATTATTTCATGTATACAAAATAAAAAGCATTGCCATGCTAATTTAGTAAATATAGATTAGTATGCAAATCAATACAATGTTTAAAGACATTATTAAATATCATTAAAAAACCAGTACACAGGAGTAAAGTAATTCTTAACGAATTAACACAAGGTAATGTTAGAGGTTTGGTTTACTTGTTTCTTAAACTATAATCTGTATTAACAGATGTTCTTTATACAGATTGGTAAGAATGTAAATTTTGTGAATATGTTTCAAAATTACTTTGGCTATCCTGTTATAGATTTTCTGTATATATATGTGTGTGTATATATACACACACACACACACATATATATATCTCAGTCTTATCTGCAAGGTTAACGTTTCAGATTTTTTTTTAAAACATAAATGTTATATTTAACAAAACAGCAAATTTCATAGTTACCTGAGAGTTCCTCAAATACCAATTTAAAAAATAATCTGCTTAGTAAACCGCAAAATACTGAGGCTGGTGTTTGAATTTCAGCTACTTAGACAAGATTAATTTAAGCTCTTATTTTACAGTAATTTTTTTCAATATAGCATCATTTTCTGCATTGCATTAGATAAACTAATAAACTGGCTGGGCTCAGTGGCTCAGGCCTGTAATCCCAGCACTTTGGGAGGCCGAGGTGAGCAGATCACCTGACATCAGGAGCTAAGAGACCAGCCTGGCCAACATGGCGAAACCCTGTCTCTACCAAAAATACAAAACTTAGCCGGGCTGGAGTGCAACAGCGTGAACAGGACCCACTGCAGCCTCGACTTCCTGGGCTTCAGTCCTATGAATAGCTGGGACCACAGGCGTGTGCCACTGAGCTCAGCCATTTTTTTTTTTTTTTTTTTTTTTTGTAGAGACAGAGTCTTGCCATGTGGCCCAGGCTTGTCTCAAACCCTTTGGCTCAAGTGATCTTCCTGCCTTGGCCTCCCAAAGTGCTGGGACTACAGGTGTGACCCACTAAACTTGACCTAAAACTATTCTTATCACAGGTCAGAAAACAAAGAATAACTAAAAGTCTCAAGAGATATTAAAATTTATTTTCACACCAATCTCATTTTTTAATAGAGCTCTCATCCACAAAGAATTCCTCCAATGCAAGATTATGCCCAATTCAAGTAAGTACAATGCAGTCATGCACTACTTAATGAAGGGATACATTCTGAAAAATGTGTCTTAGGCAATTTTGCAGTTGTGTAAACATCACAGAGTGTACTTACATAAACCTAGATGATAGACTTTACCACAAACCCAGGCTATATGGTATAACCTACTGCTCCTAGGCTACAAACCTGCACGTTACTGTACTGAATAAGGAAGGCAATTGTGACACAGTAGTAATTAAGTGTGTTAGCTTAATTTTCTATGTAAACATAGAAAAGGTACAGTAACAATATGGTACTATAATCTTATGAGACCACTATCATATATGCAGTCCCTAGTTGACAGTAACATTATATGGTGCATGACTATACTATATTGAATTACTGTCAATGAAAATAAGCATTAGGATATTAAATTCAATTGTGAATAGTTAATAATTAATAATAGTTTCCTACATCTGTATATTTCATTAATAAAACTTTTCAACTACAAGATTGTTCCTCAGAAAAACGTTGCTAAAAAAGGAAAGAAAGTATTACATTTTACAGATGGGATAAACTACAGCTTCAAAGCCATTAAAAGACTTGCCAAATGCTATACGATAAATAATGGTAGAACTATTAGATCTCTCCAAAGATAGCATATTCGTCCTCCTACATGAGGATACCACCTTCTCATTTTATATTCCCTTTATATGATGAAATAAAAGGAAATATGCTACTTTTCTATTTTAAAGCAAAATTTTATAGATACTACAGTTATTTTTCATGTCATCAAAAAACTATATGAAGCAATATTGAATAGTTGTTGAACACTCCTGAGATTCTATTGTTTTCTTTAGTATCTGTTAAAAGATCAAACTGACAATGTTGAAAAGCAATAATACAAAGTCAAACACTCTAGCCTTGGTAATGCCACCAACCACACTCTATGAGGTTACTTTTATTTTAAGAATGTAAGTCTCATAATAAGGGGAACACCTAATTGGTTTTAGTGACTCTTAACAATCACTAACTGTTTGCTCATGTCTGCCAGCAATTCACCTTACCCAGAGGTCATGTTCAGCATAGTCAAACAGAAGCCACACCTTCCTATCAGCATGAGACAGAAACACCTTTTGAAGAGAAATGACGTTTGGATGCTTAAGCTCTCGAAGTAACTGCAAAACAAAGGAGATCCATTAACAATTTCTGTCACAAAAATAATGCTAAAAACCCCCACACCATTTGTAATTCAAAGGCAATACAAACCCACGGGTAATCAATCTTAAAAATCTAATAAGCACCTACGCAATTTTGAGACAGATACTTCAGTAACAAATGAGAAAAAATCTGTGAGGAAAAGACACTGAACAGGTATATCTGAGTAAATCCATTTTGTTGTTGTTTGGTTGGTTATTTTAACTTTTTGATTGTGGTAAAATACATATAACATAAAAATGACCACTTTAATCATTTTTAAGTGTACAATTCAGTGGCATCCTATAAGTATACTCACAATGTTCTGTGATCATCACCACTATCCATTTTAGAATTTTTTTTGTCATCCCAAACAGGAACTCTGAATCCATTAAACCAGCGGTCCCCAACCTTTTTGGCATCAGAAACCAGTTTTATGGAAGACAAATTTTCCATGGATAATGGGGTGGAAGTGCAGGGCTAGGGCTGGGGCTGGGGCTGCGGAGAGGGGTGGATGGTGGATGGTTTCAAGATGAAACCGTTTCACCTCAGATCATTCATTAGGCATTAGATTCTCAGAAGGAGCACGCAACCTAGATCCTTCACATGCGCAGTTCACAACAGGGTTCAAGCTCCTATGAGAATCTAATGCCGCTGCTAATCTGACAGGAGGCAGAGCTCAGGTGGTAATGCTCGCTTGCCTGTGGCTCACCTCCTGCTGTGCGGCCCAATTCCTAACAGTCCCGGTGCTGACGGGACCCACGAATTACACGATAACCCCACTGCCTTTTTCCCCAAGGCCCTGGTAACCTCTACTCTACTATCTGTCCCTAAGAATCTTCCTAATCTAGATATTTCATGTAAGTGGAACCACACAATACGTATCCTTTCATGCCAGGCTTACTTCACTTAGCCTGTTTCATTCTTGCATGGATAAATACATTCCACTCTATGCACATCTATATATATATCACATTTTGTTTATCCATTCATCTGTTGATGTCCACGGGTTGTTTTCACCTCTGGTTATTGTGATTAATGCTGTTATGAACATTAGTATATACTATCTGTTGAAACTCCCTGCTTTCAATGCTTTGAGCACAAACCCAAGAGTGGAAATCCTGGATCAAATGATTGCTCTGTGTTTAACTTTTTAAGAAACCACCAAACTTGCAGCTGTATCATTTTACATTCCCATCTGCAATGCATGCGCATTCCAATTTCTTCATATCCTCACCAACACTGGTTATTTCCCCCTTTTTTTCCTTGAAAATTAACATATATCCTAATGAATATGAAGTAGTATCTCACTGTGGTTTTGGTTTGCATTTCCCTAGTCAATAATGGTGTTGAACATCTTTTCATGTGCCTACTGACCATTTGTAGATCGTCTTTGGAGAAATGTCTATTTAATAAGTCTTTTGCCCATTTTTGAATCAGGTTGTTTTGTTGTTGCTGCTGAGTTGTAGGAGTTCTTTACATAGTCTAGATACTAACCCCTTATCAAATATGATTTATAAAACTTTCTCCCATTCTGCAAGTTGTCTATGCTTTGACATCACATAACAATTGAACTTGAAACAAATCTGTAGTTCGTAATCCTTTTTAGAAAATATCAAAGTATTTGCAACATTAGAAGATGCAACATTCATTAACACCAATTATCATATGAAAATTAAGTTCTGCAACCCTGTGAGATACAGTACCTAATTTCAGGCATTTAAATTACATAGTAAAGTTGATTAAAATTTTGTAACTTTTCATAAAATAACAAAGAACTTAAACAGAGAGAAGTATCCAAGGAGAGCATATTTTCATGAGTTTGTGATTTCTCATCTCATAAAAGGATGTTATTTTATTTAAAATATTTTATCTTCTTATCTTATGATAACCAAAGTGGCCTAACAATCCATCCAGTCAAAAAGTACCCCTAACCCTGCCAAGCAAAAACGAAAACGACAAGAAAAGCCTCTCATGAAGCCCGATACTGTCTTTATCAGTTAAAACATGTTTCAACAGTGCCTTCCAAATGTGCTTCAAATACTGGACAGCCAGGTGAGAAAATCAAGATCTTAAAACTTGTAACTTCAGTGCTTTTTGTGAGAACACTGCCACAAAAATAAGAATCAATGTAAATGTAAAGTTAAACACTATATTGGGGGCTTTGAAATGAACTTCAGCAAAGACCATAAATCAATTAAATATTCAGTCACATATTAAAGATTATTCTCTGGTGTGATAATTATTTTATTCAGAAGCAAGATTAAGTTCAGGTTATATTATTTCTGCTTTTAGAATATAATTTTCAAACTTATAAGACTTTAGCAATTATATACCAACCCTCAGAAACCTAAATGCTAGTATCTAAAATTGACCATTCCCTAATTAATAAACAACACAAATAATCTGACAGGGAAAGTCCACACTTTGCGGTAATCCTGGGTCTCCCAGCTGGCTCAAAGAGCCAAAGTTCATGCTAAGGTAGTCTTAATTCTAGTTCAGTGTTTTTCTATTACCTCAAAATTGGAACACACTCTTAAGCTAGACAGCTATTTCAAATTTCTAGTAATTGGCAGGGTGTAAATTATAAAAAACCAACACATTCCAAAGCGTTGGCAAAAGATCTCCACAAGTATTAGAAACCTACATATAAAGTTATTCTTAGTGTCTCCTGAATTTTACCTCCAATGAAAGGTTTCATTTCACTCCTGTATTCAAAAAACTGCAGCAATAATTTGATTAAGCACTTCTCCCAGATGCCAAGTATGGTACTAGGCATGTGACATGTATTATCTCATTTAATCATGAATTAGCCCTGTGAAATCTTTATATAACCCCTATTTTACAAAGGAGAAAACAGGGATTTAAGGAGGTTAAATAATTTGCTCAAGGTTACATTCCTAGGAAGTGGTAGAATCAGCAATTAATAAATTAACTTTTAAAACATAAAGCCAGTACTTGTAACTACTATGGTCTAATAGTAATACCTCCCAAGAGCTAACATCCTAGAGGAATGGATTATGTCTGGATTATGTGTCTTTACAATCCAGAGACATAAATGTCTTAAATATATACCAGGTGGCGAACCTGACAATGGCAGGTACTACGTATTTATTCTCATGGCTGCATGGCCAGCTCCTAGCATAATGCCTGGTACTGCAGAGGCCCTTATTAACTATTTGGTAAACACATGAATAAATGATTGTGTAAATTAACAAAATGTACAACTAAAGAAGGACACACAACCCACTCTTTGGCTTCTGATCTATGAACTAATATCACTGCTTTCTTTATAAAAACAATCTACTTTGTTTTACTAAAATTTACTAAATTTTACTAAAAATATAAAAATTAGTGGCCAGGCACGGTGGCTCACGCCTGTAATCCCAACACTTTGGGAGGCAGAGGCAGACAGATCACTGAGGTCAGGGATTCAAGACCAGCCTGGCCAACATGGTGAAACCCCATCTCTACTAAAAATACAAAAAATCTGTTGGGCGTGGTGGCACACACCTGTAATCCCAGCTACTTGGGAGGGTGAGGCAGCAGAATTGCTTGAGCCTGGGAGGTGGAGGCTGCAGTGAGCTGAGATCACACCAAGGCACTCTAGCCTGGATGACAGAGTGAGGCTCCATCTCAGTATAAAAAATCAAAAGCCAATCTACTTCATTAAATATCAATTTTAAAAAATTAATCTATCTGATTAACCAGATGACAAATCTCTGAGAGTAAAGACTTCATCCTGAGTAAGCAACTACTGCCAGAGTAGTAACAGTGTTATGGACTAAATTGCGTTCCCCCAAAATTCCTATGCGGAAGCCCTAACCCCGTACCTTGGAATGTGACTGTACAGTCACATGCTGCATGATGATGTCACAGTCAGTAACAGACAGCATATATAAGATTATCATGCATTTGAAAAATCCCTATCACCTAGTGACACACAACCTTCATAATGTTGTAGCACAATGTGCATTACTCATGTGTGTGTGGTGATGCTGGTATACATACATGTATCACGCTGCCAGTATCATACAAGTCTAGCAAATATCATTATATGCAGCACACAATGTTTGATAATAAATGCCTCTATAACTGGCTATGTTTTTATTACATTACGCTTTTTATCATAATTTTAGAGTGTACCCCCTCGACTTATTTTTTTAAGTTAACTGTAAAATATCCTCAGGCAGATCCTTCAGGAGGTAGTCTGAAAGGTACTGTTATCCTAGGAGAGGCAGCTCTATGTGAGTTTTGCCCCAAATAATTTTTTTTTGAGACAGAGTCTCATAGTGCCCAGGCTGAAGCGCAGTGGCAGGATTTTGGCTCACTGCAACCTCCATCTCCCAGATTCAAGCAATTCTCATGTCTCAGCCTTCCAGGCAGCTGGGACGACAGGCACGCACCACCACACCCAGCTAAGTTTTGTATTTTTTTTGGTAGGGACAAGGTTTCGCCACGTTGGCTAGGCTGGTCTTGAACTCCTGGCCTCCAGTGATCTGTATGTCCACCTTGGCCTCCCAAAAGTGTTGTGATTACAGGCATAAGCCACCATGCCTGGCCTCCCTGAAGACTTTCTAGTGCGATAAAATGTGGAGGTGGAAGACAATGATATTCATGATCCTAAACCTGTGTAGACCTAGGCTAATGTAAATGTGTCTTAGTTTACAAAAAGAAACATGTATTTGTATGTCCATTGCAGCACTATTCACAGTAGCATGGAGTCAACCTAGATGCCCAGCAACAGTGGACTGGACGAAGAAAATGTGGTACATATACACCATGGAATGCTACACAGCCATTAAAAAGAATAAAATGTCTTTTGCAGCAACATGGATGCAGCTGGAGGCCATTATCCCTAAATAAATTAACACAGGAACAGAAAACCAAATACCACATGTTCTCACTTAAAAGTAGGTGCTAAACATTGGATAAACATGGACATAAAGATGGCAACAATAGATCCCGGGAACTACTAGAGGAGGGAGGGTGAGGTGAGGGGAGGGTGAGGTGAGGGAAGGGGTGAAAAACTATCAGGTAACTATGCTCTGTATCTGGGTGATGAGATCATTCACACACCAAACCTCAGTCACATGCAATTTACCCATGTAACAAACCTACACATGTGCCCCCGAACCTAAAAGGTGAAAAAGTAAAAAACAATTTTTAAAAATAGAAAAAAGCTTATAGAATAAGAATAAAAATATTTTTGTACAGGTGTACAATGTGTATTTTAAGTGTTTTTACAATAGTAAAAAAGTTCATAATGTAAAAAACTTACAGTAAACTAAGGTTAACTGAAGAAAGTAAAATGTTTTATAAAGTGAATGTAGCCTGTATGTAGCCTACGTGTACAGTGCTTATAGTCTACAGTAGTGTACACTAACGTCCTAGGCCTTCACATTCACTCACTACTCACTGACGCCCTGAGCAAGGTCCAGACCTGCAAGCCCCATTCATGCTAAGAGCCCTATACATATAAGTGTACCATTTTTTATCTTTGTTTTGGGGCGAGGGGGCAGGCTTGAATAAGAAAGAATTTGGGGTGAGTCCATAAAGTGAAAGCAAGTTTATTAAGAGAGTAAAGGAATAAAGAATGGCTACTCCATAGGCAGAACAGCCATTTTTTAAGAATCATTTATTCCGTATTTTTACTGTACCTTTTCTATGTTTATTCCATATATTTACCATACCTTTTCTATTTAATATGCTCAGATATACAAATATTTAGCATTGTGTTACAGTTGCCTATACTATTCAGTATAGCAACATGCTGTATAGGTTTGTAGCCCAGAAGCAATAGGCTACACACAGCCTGGTGTGTTTAGGTTCTACCATCTGGGCTAGTGTAAGTACACTCCGTGATGGCAGAACAATGAAATCGCCTAATGACGCATTTTTTCAGAGCATATCCCGCTAATTAAGTGACACATGACTATTACTATTACTATTACTATTACTATTACACATGACACAAACCCTATTACTACTGAATAAGTAAAACACCTTTGTTGGTAGTGGTGTTTCACAGTACACATGACTGTACTTGGAGATAAGGCCTTTTAAGAAGTAATTAGGTTAAAATGAGGGCCCTAATCGAATCTGACTGGCGTCCTCCCAAGAAGAGATGATGAGGACATATAGAGAGACACCAGGAGTGTCTCTGAAATGATCATCTGATGAGACAGGAAGAAGGAGGCTATCTGCAAGCCAAAGAAAGAGGCCTCATGACCGGGCGCAGTGGCTCAAGCCTGTAATCCCAGCACTTTGGGAGGCCGAGACGGGCGGATCACGAGGTCAGGAGATCGAGACCATCCTGGCTAACACGGTGAAACCCCGTCTCTACTAAAAATACAAAAAACTAGCCGGGCGAGGTGGCGGCGCCTGTAGTCCCAGCTACTCGGGAGGCTGAGGCAGGAGAATGGCGTAAACCCGGGAGGCGGAGCTTGCAGTGAGCTGAGATCCGGCCACTGCACTCCAGCCTGGGTGACAGAGCGAGACTCCGTCTCAAAAAAATAAAAAAAATAAAAAAAATAAAAATAAAAAAAATAATAATAATAATAAAAATTAAAAAAAAAAAGAGGCCTCAGAGGAAACTAACCCTGACAGCACCTCGATATTAGGCTTCTAGCCTCCGCAACTACAAGAAAACAAACTGCTGTTTAAGCCACCCAGCCTGTAGTATTTTGTTAGGGCAAATAAAGCACACCAGTACAGTAAGTAACTATTACTACTGAATAGGTAAAACACCTTTGTTGGTAGTGGTGTTTTGTTGTTTTTAGGGAGACACATTAGGAGACAGGTCACTTTGGGATTAAAAGAGAATAGCCACCGAGGATTGGTGATGGAACTGTCTCAGTGGACAATTACCTTGAAGTAAATATTTATACTGAAGAAATTCCAAAAGACCTGGGAGCTGTGCTGCACTTAGCAAGGCTAATATTTACTAAATGCCTACTACATGCCAGGCACTGTCCCATTTTACAAATGGGGAAACTGAAACACAAAGAAATCAAATAACTTGTTTTGGGTCCTACAAGCTAGTAATGTGGCAGAGCCAGTGTAGGAGCCCGAGGAGTCTAGTGAGGTTGTTACTCCTCATGCATTCCTGCGTGTTTGATGCTCTGATGCTGACAGAGTATGCAGGCTTTCCCCGGTGACGAAAAGAACTTCAGCACTACATGACCCTATTTGGAGCCCAGAGCATGTAGATCCTACTTTTTAATACTGTAGAAGTTATTTTTTGCCTTTTTGAAGATTTTGTGTTAAAATATTTTGAAAACAGCCAGGCACGGTGGCTCCCACCTGTAATCCCAGCACTTTGGGAGGCTAAGGTGGGCGAATCATGAGGTCAAGAGACCATCCCGGCCAACACGGTGAAACTCCGTCTCTACTAAAAATACAAAAATTAGCTGGGTATGGTGGCGTGTGCCTGTAGTCCCAGCTACTTGGGAGGCTGAGGCAGAAGAATCGCTTGAACTCAGGAAGCAGAGGTTGCAGTGAGCCAAGATTGCGCCACTGCACTCCAGCCTGGTGACAGAGTGAGACTCCGTCTCAAAAAAAAAAAAAAAAAAAAGAAAAAAAAGACAACAAAAGGTTTAAAAATACTCATATAATAGTTTCCATCACAGAAACCATCTATGTTTTCCCAATTCTGCTAGGAGAAAAAAAAAAATCTTATTTTCTGAGTTCTAAGATTACCATTTTGACTACGTAATTCACCATAAATTTAAATACAATATCACATTTAATTTGAACTTTTACAGTATAAATATATAAAAAATAAATTAATACTTCAAACTGTGTCTTCTCAATAAATATCACAATGGTGAGAAAATGGGTTTAAAAAGCCTAATATTCACAAAACTATATTGCATTCTAACATTAAAATTTCATAATATAGCAAAGATAAAAATAAATTCTAAATTTATAACATGAGTATGGTGACAGTTGACTTGAAATCACTGTTAAAAAAAAATAAGGAAAACAATTCCAAATTATTTAAATATAATTAAACCTGTGAAGCCTTTTTCAACCAAATTCTTGCAAATTGATAAAAACTGAGGTATGCTTGGTCAGGTACGATGGCTCATGCCTGTAATCCCAGAACTTTGGGAGGCCAAAATGGGTGGATTACAAGGTCAGGAGTTTGAAACCAGCCTGATCAATATGGTGAAACCCCGTCTCTACTAAAAATATAAACATTAGCTGGGCGTGATGGCATGCACCTGTAATCCCAGCTACTCAGGAGACTGAGGCAGGAGAATCACTTGAACCTGGGAGGTGGAGGTTGCAGTGAGTGAGTCAAGATCGTGCCACTGCACTCCAGCCGGGGCCACAGAGCAAGACTCTGTCTCAAAAAAGAAAAAAAACTGAGGTATGCTTAGGTTAAAGTAGAGGTGAGTAGAAAAGTAAAGTCCACAGCTTTACCGCTGCTTCCCCATCGCAACTGTAAGGCAGCCTTGTGGAACACTGATGATCCCCCTATATGCAGTTTGAAAAATGTCTACACTAATGGAATTACGGCTCATAGGAAATTCCGACAACGTATAAGACAAACCACTCACAAAAACATGAAGATGAAGATATGCGATGCTCTTTGCTTTTAGAAGAAATTCTCAGAGTTCCTTCTTCTTCCCCTCCCTTCTACACTTACTTACAGAGCAAGGACTATACACCACACCTAACACACACTGGGGAAGAAATGCGCTGCAGTCTAGAGGGTTGGCGGAACAGATGACAAAGTAAGTAACCAAGCACAGAGATGAGAAGAGCCCCTCATAATTGCATTTGTAATGAGTGTTATATTGAAGAAACAAACCAGGTGTAATCATAGAGAGTTAATGGAGGTGAATGCTGGGGACACAGGACTTTTTCGAGGAAGAATTAAAAAACGGAAAGAGGAAGGCCTGATAAAAACTTGCCAGAAAAAATGGGAATTATTTCATTCTTAACTTTTTGTTATACAAATTTCCAAACTAAATAAAACAGAATATTAAAACAAACCCCTATGTACCACCAGCCACTCACAGCCAAACTTGATTTACTTATACTAACATCCACCCTCCCAGCCAACCCTGGATTACGTTGAAGTAAATTCCAGTTATTGTATCATTTTACCTATAAATATTTCAGTATGTATCTCTAAAATACAAGGTCTCTTTTCTCTGACAACAATGAAAATAAATTAGATCAGTAACAGTAAGTTATCTAGAAATACCTCACATGTTTAAAAATTAAGCAATATAATTCTAAATAACTCATAGATAAAAGGAAAATTTCACAAAGAAAATAAAATATTTTGTACCAAATTAACAGAATAAGAGAAGAATTATATGGTTGTTTTTATCCATGTAGAAAAAAGCATTTGATAAAATTCAATATCATTTATGAAAAAAATTCTTAGGAAACTAGCAATATAACTTCCTAAACTTGATTAATAGCACCTATGAAAAACGCACAGCTATCATTACACTGAACAGTGGAAGTGGAAACATTTTCCTCACAGTTGGGAATAAATCAAAGACACCGGCTCTCACCTCTATTCAACATTGTGTGAGATGGCCTAACCAATTCAGTAAGAGAAAAAAAAGAAACAAAAGCAGAAATATGGAAAAAAGTAAAAGTATTCCTATTCATAAATGACATGATTATGTAGAAAAAATCCCAAGGAATCGCCAAAAACCTACCAGTGAATTTAGAAATGTCTCAGGATATATACCACACCATATATATATTTTTAAGTAAATAAATAAATAATAAATAAAATGGAAAGTATATCTTTCTGCTGGCTTGAAAGTCTCAATACTATTATTCTTTGAATGGATCCAAGTTATAATCTCAACAAGCATTGAAAAAAAAACTAATTAGCAGATGTAAAAATTTATATGATAATGCTAAAGAACCTAAAATACCCCAAACAATTCTGACAAAGAATAAAGCTGGTGGCCTTATACCACCTGGCTTCAAGTCTTGCTAGAAAGGTAGAGTAATCTATTGGTATAAGGCTGGACAGAGAGAACAATGGAACGAAATAGAGTCCAAATGTATACTTTCTTTTTTTTTTTTTTTGAGACGGAGTCTTGCTCTGTCACCCGGGCTGGAGTGCAGTGGCCGGATCTCAGCTCACTGCAAGCTCCGCCTCCCAGGTTCACGCCATTCTCCTGCCTCAGCCTCCCGAGTAGCTGGGACTACAGGCGCCCGCCACCTCGCCCGGCTAGTTTTTTGTATTTTTAGTAGAGACGGGGTTTCACCAGGTTAGCCAGGATGGTCTTGATCTCCTGACCTCGTGATCCACCCGTCTCGGCCTCCCAAAGTGCTGGGATTACAGGCTTGAGCCACCGCGCCCGGCCTACTTTCTTTTTTTTGCAAAGGTGCCAAAGAAATTCTATGGCAAAGGATGTTTTCCAAAAATGATGCTACAACTGTACATTCATATAGGAAGGGGAAGTCAAACTCTGTATCACACCACAAACAAAAATTAATTGAGTATATCATAGACTAGAAATTTTAAAACTATAAAGCTTTTAGAAGAAAATATTGGGAAATATTTTCACAATCAGTGGGTAAAGATTTCTTCAGCCACATACAGAAAATAGCCATAAAAGGAAAAATTAGTAAGTAAGAACTTCATAAAAATTAAACATTTCTGCTCATCTTAGATTGAAGAACCATGATCAAGTACATTAAAAGTAGGCTTTCATACTTCTTTCTGTATTTAAGTGCATTTATGGTTATCATGATATATGCAAAGATAATATCTGTTTCTGAACTGAGTTTTGTGATTTTTTTAATAAAAAACATTTTGTTAAAGACTAATAAACAAGAGAAAAGCATGTGAACAGTTAAGTACACAGCTCAATGAACTGTCACATATATAACCCGTGTAACTAGACCCAGAGCAAGATCAAAGAACATTACTAGCACCCTGAAGCTCTGTATTCCCTCCAAGGGTATCAATATCCTGACTTCTAACACCACTGGCCATAGTTCAATGGCTTTTAACTCTTTAAAACTGACGAGTATATACAGAACAGATGTTGAATAACTGACAGTTAACATACAGATACCTGGTCTCAAGATTGAAAAGTATACAAAATGTATCAATTAAAAGAACTACATCTTCCAGCATGGTCTACCTTTGGTTAACAATATCCTCCATCTCACCCCTATTCTTCCCTCATGAAGGTAATTGTTACATGCGTTCCCAAACCTGGAACTTCCTTGATTTTCTACTTTAGTTTAGATGTACACCCTTCTCCATTCCCATATAATTCTATCACAGTACTTGACAAGCTGTTCTTAGATTTATGAGTCTTTTTCCTCAACACCGTGTAAATTATTTTTACCTACTTGAGTTGAAGACTCATTGGTACAGAATCTAGTAAACTTGCAAAATTGTTTAACATTTCCAGGTCATAACAGACTATTATGGCTAAATATAATAGAAGGGCTGAGAGCAACAAAAGCAAAGATTATAATATATATTCTAGAATATTCCGTGTAAAGCCAGAAAAGACACATTTGGACCCACAGTTTTATAACAGTAAAAACTGAAGTAAAATCTCAAAAAGTAATGCTCAGTTTAAATGTATGGATAATTATTAACACATTAACCCAAAGACTACTTCCCTTTGGAATAAAAATGAGATTCTAATCACAATATGGAAAACTATGCTTCCAAAATAAAATGCATGAATATTTACATACTCAAATGAACAGATACAAGCAATGAAAAGCAAATAATACAACCTCATTTTAATTTGACATAACTAATGACATAAGTTTCATTCTATTAAAATAAAAATAGTAATTTTATATGGACTAACATGCCACTTTTACTGCTCTCAATGAAATAACTGGACCCTTTACTATCAGTGACAGCTACTGGGAAAGTATGTATTTATATAAACAACTGAAATTTACTTTACCCCAAATAAAGAGTTTACATAGACAGAACTACATGTTCCCTTTACTTCTCCTTAATAAATATATTTTCCTATAGTTGATATAAAAAATATTCACTAATTTTCAATTAATATGACAAATACAATACAGAGCCTTATATAGTTGGTACTCATAAGTCAGTTGGATAATAATGATAAAAAGAACTTCACTTACTGCTATTTCTCTACATGCCGACATAGAGATCCCAGTTCCTTCTATTTGTTTTAAAGCATAGTCTTTATCATCCTTCCTGTAAAAAC
This sequence comes from Rhinopithecus roxellana, assembly GCF_007565055.1. Taxonomy (NCBI): domain Eukaryota; kingdom Metazoa; phylum Chordata; class Mammalia; order Primates; family Cercopithecidae; genus Rhinopithecus; species Rhinopithecus roxellana. The sequence continues at coordinate 69,263,936 of NC_044566.1, read as the reverse complement.
AAAGTTATTTTAATATATAGATAAATCTATATTTATGTGCATTTTTATAAAGTAAAATATAAATAAATATAAATCACGTTCAATACACATTTGACATCATTCAATATAATCATACAATGTTGTACAAGGAAAAACTTTTTAGACAACCTAGTCCAGTCCCATTATTTGATGAGGGAAGTTAGCTTCAAAGGAATAAAAAGACTTTTCCAAGGCTCCACAGTTACTTGTGGAAGACACAGATTGAGATATAGAGCTTCTGACTCCCACTAATAGATTCCTTCTGCTCTAATATAAGAATATAACACACACATATAAAATAAAACCTGCTTTCTAAAACCTATTCAGATATTAACGGGTCAGAAAACTTAAGAAATGAATGTGTCCCTAAGGCACAAAATGGTTACAATTTAAAACATGTTAATCATAATTTGATAATAAATAATTTAGGTCATCTCCAAAGACTTTCAAAGACACTAGCGCAACATGTGTTTATTGAACACTTACTACGTACCCAGAACTGTGCTAGGTACTGAGGATACAACAGGTTCCTTCTTTTAGAAAGTTTTCTGTGTCTACTGGCTTAAAAAGATAAGTAACCCATCATAACACAATATGATAAGTGCTATGATACAGCAAGTGCAACAGAAAAGGTTACTCAAAGGGGACTTGGTGGAGGCCCCAAGCAAAGACTCCTCAGAGGCCAGGTGTGGTGGCTCACGCCGGTAATCTCAGGACTTTGGGAAGCCAAGGCAGGCGGATCACGAGGTTAGGAGATCGAGATCATCCTGGCTAACACGATGAAACCCTTTCTCTATTAAAAATACAAAAAAATTAGCCAGGCATGGTGGCGGGCACCTGTAGTCCCAGCTACTCGGGAGGCTCGGGCAGGAGAATGGCATGAACCCAGGAGGTGGAGCTTGCAGTGAGCCAAGATCGCATCACTGCACTCCAGCGTGGGCGACAGAGCGAGACTCCGTCTCCCAAAACACAAAAACAAAAACAAACAAAACAACCCTCCTCAGAGAAAATGCCATCTGAGGCCTAAATGGCTGTTCTCAAACCTTTCGGTCCCAGAATCCCTTTATTCTCTTGAAAATTACTGTGGACCCTGACGAGCTTTGGTTTATTATATCTATCAATATATACCCTATACAAATTTTGAAATGGGAACTTTTAAAACTACCTAAGTTTATATCCACCAGCCACCAGAGCAATGGAATAGCATCATCACATGTTGGATCATCTCTGAAAGAAATCCACTGGCATTCATCAGAATGAGAATGAAAAAGCAAATAATATCATAGTATTATTACAAAAATAGTGTTGACCTTACAGACCCTATGAAAGGATATAGACACCCATGGTTTCCAGGATCACACTTTGATCACTTGATAATGAGTGTGTGTGTGTGTGTGTGTGTGTGTGTGTGTGTGTGTGTGAGTTAAGAGAGGGGCAGTCACATGAGGCAAGAGAAAAAGCAATTGAGGGAGACTGGATACTGTATACAACTGGAGATGAGGCTGGGGATAAAATCAGGAACCACAACACAAAAGTCTTTTCATGCCAAGAACAACAAGAAGGGCTCCTTTAAAGGTTTTTTGTTGCTGTTGTTGTCGTTGTTGTTGTTATTAAGCAACAGAATATCAATTATATTTTATCTGGAAAATGTATCTTCAGCTGCCTTGTGAATGCTTAGTGGGAGTAAGTAAGGACAGGAAGCAGAGAACAGTTACAAATAATTAGTATTAAAATTATTCAGTGAGAGATGATGATGGCTATTGCAGAAGGGTGGTTACTACAGAGAACAGACAGATAAGAAGCAGGGTCCTTTATGATTGACTATTGTGGGTAAGGAAGAAGAAGTTAAAGACAATGATTTCTTCCACAGGCAACAAGTAATGACAGCATTATTCACTGAAATAAAAAACCAGGTAGGAGGAAAAGCTTTGAGGGAACAGGTAGTATGTGATAGCTCCATTCTGTGAGTTTTGGGGACTAGTGAGACATCTAAGTGGGCACAGCTGCTGGCAAGTGGAATAAACACTACAGCTCAAGAGCAAGCTGAAGATACAGATTTACTGGAATCAGCATGATGCAGTGATCGAAGCCGTAAGAGTAGGTTCAATGAGAGCAAAGAGAAGGACTGTCAAGAAAAAGATTTTCAAAAAGGGCAGAATAGCAAATAGTATAAAAATCTGCAGAGAGGTCTAGTAAGTTAAGAACTGAAAAGTATCTACTGAATTTAGCAACGATTAAGTCAACAATGGATAGTGGAGTAGGCAAAAATAGTTACAGCAATGTGGTGGCAGGGTCTATGTTGCAGAAGGCTGATGGGTGAACGAGACACACGTAAACTAAGACAACATATGTAAGCAATTCTTTGAAAGTGAGAAACAAGGCAGGTGCTGTAGTAATACACAAGGTTAAAGAGTTATTATTTCTTAAGATGGAAGACACTTGAGTATGATTAGCACTGACAGAAAGAACCCAGAGAAAGAGCTGATAATACAGGAGAGGAGAAAAAAAATCCAGAGAACAAGCTTTCTGGGTCTTTGCTCTCTGGCTTGAAGGAGAAACATCTATTCCATTGTAATAGGAAGAAAGGACAGATAAAGGAAAGAATACAAATGGAAAGAAGTTGGTTCAGAGGCAAAAAGCTGGGGGAGTTCCCATTTTGATGCGTTCATTTTTGTTCTGAAAGTGGCAATGAGGTCATATACTTTCAGTACATGAAGGGCAGAGGTGGTAGGACTGGGGACTTCAGTAGCGAGATAGTTTCAGTGAACAAATTAAGCCTTTATAAAATCAATTAATTTAAGTCAATTTAATACTTGGTTATTTTAAATTATTACTAAAACGTAACATTGCTTTATCTTTGTTTTTACAACATATTTTATACCAAATCCTTACTTGGGAAAAGAAATCACAATTACAACATTATTTTTCTGGAAAAAAATTTGTTTCATGACCATCAGTTTTACAGCATATATAGTAAAGCATCATTGGTACTCATTATATGAAAAAGACATTAAGAGGATCTGTACTTAATGTTCACTGTCTGAACGGTTTCTGAAAGAAAGAAGAAGGACATAAAAATAAAACAAAACTGGAATCAGAATAGTCTATTAGACACTTTCATGGGCAGGGTTATTGATTTAACCAGATGGTCAATCCAAGGGTATAACACATTCTATTATATCTACTGTTTAAGAATTACATCCTAGAATCGAACCCCCTACTAAGAAAGAGAGTGCTGGGAAAGAAAATAATTTAAACTAAAGATTTACCCATTCACCTCCTTAATATCCACCACTTTCTCTTGTTTAAAAATGCCCAAGGTGGTATATGACAATTTCTTCTCTGTGAACTAAAAAAATTCTCATATTCAATCAGTCTTCTCCCCTACTCCAAGTAATTATATGTTTTTTACTTTATAAAAGTATATTATTAGAAAGAAATGTGCAATGAAGAAAAATAATACCAAATAAATTATAAATGATATTTTGGCCGGGCGCGGTGGCTCAAGCCTGTAATCCCAGCACTTTGGGAGGCCGAGACGGGCGGATCACGAGGTCAGGAGATCGAGACCATCCTGGCTAACATGGTGAAACCCCGTCTCTACTAAAAAATACAAAAAACTAGCCGGGCGAGGTGGCGGGCGCCTGTAGTCCCAGCTACTTGGGAGGCTGAGGCAGGAGAATGGCGTAAACCCGGGAGGCGGAGCTTGCAGTGAGCTGAGATCCGGCCACTGCACTCCAGCCCGGGCGACAGAGCGAGACTCCGTCTCAAAAAAAAAAAAAAAAAAAAAAAAAAAAGATATTTGATTATAAAAAAGGCAACCTCCTCTTGAAAAATCACCTAACATAATTATAACATAATATAATACTGCCATGTGGTTTACATGGCAAATTTATCTCTCCATCCACACATTTTTTTAGTAAAAGACACAAAGGAGATGAAAAAGATTTGTTCACTAGTGTCAGTAATGATCCAAGGGAAGTAGATTAAATGAATGGTTATGATACAGACTGAGTATCCCTCATCTGCAACGCATGGGATGAGAAGTGTTTCGAAATTCTGATTTCCAGGAGATTGTAGAATATTTGCCCATACATAATGAGGTATCTTGGGAATGAGATCCAAGTTAAACACAGGATTCATTTTATGTTTCATATACACCACATACACATTGCCTGAAGGTAATTTTATATACCATTTAAAATAATTTTGTGCGTAAAACAAAGTTTGTGTACACTGAACCATCAGAAAGCAAAAGTTTCACTATCTCTGCCACTCCTGTGGACCATCTGTGGTTGCTTGGCATCACCATCATCCATGACTCTAAATTTATATGCTACTAGTAACTAATTATTTTCTTACACTTAAGTACTTGATAGTAAAAAAAATACAGCATATCAGCCGGGCACGGTGGCTCACACCTGTAATCCCAGCACTTTGGGAGGCCAAGGCAGGCAGATCACCTGAGGTCAGGAGTTCAAGGCCAGCCTGAACAACATAATGAAACCCTGTCTGTACTAAAAATACGAAAACTAGCCAGGTATGGTAGCGGACGCCTGCAATCCCAGCTACTCAGGAAGTTGAGGCAGAAGAATTGCTTGAACCTGGGAGGTGGCGGTTGCAGTGAGCCAGGATCGCACCACTGCGCTCCAGCCTGGGGGACGAGAGCAACACTCTGTCTCAAAAAAAAAAAAAAAAAAAAAAAAAAAAGAAGGCATATAATTAATATTGTGAAAAAATGTGTTCAGGGTAATCCTAAGCAGCACAGTAGCATCACCAGAATACCTTTTCTCCCTTGAGGACACTGAATCAATGGTGTGTTACACACCTGCATTTGACTACACCCTGTCACATGAAATCAGATGTGGAATTTTCCACTTGTGGCATCAGGCCAGTGCTCAAAAAGTTTCAGATTGTGTAGCATTTTGGATTTCTGATTTTTGGATGAGAGGTGTGCAACCTGAATAGTGTTCTAAGCACAAGAGAAAGAGGAGACAACGCAGTGTATGTTCAAGGTTTGAAGCTGGATAAGAGAAAGCTTCAGAAAGTCTATTTAAACTAGATTCTGAAGACTTAAGAAATTTGATAAAAATACTTAACAAACTAGGCATAGAAGGAATATAGCTCAAAATAATACAGGTCATATATGACAAACCCACAGCTAACATCATATGAATGAGGAAAAGTTGAAAACCTTTCCTCCAGGAACTGGAAGAAGACAAGGATGCTCACTTTCGCCACTCTTATTCAACACAGCACTGGAAGTCCTGGGTAGAGTGATCAGACAGGAGAAAGAAATAAAAGGCCTCAAAATTCAAAAGTAGTCAAACAGTCTCTCTTTGCTGATGATATGGTTATATATATACACATATATATATGTATGTATTATATGGAGTCTTGCTCTGTCGCCCAGGCTGGAGTGCAGTGGCATGATCTCAGCTCACGGCAGCCTCTGCCTCCTGGGTTTAAGTGATTGTCCTGCCTCAGCCTCCTGAGTAGCTGGGATTACAGGCACACATTGTCATGCCTGGCTAATTTTTGTATTTTTAGTAGAGACAGGGTTTCACATGTTGGTCAGGCTGGTCTCGAACTCCTGACCTCAAGTGATCCGCCCACCTCAGTCTCCCAAATGATCTTGTATTAAAAAAAAAACCTAAAGACTCCACCAAAAACAACTCTTAGCTTTGGCAAATAAATTCAGTAAAGTTGCAGGTTACAAAATCAACGTATAAAAGTCAGTATTGTTTCTATATACCAAAAATGATCCAACCAAGAAAGAAATCAAGAAGTCAATCTCACTTAAAAAGCTAGAAAAAAATTAAAATACCTAGGAGTAAATTTAACTAGGAATATGGAAATCTCTATGAGAAGGACTACAAAACACTGTTAAAAGAAATTAAAGATGACATAAACAAAAAGAAAAACATCCCAGGCCCATGGATCAGAAGAATCAATATTGTTAAAATGACCATACTGCCCAAATCTACAGACTTAATGCAAGCCCTATCAAAATACCAATGTTATTCTTCACAGAGTCAGAAGAAATAATCCTAAAATTTGTATGGAACCAAAAAAGAGCCCCAATAGTCAAGAGCAATCCTGAACAAAAAGAACATAGCTGGAGGCATCACATTACCTGACTTCAAAACACATTACAAGGCTATAACCAAAACAGCATGGTATTGGTACAAAAACAGGTAAGTAGCCCAATGGAGCAGAATGAAGAACTCAGCAATAAAGCTACATATTTATAGCCAACTTATCTTTGATAGAGCTGACAAAAACTTGTAACAAGGAAAAGGACACCCTCTTTAATAAATGATGCTGGGAAAACTAGATAGCCACATGCAGAAGATCTAGGCAAAGAATTTATGACTAAGACCTCAAAAGCACAGGCAACAAAACCAAAAACAGACAATGAGACTTTATTACACAAAAAAGCTTCTGCACAGCAAAAGAAATAGCATAGAAGAGACAACCTGTTGAATGGAAGAAAATATTTGAAAACTATTCATCTAAGGGGACTAACACCCAGAATATAAAAGGAACTCAAACAACCCAACAGGAGAAAACCAAATAATCCCATTAAAAAGTGGGCAAAGGACATGAATAGATATGTTTCAAAAGAAGACATACAAAGAGCCAACAGTTATGTGAAAAAAATGCTCGATATCACTAATCATCAGAGAAATGCAAATCAAAACCACAAGGAGATACCATCTTATGCCAGTGAGGATGGCGTTCATTAAAAAGACAAAAGATAACAGATGTTGGTGTGGACACAGAGAAAGGGAACTCTTACACGTGGTGGCTGGGAATGCAAACTAGCACAGCCACTATAGAAAACAGCATGGCAATTTCTCAAAAAGCTAAAAATTGAAATACCATTCAATCCAGCAATCTGACTACTGAGTATCGACTAAAACAAAAAGAAACCAATATATCAAAATGATACCGGCACTCACATGCTTATAGCAGCACTATTCACAATAGCAAAGATAGACATAAACCTAAGTGTCCATCAACAGATGATTGGATAAAGAATATGTGGTATATATACACTATAGAATACTATTCAACCACACACAAATAAGAAGGAAATCATGCCACTTGCAGCAACATGGATAAAACTGGAGGTTAACATGGCGGAAATAGCTTAAGTGAAATAAGCCAGATGCAAAAAGACAAATATTGCATGTTCTCACTTAACCTGTGGGAGTTTAAAAAAAAAAAAATTGAACACGTGAAAGAAGAGTGAAAAAATAGATAACAGAGACTGGGAAAGTAAGTAGGAGGCAAAAGGGTGAACGAAAAGTGGTTAAAGGGTATAAACATACAGTAAGATAAAAGGAATAAATTCAGCCGGGTATGGTAACTCACGCCTGTAATCCCAGCACTTGGGGAGGAAAAGGCGGGCAGATCACTTGAGGTCAGGAGTTTGAGGTCAGCCTGGCCAACATGGTGAAATCCTGCCTCCACTAAAAATACAAAATTAGTCAGGCATGGTGGTGCACAGCTGTAGTCCCAGCTACTAGGGAGGCTGAAGCGGGAGGATCACTTGAACCCAGGAGACAGAGGTTGCAGTAAGCTGAGATTGTGCCACTGCACTCCAGCCTAGGCGACAGAGACTCTGTCTCATACAAAAAATAAATAAATGGAATAAATTGAACATTTGACAGCAGAGTGGGATGACTACAATTAACAAAAATGTACTGTAGTTGGATGATAGACTTCCTGAATTCCCTGATTTGATCACAACGTATTATATACATGTAACAAATGTTCTCATGTAACTCATAAATTTGGGCGTGCACACACACAAAAAGCCTCAAAAAGTTTGTCAGGAAGAGAGGGAGGCCCTGGGGAAATAAATCAGTAGTTACATGAGACACCCCAGGATGTGGAAACAGTATATACAAAACTGTAGAAGCATGGAAAGGGTCTGCCATGCTCAGAGAACAGTAAAGACTAGCAGCAAGTAGTTTAATATCACTAAACATGCCACAAAATAAATGGCTACCAGTAACAGCCCTGAGGACAGATAAGATTTTATAAATAGGTGGCCGGGCGCAGTGGCACAGGCTTGTAATCCCAGCACTTTCGGAGGCCGAGGCGGGCGGATCACCTGAGGTCAGGAGGTTGAGACCAGCCTGCCCAACGTGGTGAAACCCCGTCTCTACTAAAAATACAAAAAATTAGCCAGGCGTGGTGGTGGGTGGGTGCCTGTAATCCCAGCTACTTGGGAGGCTGAGGCAGGAGAATTGCTTGAACCCAGGAGGCAGAGGTTGCAGTGAGCCGAGATCCTGCCACTGTACTCCAGCCTGGGCGACAAGAGCAAAACTCTGTCTCAAAAAAAACAAAAAAAAAACAAAAAAAAGACAAAAGCAGAAATAGGCAACGTAAGATAGGGGATATTTTATGCCACCTGTCTCAAAAGAAGTGTGTAGAGTGTCCAAAACAAGTTAAGAAGAAAATATTGTATTAACAAAATAAAGCTGAGGGAAAACGTGTTGTGTAAGAAAACCAAAAATAAGAGGACCATGATGAAAATTCACCTTTAAGAGATGGGAGGAGTAGGATGAAAATATAAAATGGCTGCAAAGGATTGGTTAAAAAACTGAGCAGTGTTTTGGTAAAAGAGAGTATGGAGCACACAAATCAAACTATACTGCTTCCTAAAACTCTACTTAAACTATGGTAAAGAGAATTTTTAAAAGACATAAGGACAATAAGGATAAAAACTGAGATCAAAGATAGCATAAAAATGTGGAAACTAGAAAGCAAATGGACAAAAAGTAGCTGATTAAGAGGATTCAAGAAAACAAAATCAGAAGTTGACAGTGAAGAAAGCCAAGAACCAATTAGACTTACATAGCAAAATCATGCAATGGCAGAGAATTGAGACTATAAGATACTGCTAGAAGTAGAAATGGCTGAATGGAAAACAAAGTAGAGGAGATATCCTAAAACAGAATAGTAAGAGACAAAGTGAGAGAGGGGCAAAAGAAAAATAGGAAAATTGGAGGAGCAGTACAAGCAATTTAAGAAAACTTCCAAATTGAAAGACATAATTTCCAAAACTGGAAGGGTCTACCAAATTCCCATCACAAATAAATGAAAATAGGCCTACCCCAAGATACAATATCTACGTATTTCAGAAAAGCGGAGACAAACAGTACATTTTACATTTTACAAGCTTCCAGTGGGGATAGGTAACAAATTACTTAGAAAGGGATCAGGAATCAGGAGACCTTTGGTCCTCTCAAAATGAGTTTTGCAAGCTAGAAGTTCTAGACTAGCTCTGCATTGTATAAAATCATTATATACTGATTACACTGTCAACAGATGTGGTTTAAGGTTTAAGCTCTGTGTAGGAGCCTGTTCTGGAGAATTAAATTTTCAGTTGCAATGACAGAAAAATATTCTGAAATAGTCAACCAGATCACAGAGCTTGCATCAGATTGTAAAGTAGTACACTACTTCTTTCATGGAAAAAGACATGCTTTAAGGAAAACAAAACAGCTGAAATAATCATAATCACTGTGTTTAGTTATATAGCAAGAACTGTGAATTACCTAAAGGCTAATGTGTAGGTCTAAGATTTAATTATCTTAAATATGTGATAATGTGTAAGATCACAAACAACTGCCATTGCATGCTGAGGTATAACGATTATTTAAGGGGGAAAAGTCAGTGAGAATGCTGGACTATGACATAAAATCTTAGTGGCTGTGCAACATAATAAACCAGTTTGGTTCGAATGCTTTCGAGATGTTAAATGAACAGCCTAAGCTGCTTTGGTGTGGTATCTTTGGTATTTTTAATGACCATAGTATTTCCAACTAGGGAAAGAAAGCAAAAGTTTAAAAAAAAAAAAAATGGCTCTTAAATATACATTCTTGGGCCTTAGCCATATTTTAAATCATTTTTAATAAAATTTCATTATTGAAAACAATCAAAGGTCCTAACAATTATTGTTCTTGCTTTATTTTCTTCCTTTTTATTTTTGTTTGAGACAAAGTCTGGCTCTGTCACCCTGGCTGGAGTGCAGTGGCACAATCTTGGCTCACTGCAACCTCCACCTCCCGGATTCAAGTGATTTTCCTGCCTCAGCCTCCCGAGTAGCTGGGATTACAGGCACCCACCACCACGCCCAGCTAATTTTTGTATTTTTAGTAGAGACAGGGTTTAACCATGTTGCCCAGGCTGGTCTCGAACTCCTGACCTCAGGCGATCCAACTGCCTTGGCCTCCCAAAGTTCCGGGATTACAGGCATGAGCCACCGCACCTGACTGTTCTTGCTTTATTTTCAAAAACTGCCTATAACTATTTCTTACCTTGGATATCATGACTCAGGTTACCAATTGTATCATTTAAAACTTTCCTAGACTTAGGTCCCAAATTCAGAGTAACAAAGCTAATAAAACGTATTTTACGCCTAAAACATCTTTAAATTTTCTGGAATGGCCATGAGGTAACACAAAGATTTATTCCTTTACCTTAAAAAAGGAAGGATAATAGAAATAATTAGATTTGGCCAACATTCCTACAGTGTTATTTAATTCAAAATTATAAAAATTCTTATTGCTACATTAATTTATTTGGTAAATCACAAGAGAAATTTGGGCTCTATAAATCAATTATATGCAAATAAAATATTAATGAATATATCTTCAATGGTTATGTACTTTAAATTGAAAAAAGGCAAACTCATGCTCATATATAAAAACTGATACAATAACTACTTCAAATTGGTTTTTGTTTCTAGATTTCAATATCCTTATTAATCATGGACAATCAAGGTACACTTGATAGAAACTAAAGGATTTGTCAAATTCCCCACTATTCATAGTATGTCTAACTCCCTGCATAACTACTGACTGAATCTGTGTATTGTATGCCAATAGATGATCCAGTGTTTTCCATTCTATTAATTCTAGTTAAGATAATAACTTTCCAGGGCTGCTGAATCTTATCATTGATGGAAACAACTATCTTCCTTTGCTAGGTACTTAATCAGCTGTATATGGTAGTAGATTAGGTGTCTGGCTATTTTTGAAGCATCATTAGACAAAGACTGCACTTGAATACACTCCAATGACTTTGCCAGATTCTGTTAACAACTAATGCAGCAGTAAAACACCTTGGCTCTGAATTGTAGCACCGCAACAGATCCTCAAATTACTAAAGGTTTGTCCCAGTCAACCTCAAACTAAAGATTCTTAAGAATCTTCCAGAAGAAGATGACCTTAGAGACAGATATAGCTTCTACCCAAGACTTCTGGATCAAGAGGAATGAAAGAGACAGCTTCTACTCAGGACCCATGGAACAAAGATCTAGATGGCCAGAACCATAGATTATCATGCTTCTAAGCTATTTTCTTTCCTCTGGTTTAAATTTCTGAATTGTTAACAGGCACCTGTTAACTACAACAACGATATCTATAAGACCTTACCCATAATATTGCTTTGTGCATCCCTAGTCACTGTGTGTATGAGTCTATTGTCAGGATACAATTTGCTCGTGATTTTACTAAAATATGCAATCAAACCAATGGTTGAGATTGTAGCCACTTTCTTTTGGGTGCAACTCAGCTTACTCTAGTTCCTGGGCAATTATATTCAACTACTAAGCAACTCTTTAAATAGTAAACTAAAAATAGTAAACAGGACTGATACCCCTATGATGTCATACTTAGGAAAGTTTCTGTCAGCACCAAAACCACACTTAGGGACCGTGGCTCTTGGCTTAGAAGTGGAATACAAACTCTGTTAATAATCTCTCAGCATTTGTCAGTGTTAAATTACTCAAATGTGACCTCCAGAACTTTAAATGCGTACAGCCATTTTTCGTTCAGATGACTCAACAGCTAACCTTAAAACAATAACAAAAGGTATACATAAAGAACTGACTCCAGTCCAACAACAGATGAGGTTGTCTTAATAATCTCCTATCTCCTAGCAATGGTAAAGATCTGTATTTCATTGAACAATGATCTGAATACCCTGAATCTGGCCAAAAGGAGGGACTCAGAAAGTGAAAGCAACCCCACTGATAATCATATTATGATTTCCTAACAGATTAGTAGCATGGCCAGTACGAAGAGAACCCAGCCCTGCCTCACTCCTCCCAAATGGAATGCTGAAGCACCTAATTACCAAACTGACCTCAAGTGATGACAATATCCAATCCAGATCTGTTCTACTTCCCCTAGTCTTTCCTTAGAATTATTCAGCCCAAGCCAAATCCCTTTAAAGCACTTGCTCTTTTCTTACCGAGATACCTCATACTTCATCTGGCGTGAGCTCTCCCTTGCTAGAGCAGGCTAATAAGTTTTGACCACAGGTGCACTCCTGGTGGCATTTATCATTTATCACGCCCAATAATCTTACACAAGATTACAATGCATCAGAGCAAATTAAACAACACTTTCTTTTAAATGTGGTAAAACCTGAAAGAGCACATTCTAGCTAGTCAAGCTATGTTTTGTTTAAGGTCCCTTGACATATTAACACATACTTTTTTTTTTTTTAATCATTCTGACAAATGAAACATACAAGGTAGGCTTTTAGTTAATGACATAAGTTTACTCAAAAGATTATTAGAACTATTAATTCTATATTTGTGGGAATTTCCTGGCAAATTGGGGGAAGTTCCTGTGCTTGGCACTGTTATAGTCTCTGAGATATGGCACTGAACAAGATAGATTCAACAGGAATTACTTTCAAGTTTCCTGGCAGCTCCAGATGCCAAGCTCCAAGAAGTTGCAAGGCTTCTTGTAAACCTAGCAACGAATACCTCTCCTCTGCATTATCTCATGAAATTCAAGCCAGGTTTATAATTCAAATTCATCTTTACCTTGTTTGGAGAAACAGCAGAGCTTAAAAAAATATTTGCCTTGGAGGTTGAAAGAAACACTTGGTCTTTTCCTGTCTGTTTCAGTTATAAAATTACAGTACATTATCAGAACTAGAATATGGAGGTTTTCCATTAAATTGCTTACCAATCAGTCTTTCTTAAATTATCTTCCCAAAGTCATTTGCCTTAACAACAACTCTATTAAGAAAAAAAAAATTATACTTATTGGATCTTCATTTCAAGAATCATATTTTGACATTGATCATTTATAATCATTTTTTTCTCCTTAACATTCATGCTAGAAGATATGGGCAACCCTAAAAACACAAATTAATGTACATGAATACTTTTGCACCCAAATGGTTAGTATTTCCTGCTATTTCATAAATCTGCCTAATTTATTTCTACTTGGCCTGAAACATATTTTTCTTAAAAGTACTATCACATTCAAGCACGTGAATGCACCTGAACATTTCTGAAGTGTTCATGTTATACTCCGAGTGTTACTATAAATAAGTACTCAAGAGTGATGTGCTAATAAGACACCCTAAAAATGTCTTTGTCTCCTTAATCGACTTTCTAACATTTCTGTCTTTTTAGCAATATAGCCACCAAATCAAAGTTACTTTCTACCCCATTAACAATACTCAGTAATTGTAAATATTTTATGAATGTTCGCTGTTGAAAAAATAAGATGAGATCTAAAATCATTACAACTCTGCCTCTCACATGGAGTCTTTATTGTACCATTAGTAACACAATGTTTGAGTTTACAAAGAAATGCCTGAGTTTATAAACAAAAGTATCTGACCACAAACTTTTCTATTTGAAAAAATTCATATACCTTCTCACTCTTGCACTCTATATTAATTATTTGTAACTAATAACTAACACTAATAGTTAACATTACTTAATGGTTCTCATTTAAATTGGTAAGGATATGGAGGAATGGTTACCATTTCACGGGCCTTGCTGCTAAGAGTACAAACTGGTACAAACATGTTAGGGACCAGTCTGGCATAGTGATTAAGTACAGCATGTGTATTTCCTATGACAGCCAATGCCTCTGCTGATTATACACCACAGGAAAGGTTTCATATAGCTGCAAAAAGTACCATCTTTGCAGAGGCAAACACTGGAAATAGATAAGTAACCTGTGGTATATGCACTTAAAGACACACTTAAAGAGAATACATGGTCAAAAGTCACGAACTGAACGTGCATATATATGAGTAGAAAAATTTTATTTAAAGGAATGACATTTACACTACAGAATTCTTTATATAAAAATTTAAAACCACACTCAAAACTACATTTTCATGGATACAAGCATGGAAATAAAGATATCTGGGTTGGAAAGTGGGCTGGAAGAACATACACTGAACAAATAAGAATGAGGGCCTAATATAATGGGAGAAGAGGACAGTGCTCTGGACTGAACTGTGTCTCCCCAAATTTCGTATGATGAAGCACTAACCCACAATGTGATGGTATTTGGATATGGGCCTTGGGGAGGTAATTAGGTTTAGATGAGTTCATGAAGGTGGGGTCTTCAAGATGAGATTAGTGCCATTATAAGAAGAGAAACCAGAGAGCTTGCTTGTTCTGCCTCTCTTGCTGTCTCTCCAACATGTGAGGACACAGTGAGAAGACAGCCAGGAAGAAAGGAAGCCAGGAAGATAGCCCTTACCAGGAATCTTGATCTTGGATTTTACAACTTCCAGAACTGGGAGAAGTTAAATGTGTGTTGTTTAAGCCACCCACTCTATGTGGATGTGGCCCAAACAGACTAAGACAGACACGAAGGAATAAAAAATGAAGAACAAAGTAGGGCCTTGTACAGACTGACAATGATAATATGCCATGTATTAAGCAGTATTTTCAACTCAATTCTATGTACCTATCGCCCAAAAAACAAACAACAATCAACCACCTAGTTAAATGGAACTTCCGCTATTTAAATACAAAATTAGGGATTCCTAAAATTCTGTAGAAAAAAAATTATAGTGACAGGAGAGCCAAATTTGGCAAATGCCAAAGATACATAAAATTGACAAAATTTCAGTCGAATTACATAGATATTTGACAGTGTTAAACACAACAAAATCAACAAGACCTGATCAAACTTTCAGAAGAATCATGCAACAAGCAGTACACACTGGAAGGGATCAAGATTGGAGGGAAGAATACTACTAAAGAAGTGACTGTCAATAACTTGAGTCAAATAAGTACCCAAACTATAAATTTTGCTATTTTCAGTATACAAACTAGCACAAGTGTAAACAGGAAGTGATAAACTCACCTTGGCTGCCTAATAGTAGTCCCAGATACAGGTAGAGTGTTTCTCATGAATTAAAAACTGGTAAGAAGAAACCCCTTTTTCCCTGTCTCCTCCCACTCACCACCCCACCCCCAATTACACATAATATAGAAGTGGATTAAGGTCTCACTGTTATGAGGTAAATATGTAACATCCCACCACAAGTGAAATAACCACACAGAGTGAGAAAAGATCAGTATATGTCACAGTGGATGGGGGTGAATGAATGGGAGCATCAGCGGCCAGAGAATCTCACAAGGCAGGGTCATTTAGGGTCATCAAACTTAAGTCTTGCAGCAATGTTAACATTAACCTTTTTTATTTGAGAATTTCATACCATTCTTTAAAAAAAATTACTCTAATAAATTTATAAGCCCTAAGTTCTCCTAATTCTTGAACCAAATTCAGAGTTATTTGAGGGCAGGAAACCATGTCATTTCCCAATAGTCGCAAAAACACCGTTGCCTCTAACTTTCCAGAACACCAAAAGGTCCATTTCTCTGCAAGCAAATATCCAATCAATGGGACTTCCTGGCAGGAAGACCAGGAATAGGATTTCTATAAGATGATGATAACATTTATCCCGAATTTTCCATATGTCAAGGTACGAGGCACTTAAGATACATGAAGTCAGCACCACATGCACTCTGCAATTATTTATATAAAATATTTATTTTACATGTCTCTAAGTATGTATAATAGGGTAGTCATATATGCTCTTTCTATATATATGTATGCATACATAAATATATAAAAATAAATAGCATAAATATGAACACATATAAAATATATACATTTACATATCTGTATATAGACAGATATAAAGCTACATAAAGATACACATGTATATATAGAAGAGAAAGATAAGAGGAAGATGAGATAATTTCTTATTATACGTAGCTCACTGACTGCCCACAGTACTGTTTTTAACTTATAAGGCCATTAGAACAATTTCACAGGTGTTTCATAAAGAAAAAATACCATAGTTATATAGTTTACATAGCTTATTACATACGACTGCCACTTTTTTCCATTTTTTAATTGTGGTAAAATATGAGTAAATATTGGGGACCGTGCCGGGGGTGGTGGAGAATGAACAGACACAAGAGACAAAGACAAACAGAGAACATGGCGGCCGCGCCTAGAGCCTCCGCCTCACTTTATTTATACTCCATAAATCCCACGTCAGCAAAAATAACACAATGCAAAACAAACTTTCTGCACCCAGATGTAACCTTCTGCTTAGTTCCTTGTCTCTAAGTTCTTTCTTATTTTGTCTGCCTTCTTGGCGCCTACTAGAGTTCATTAAAAGTTCAACTAGAGATACTGTCCTTGACTACTGGAGTTCATGGAAAGTGCAACTAGCTAGAGATACTGTCCTTGAGCCTTATCTATTCTTAGCATATTATTTTTAATGGCCCCTGCAAGTAAACATAAAATTTACCTTCTTAACCATTTTTCAGTGTACAGTTCAAAGGTATTAAATACCTTTATAATGTGTAAAACCATCACCACCATCCATCTCCCGAACACTTTTCATCTTGTGTAAGTAAACCACAACCACTACACACTAATTTCCCCTTCCCCATGCCCCCAGCTCCTAGCAGCCATCATTTCACTTTCTGTCTCCATGATCTTAACTATTCTAAGTACTTCATGCAAGTGGAAATATACAGTATTTTTCTTTTTGTGACTGGCTTATTTCACTTAAGCAAAATGTCCTGATTCATCCAGGTTGTATCATATGTCAGAATTTCCTTCCTTTTTAAGGCTTACTAATGCTCCTTACACATTTTCTCATCTATTCATCCTTCAATGGGCACTTAGGTTGCTTCCATGTTTTAGCTATTGTGAATAATACTGCTATTATCATGCAGTATTTATATATTTGCATGATATATGCAAAGAGGGATTTATATCCCTCTTTGAAAGCATCCTTTGAATTCTTTTGGGTATACACCCAGAAATGGAATTGCTGAATAATACAGTAACTGTATTTTTAAGACACTGCTATGCTGTTTTCCACAGTGGTTATATTATTTAACATCGCCATCAACAGTGCACAAGAGTTCCAGTTTCCCCACATTCTTGCCAACACCTATCACTTTGTTTTTGTCTTTCAGAGTAGCCATTCTAATGAGTGTGAGGTATACCTCACTGTAGTTTCGATTTGTATTTTCCTAATAGTTAGTGGTGTTAAGTATCTTTGTATGTACTTCTTAGCCATTTGTATATCTTCTTTGGAGGAATGTTTATTCAAGTCCTTTGCCAATTTTTGAATCAGGTTGTTTTTTAGTTGTTGAGTTTTAAGCGCTCTCTATATATTCTGGTTATTAATCCCTTATCAGATATGTAATTTGGAAATATTTTCTCCCATTCTGTTAGTTGCCTTTTTACTGTGCTGATAGTGTCTTTTGATCCAAGAAAACTTAAAATTTTCATGAAGTTCAATTTGTCTATGTTTTTCTTTTATTGTCTGTGCCATATCCAAGAAATCAAAACTTTTGCCCTATGTTATTGGGTTTTATTGGGGTTTTTTTTTTTTTAGAGTTTTATTTTTATTTTTATTTTTTTAAGTTTTAAGAAATGGGGTCTTGCTTTGTTGCCCAGGCTGGCAGGCAATGACACAATCACAGTTCACTGCTGCGATGAATTCCTGTGCTCAAGCCATCCTCCCAACCCAGCCTCCTGAGTAGCTGGGACTACTGGTAGTACCACAGCCTTTGTTTGTTTGTTTGTTTTTGTAGAGACAAGGTCTCGCCATCTTGCCCAGGTTGGTCTCACACACCTGGGCTCAAGCAATCCTCCCTCCTCAGCCTCCCAAAGTACTGGGATTACAAGCATAAGCCACCACATCTGACTAGAGTTTTATTGTCTTAGGTTTCACATCTACATCTTTAATCCATTTTAAGGTAAATTTTGTATACGGTGTTAGGTAGGGTCCAACTTCATTCTTTTGAATGTGGATATACAGTTTTATCAGTACCATTGGTTGAAAGGGCTGTCCTTTCCCCATTAAATGGCTTTAGCATCCTTACAAAAAATCATTTGACCATATATGCAAAAGTTCACTTCTAGGCTCTCTATTCTACTTCCATTGATCTACATTTCTGACTTTATGCCAGTACCGTATTATTTTGATTACTGTAGCTTTGTAATAAATTTTGAAATTGGGAAGTGTGAGTCCTACAGTTTTGCTCTCCTTTTTCAAGGCTGTTGTGACGATGTAGAGTCCCTAGACATTCTATATGAATTTCAGGATGGGTTTTTTCTTTTTATGCAAAAAGAAAAAAAAAGCCATTTGGATTTTGATAGTTGTTGCACTGAATCTGTAGATCCGTTTGGGTCCTGTTGACATTTTAACCATATTAAATCTTCTGATTCATGGACACAGGATATGCTTCCATCAATTCATGACTTCAGTTTCTTTCAGCAATGTGCTACAGCTTTCACTGAACAAGACTTTTTTGCCTCTTGGTTAATTCCTAAGTATTTTATTCCTTTTGATGATATTATAAACATAATTTCTTCATAATCTTTTCACATTATCTGTTAGTGTACAGAAATGCAACTGATTTTTGTATACTCACTTTTATTCTACTTTGCTCAATTCATTTGTTACTTGCTTGTGTGTGTGTGATCTGTAAGGTTTTCTATATATAAGATTATATAATCTGCCTTTTAAGTATTTTACTTGCTTAATTGCTCTGACTTGACCTTCCAGTACTACAATGCACAGAAGTGGTAAAAGCTGGCATCCTTGCCTTGTTCCTGGTACTAGAGGAAAAGTGCTCAGTCTTTCACCGTTGAGTATAATGTTCAGTGTGAATTTTTCATGTACAGCTCATATCATGTTGAGGTAGCTTCCTTTCATTTATAATTTGCTGAGTGTTTTTATGATGAAAGGGTGATGAATTTTGACAGGTTTTTTTCTGTGTCGATTGAGATGAACATGTCTTTTTCTCTTCATTCTGTTAATGTGGTATATTACAACAATTTATTTTCATACGTTGAACCATGCTTGCATTTCAGGAATAAAAGGTAATAATAAACATGGTAAATAAATAAAATAACTTGGTCATGGAATATAATCCCATTAATATGCTGTTGAATTTGGGTTGCTAGTATTTTCTGAATAATGTTTGCACAAAGATCACAAGAGATATTGGTGTGTAGTTTTCTTTACAGTGTTTGTCTGGCTTTGATACTGGGGTAACGCTGGCCTCACACAGAATGAGTTAGGAAGTGTTTCCTCCACTTCAATGGTTTTGAAAAGTTTTAGAGGGAGTGGTATCAGTTCTTAAATTGTTTGGTAGAATTAACCAGTAAAGCCATCAGGTCCTGGACTTTTTTTTTTTTTTTATTTAATCAACAGCTTTTTGATTACTGATTCAATCTCCTTAGTTGTATGTCTAGTCAGATTTTCTATTTCTTCATGATTTAATCTTTGTAGATTTTATGTAAGAATTGATCCAGTTCATCTAGGTTATCTGATTTATTGGCATACAATTATGTTCACAGTACTCTTATAAATAAAAGTACTACTTTTTTTTTCTGTAGAATCAGTGGTAGTAATATCCCTACTTTCTTTTCTAATTTTATCAACTTAAGTCTGCTCCCTTTTTTTTTTCTTAGTCCACCTAGCTAAAGGTTTGCCAATTTGGTTGATCTTTTCAAAGAATCAGACTCTTGGATTTATTATTTTTGCTATATGTTTTATTCTCTATTTTGTGTATCTCTGCCCCCACTCTTTTATTTCCTTCCTTTTGCCAGCTTTGGGTTTAGTTCTTCTTTTTCTAGTTCCTTAGGTTGTTGGTTTAAGATCTTTCTTGTTTTTTAAGGTAGGCATTTATAGCTATTAAATTTCCCCTTACTACTGCTTTTGCTGTTTCCCATAAGTTTTGGTATGTTATGTTTTCATTTTCTTTTGTCTCTAGGTATTTTCTAATTTATCTTGTAATTTCTTCCTTGAGCCAATAGAAGTTTAAAGAGTGTGTTGTTTAGTTTCCACTATTTTGTGAAATGTCCAGTTTTACTTCTGTCTCTCATTTCTAACTTCACCCCATTGTGTCTGGAGAATACGCTTTGTATATCTATCTTTAAAAATCTACTGAGACTTAATCTGTGGCCTAACAGATTGCCTATCCTGGAAAATGTCCCATGTGTACTTGAGAAGAATGTGTATACTTTTGTTGGGTAGAATATTCTGTAAATGTATCTGTTAGACCTAGTTAGTTTATTAAGGCCTCTGTTTCCTTACTTATCTTCTATCCACCATTGAGAGGGGGTATAAATCTCCAACTTCATTATCACAGAACTGTCTATCTCTCCCTATCAGTTTTTTCCTTTCATGTATTTTGATGGTCTGTCATTTGGTACATAAATGCTTATAACTGTTTTATCTTCCTGCTGTCGTGAATTCTGTACTAATATAAAATCTCCTTCTTTATCTCTTGATTTAATTTGGGAAGATTTCAGGCATTATTTCTTCAAATATGCTCTCTCTTCGCTGCTTCTCCTTCTGGAACTCCCACAATGCATATGTTGGTCCTCTTAATGGAGTCACACAGGTCGTGTAAACCCTGTTCACTTTTCTTCAACCCTTTCTCTTCCTCAGACTTGATACCATTATCCATTGTCCTTTAGGTTTTTAGGTTTTCTATCTCTTAATTGACATTTCCATTTTGTTTGTTTCTAGATCTTTTTTGTTGTTTTTGGTTTGTTTTTACTTTTTCCACATCTTCCTTTAATTTTTTAAGCATGTTTAAGATAGCTGTTGTTTAAAAGTCTTTATCTAGTTGACCTGCCATCAGGTCTTTTTCAAGGAATATGTGTTAATTTATTTTTGAATGCGCCACATTTTCCTGTTTCTATGTCTTGTGATTTTTGTTGAAAACTGCACATTTGAATCTAATAATGTAGTAACTCTAGAAATCAGATTCTTCTTCTCCCCTGGGGTTTGCTACTTTTTGTTATTGCGTGTCTGTGTGTAGGTTTTTGTTACAGACTGTACCAAGGATGAGCCTGAGATGTAAACTGAGTCTTCTCAGGTCTTTTCTGAGCCTTTACCTTTCCCTGGGCATGAGCAATCACTTTCTAATACTTCCCATACATGCAGTTGTTTTTTAATATCTTACACTTGAATGCCCTTTTCTAAAAAAGGATAAAGAGGTAGTAGCTTTTTAAATCTGCCAGAAGTGACTCTAGATGGGGGGAAAGGGGTTTGTGACAATGGGAGAAAGAACAATGACGACTACCCATCTCCTTGCCTATATCTCTCTTTTTACTGTTGTTGTTGAGACAGGGTCTTACTCTGTCACTCAGGCTGGAGTGCAGTGGTACAATCACAGCTCACTGCAGCCTTGACCTCCTGGGCTCAGGTGATCCTCCCACCACAGTCTCCGAAGTAGCTGGGACTAAAGGTATGTGCAACCATGCCCAGCTAAGTTTCTACATTTTTTATAGAGATAGGCTTTCGCCATGTTGCCCAGGCTGGTCTAGAACTCCTGGACTCAACTGGCCCTCCAGCCCTGGCCTCCCAAAGTGCTGGGATTGCAGGCATGAGCCAACGTGCCTGGCTACCTATACCTCTTTGATCAGAAGTAGCAATCAGTGATCAGAGCACAGATTCCCAAAATCTGGAGGGCAGGGTCTTTTTTGGCCCACCCTGGCTCCCTCAAGCTGTGTGCAAGCTGCTCCCAGAACACATACACAGCTTCCTGGCAGGAAGCTGGGGGTGGAGGATGGGCGGCTACTAATGTGCTAAGAGTGAAATTGACTGAAACTAACTGCAACTTACTTCCAAATCTTCCCCTGGAACTTATAAGCCTTCAACAGACTCCAGCGTTCCAAAATATCTGTTACACAGGACAGACTCTGCCAGTGCAACTGGTTATATAGAGACAGACAAGTTCCTGGTGCTTCCTACTCTGCCATCTTCCCAGAATCCTGATTGTCCTTAAAATGGCAATTTTTTTAAGTAATAATGACCTCATGACAATGTATTATTATTCCCATTTTATATGAGAGAGCAAAGACTTAAAGAATCCAAAGTAACATGGCTAGAAAGCAAGCCTCCACTTCAAACCCAGGCAGTCAGATTCCAGAAAACATCCTCAACCACAATGCTACATTGGTTCCACAGAGAGGAAAGAAATGTGACTATCAACTCTTTTAAAAATTGCTACCATTTAAAATTGTCTTAGGTAGCTTCACTATAGCCATAAATGGATAATGTAATGAAGGAACATCCCCTCCCCTATCTACATGAGCTATTTAATAGACTATATTTTTGCTTATCATTAATACGTGCGTATACACACACACCACACACTCACACACACACTGATTCATCCTCCTCCCTGCTCTTGTCAGTACTTGTCTAACTGATCTGGCAATGAACAGAGACATAAGCTGTCAGAAGCCTTCATTTAAAGCTGTTGTTATATATTCTACGAACACCACAAAGGATGAAAGACCTTACAAAAGATAAAGTTTCAAGCTTTATTTGTATCGTTCACATATCTATGATCTTTAAAGCTAAAAAATAAGAGGTGAAAATTTTTAATTGTGTATAAAAACTATGATTTAACAAATTATACAGTGAGTGCTTTCAAGCCAAAAGAAAAAACACAACAGACTACAGAAAAGCAGAGAAATATCCGTGACTATCAGAATTAGACTAATCCCAGAATGTGAAGGTAGTGGTGTGTCTGAAATTGGTGGGTTCTTGGTCTCGCTGACTTCAAGAATGAAGCCACAGACCCTCGTTAGTGGGTTCTTGGTCTCGCTGACTTCAAGAATGAAGCCCTAGACCCTCACAGTGAGTGTTACAGTTCTTAAAGATGGTGTGTCCGGAGTTTGTTTTTTCTTCCCAGTGGGTTTGTGGTCTTGCTGGCTACAGAAATGAAGCGAAGCTGCAGACCTTCTGGGTGAGTGTTATAGCTCTTAAAGGCAGCATGGACCCAAAGAGTGTGCACCAGTAAGATTTACTGCAAAGAGGGAAAGAACATAGCTTCCACAGGGTGGAAGGATACCGGAGTGGGTTGCCATTGCTGGCTGGGGCAGCCTGGTTTTATTCCCTTATCTGACCCCACTCACATCCTGCTGATTGGTCCATTTTACAGAGAGCTGACTGGTCTATTTTACAGAGAGCTGATTGTCCATTTTGACAGAGCACTGATTGATGTGTTTGCAATCCTTGGGCTAGACAGAGTGCTAGACAGAGAAGTTCTCCAAGTCCCCACTAGGTTAGCTAGATACAGAGTACCAACTGGTGTATTTACAAACCTTGAACTAGACACAGAGTACTGATTGGTGTATTTACAAACCCTAAGCTAGACACAGAGCGCTGATTGGTGCGTTTACAATCCTTGAGCTAGACAGAGTGCTAGACAGAAAAGTTCTCCAAGTCCCCACTAGGTTAGCTAGATACAGAGTACCAACTGGTGTATTTACAAACCTTGAACTAGACACAGAGTACTGATTGGTGTATTTACAAACCCTAAGCTAGACACAGTGCTGATTGGTGCATTTATGATCCCTTAGCTAAACATAAAAGTTCCCCAAGTCCCCACAAGACTCAGGAGCCCAGGCTGGCCTCACCCAGTGGATCCCGCAGGGGGCTACAGGAGGAGCTGTCCGCCAGTCCTGCACCGTGCAAGCACTCCTCAGCCCTTGAGTGGTCGATGGGACCCTGCACCATGGAGCAGGGGGTGGCGCCCGTCGGGAAGGCTCGGGCCACGCGGGAGCCCACTGCCGCTGGGGGTGGGGTGGGTGCTCGGATGTGGCGGGCGGCAGGTCCCGAGCCCTGCCCCGCGGGAGGCAGCTGAGGCCTGGCGAGAAGTCGAGCGCAGTGCCGGCCCGCCAGCACCCTCTGCAGCTGCTGGCCCGGGTGCTAAGCCCCGAGCCCGAGCCCGAGCCCGAGCCCGAGCCCGAGCCCGAGCCCGAGCCCGAGTCCGCGCCCGCCAGCCGGAACTCACACGGGCCCGCTGGCCTGCGAGTGCCGTGCGCAGCCCCGGTTCCCGCTCGCCTCTCTCCCTCCACACCTTCCCGCAAGCAGAGGGAGGCAGCTCCGGCCTTGGCCAGCCCAGAGTGAGGGGCTCCCACAGTGCCGTGGCAGGCTGAAGGGCTCCTCAAGCGCTGCCAGAGTGGACGCCGAGGCCGAGGAGGCGCAGAGAGCGAGGGCTGCTAGCACGTTGCCACCTCTCAGTGTGAAAAATTAATTTCCAACTAGGTCATAAAAATAGGCATAAATAAATTTAGATTCTCTACTGAAAAAAAGCAGACATTAATATCTCCTATATGTTTGATGAGCTTTGCTAGCAATATTAAGTTGATTTTTATACTTTTAAAGACCTAAATACTTCTAAATGACAATTACTGTATAAAAGACCATATAGAAATAATCTGTATCATGTATTACTAATACCAATTTGTGATTAAGCACCTACAAAATTTGTCCTGTATGAACATCTGGAGAAAAGATCAATTGCCAGAAGACAGTTATCCGAATATAATGAATGTATTTTTATGACTACAGAGCAGGTAAAGCATGGACTACTATAATGCCAAATTTTCCCATATTACACGTCTCTGGACTTGCAAGTCTAGCATGGTGATTCCATGGATATCTTTTGCCTTCATTTCTATTATTACAATCTCAAGATGAAACATACATATACACCTAATTCTAAGAATGAAAATACCTGCATGAATGTCAACTCTGCAATTACATATCTGTTGGAATTTAAGTGATTTAAATATGAAACAGACCTATAAAGAACTACAAACATCAAAACTATTTCACCCCAGTAACCTAATTTTCCAAAATGTATTAGCCATAGCTACAGTTAACTTGTATTTTAATGTTTGATTTATTTCTTTAAATAGAGCTAAAAGCAAATAATTTAGATTGATGATGTTAACAGAAACTTAGAAATGTTCTTAGTAACTGTATTTCTCAGAAGAGACCTATTCTGAAAGTTATATGTAGGGCAATTTAGACAAAATTATTTCCTAAGGCTTATCACCAAAATAAAATCTGGGAAAAGAAAAATAAATAAAGTTAAAAACATCTTGTGAATAAGAGGTTAAAATGACGGCCATCCATGGCATGATAGAAAATTAATACCTGCAGCAGCTCTCAGAGATCTTTTCCTCAGCCTTAAAACTCTGGATTAGCAAAGCGGTTGGAGTCAAAGTAACAGAAGAGTCAAGGATCTGCTTCCATGCTTAGAAATTCTAAACCTTTGCCCTATCCCCTCTCAATCCAGTCACCGCGTTGTCAGACCCTCAAAACTTGCCAAACTCTGTGGTTCACCATTTACCCAACCTGGACATCATTTTCTTTTTCTCCTTTATTCCATCTATCTACTCAGTTATCAAATCCCTGTTCTCCGACCTATTGTCACCCCTTGTCCACATCACCTCCTTTCTGAGTTAAAGAAGTAGATATTTAACAGTTCTCCTTATCCCCAATTCCACCTTACTTCATTCAGTTCACTCACAACAATTACATCAAGTCACTCTCCTCGAATCAACAGCTTCATGACATCACTCGATCTCTCTGAAGTTCATTTACTAATCTGAAAAGTGATACTATTAACATACACTTTGGAGAGTAAATATGGTAACACATGTACATCTCCCAAGCATAGCTTGCTACATACCAAATTCCCTGAAATGTGTAAAGGAAAATGGATTTTAGTCCCATATCCCAATTAAACTACTAGACATTATTTACTGTTCCACTTGCATCTCAAACGTATGCCTAAAACCCAAATACGTCTTCCCTACTTGTCTATTTATGTTAGTAATAGCCCCTATTTCACATTCAACTAGACATAAAAGTTCATAAACTTTTTATCCATTTCTTAAGAATTGGTCTGAGTCAAAATATTATCAATCTTCACCTCGTTTCCATCTCGTTTTTGCCACCCTACTTGAGATGATCACGTGTAGTAGGCCTCTTTTTCATTCTTTGTACTTAGCACATAGTACTAAGTACATATACACATCTATAATGTGCTACATACTATGACTAGTGACGGAGATATCAAGAAAAAACTCTACCAAGCCCTTGCCTTTAAGGTAGTCACAATCTAAGTGAAGAGAATAAAATAAAAATAATAGAAGGTACAAATTCATGTTCTAGGTGAAACAATAACCAATCTGACCTGGGAGCTAACTAGATGGAAGGTGAAAATCATGTGTCAAAAACAGCCAAGTAATTGATTTCAGGACAATCAGCTTGATATAACAGCATTTACATAGTAATATATCCAGTGAAGAAGTAAAGAAATGAAGACTAGGGACCAAGATGCAAATTGCAGACACAGGAATCAACTGTACGTGACATCTGAAGCTATTAAACAAGGGAAATTTATAAGGAAATTTATTAAATGTACACAGTGCTGAGTACCAATACAGTACTACGCTCACATTCCAGAAACATAAAGAAGAATCAAAACAAGATGAGCACAGAAGCAAGAGGGCACACAAGGAGGAGCAGACCTTAGAAAGCAGACACCCCTTTGTGTCCAGAATTGGTTCTTTCCGGTGGGTTCTTGGTCTCGCTGACTTCAAGAATGAAGCCGCGGACCTTCGAGGTGAGTGTTACAGTTCTTAAAGATGGTGTGTCTGGGGTTTGTTACTTCAGATGTTCAGATGTGTGCGGAGTTTCTTCCTTCCGGAGGGTTCGTGGTCTCACTGACTTCAGGAGTGAAGCCGCAGACCTTCACAGTGAGTGTTACAGCTCTTAAAGGTGGCGCATCCAGAGTTGTTCATTCCTCCTGGTGGGTTCACCGTCTCGCTGACTTCAGGAATGAAGCTGCAGACCCTCGCAGTGAGTGTTACAGCGCATAAAGGTAGTGCAGACCCAAAGAGTGAGCAGTAGCAAGATTTATTGTGAAGAGCAAAAGAACAAAGCTTCCACAGTGTGGAAGGGCACCCAAGCGGGTTGCCGCTGCTGACTGGGGTGGCCAGCTTTTATTCCCTTATTTGTCCCCGCCCACGTCCTGCTGATTGGTCCATTTTACAGAGTGTTCATTGGCTCATTTTACAGAGTGCTGACTGGTGCGTTTACAATCCCTTAGCTAGACACAGAGCGCTGATTGGTGCGTTTTTACAGAGTGCTGATTGGTGCATTTACAATCCTTTAGTTAGACAAAAAAGTTCTCCAAGTCCCCACTCGACCCAGGAAGTCCAGATGGTTTCACCTCTCACCTTTAGGACGCAGTGACAAGTATTTGTTATTAGAGAGCTTAGCATCAGATGCTACTGGTTAACCACTCAACATCCATTCTTCCTGATTCTTTATAGAATGCTTATTTTCTCCAGGTTTATCTACTTTTACCTAATGTAACTATGTGTCACAAAAGACAATGGGTCAGACTGACCTGAAGATAATCTTACTTCTTTTGTCTGTGATTGTTTCAGAAACAGGCTATGAACCAATTCCAGCCAATGATGATGAGATAAAGACTACTGGGGAAGCTTTCATTACCATAAAAGAGAATGAGAGGGAGAGGAGGAGGTGAGGAAGACAGGGAGAGGAAGCAGGAGGCTTACTTTCTCAGGAATTACATGGCCCCGTTGCCTGTGGTAACTATTTTGTATCTATGAGAAAGACCTGTTCTCAGGATGAAGTTGATGCTAAGGATAACAGATACAGAGAGGAAAAGAATCTGGAATATTAGTGACATCAATGAGGTACTGTGGCTAAGAGTAATGTAACTAGAAGTTGCCTGAAATCATGACTTAATGGTTTTGTGAGATATTAAAATCTCCTTATGGTTTAAATCACTCTGAGTCAGAATTTCCTATTATTTGCAGCCAAATGCATCCTAATAGACAAGAACTTAATAAATATTTTTTTATTTATTTGGGGAAGAGAAGGAAGAAAGGAAAGAGAAAGAAGTAGGGGAAGAGTAAGTGGAGAAGAACAAAAATATATGGTAAAGGAAAGAAAATGTGAGATCTTTCACAAGGTATGTTACAAAGAATTAAGGTGAAAAAAGGCAGAATGAGAAAAATCTCTGCTAGGTGGCCCCATTTTCTTTTTCAGTAAAATATACAGTGAGTCCATTTATTCAAAAATTTTTAATGCACAGCTACCATTTTCAAGATTTTGTTACAGATGTTAGAAATCCGCAGTCTGTAAGACACCAGCTTCCTAAGGGGAAAAACAATAAAATACAAAAAACAAAAAACAAAAGAGGTTGGTGCTTGCTTAAGTGGAACTGAAAATCAATTTGAAGCATAGTGAACAGGACAAATGGGTGGGGAGGAGGGCAAAGCACAAATCACCCAGGATTTACAGGGCATGTCAAAGATGTTTGAGTAATCATAAAATCTAACAAGGCAAAGCCAACAGAGAGATTTGAACAAAGTAACTTTGAGAAGATCACAACCAGTTGCTATGTGAAGAAAAACTGAAACTGAGGGAAATACAATGTAGAACAGAGGTCCACAACCCCCAGGGCCTCAGACCACGGCCTGTTAGGAACTGGGCTGCACAACACCAGGTGAGCAGCAGGCGAGAAGCTTCATCTGTATTTATAGCCACTCCCTATAGCTCACATTACCATCTGAACTCCGCCTCCTGTCAGATCAGCAGTGACATTAGATTCTCATAGGAGAGCGAACCCTAATGTGAACAGCATGTGAGGGATCTAGGTTGCACACTCCTTATGAGACTCTAATGCCTAATGAACTGTCACTGTCCCCCATCAATCTCCGATGGGACCATCTAGTTGCAAGAAAAAAAGCTCAGGGCTAAGTCCACAATAAATATAATGCATGTGAATCATCCCGAAACCACCCCTCGCCCACATTGGTCCATGGAAAAACGGACCAGCCCATGGTGCTAAAATGGTTGGGGACCACTGACATACAGGGAACAAGTTAAAAACGTATGGCTCACAAACACTTGTACAATTTCACTCATATGAGGTACTCATAGTAGTCAAATACATACACAGAGAGCAGATAGTGGTGGCCGGGGCCAAGGAGACAAGAGAAAGGTTAGTTAGTAGTTACTGGGTCGATAGTTTCAGTTTTGCAGGACGAAGAAAGCTGTAGATAGATGGTGGTGATAGTTGCACAATGATGTGAATGTACTTAATACCACTAAGCTGTATAATTAAAAAGATGGTAAGGCTGGGCACAGTGGTTCATGACTGTAATTCCAGCACTTTCGGAGGCCGAGGCAGGCGGATCACCTGAGGTCAGGAGTTCGAGACCAGCCTGGCCAACATGGTGAAACCCCATCTCTACTAAAAATACAAAAAAATTAGCCAGACATGGTGGCGTGTGCCTGTAATCCCCGCTACCTGGGAGGCTGAGGCTGCAGTGAGCCAAGATCACACCACTGCACTCTAGTCTGGGCGACAGAGCAAGACTCTGTCTCAAAAATAAATCAATAAATAAAATAAAAACTAAAAAGATGGTAAGATGGTAAATTTTACATTATGGTCCTGAACACAGAACAGATATCTGGGCTGGGATATAAATGTGACAGTACTCAGCACATTCATGGTATCTCGAGCCTAGAATTGGGGGATAACACTTAGGGAGAGAATGCAGGGAGAGGAAAGGAGGGTCTGGAATCCAGGCAGGTTGTGTTCCAGCTATGAGGAACTTTGGGGTAGAAGAAGGAATTCTCATAGGAGAATGAAAAGAAAAAGCCATATATATAAAATAAAAACCACTGAAGTATAATAATTCAAAAGCTAAAAGAAAAAAATATTTCAGGAGAAAATTGGTAAAATATAAAATGATGTTGATAATGACACGAGATGACAGGAGGTGTTTACTAAATACTATATTCCTAGCACTGTTGTAAGTACAGGAAACTGCTGATTCATTTCTTTCTCACAACAATCCTATAAGAAAGCTTCTTTATTTGTCCCCACTTTACAATTGAACAAGTTAAGGTCTAGAGAAGGTAAGTAACTTGTTCAAGGTCACACCGCTAGCAAACCAGGCAGCTTCCAGAACCTGAATTTGCAGCCATTATGTGATACTGACTCTGTAAGTGTCCAGTGGGTTTATGGTGACATTAGCAAGTGCAGTTACGTGGAACGAGGGAGGCAGAAGCCAAATTGGAGCGGGCTGAAGAGGAAATGGAAAGCGAGGAACTAGAAGCAGTATGAACAAACAACTCTTCTAAAAGATATGCCTGTAAGAAAAGGTGAAAGGGTGGTGACTTGAAGAAGATTCAGTGCCCAGAAAAACTTCCATTGTTAAATTTGTTACTAGAGGTAGAATAGCAAACTCAAATATCTACCAAGATCAGGAAGGTAATTTATATAATACTAACAGTGACCAAAACTTATGTACATTTATAATATGCCAGTTACTCTTGAAAGCATATCTTATCTATTAACATATGTAATGCTGATAGCCAAGTGGCCCATTTTGCAGATGAGAAAACTGATGTAAAGAGAGTTCTGGTATTTGGCCAAGGTCACAGAGCTAGCTGGGATTTAAACCTGTCCCGAGTTCCCTCTATAAGAGAAAGGGTCAAAGATGGACATGTGATAAGAGGACTCTGGTGTCTACCTATACCTCCAACTATGGTTGGTACTGTCCAACGCAGCACTCTGAGAGATCGAAATGTCCTATGTCTGCTCTGCCCAATACAGTAGTCACCAGCCTCATGAGAGTATGGAGCACCGGAAATGAGGCTCGTGTGACTGAGGGACTGAACTTTACACTTATTTCACTTTATTTAAACAGACACATGTAGTTAGTGGCTATTGCACTGCACAGCACAACTCTAGAAAATTGTTTGCGAATGTATCAACTGTTTAAGGATAAGCCACAAATACTTTAATGGGAAATCTAATTTTTAAATGCTGGTTTCTTTAAAAACAACAACAACAACAATTGTGTATCTGCTTATCAAACAATCCAAACATCCATCAAGAGGAAAATAAGCTTACAAGTTACAATGGAATTGATAGCAATAAAATGAGTAAGGTACAGCTACATGTATCAACATGTATTTCACAAAAAACAATGCTTTTAAGTTGTAAAAAACTTTTAAGTTGCAGAATAAGCATTATCAGATACCATTCTTAAGAAGTTTAAACATGCACAGCAATGCATGTCTTTTAGAGATATGTACATCTATACATTGTATAGAAGTATAAAGGCATTCATACAAAATATAACACAAGCATGCTGCTTATTTCTAGGGTGAGAGATCTACATCGATCAGGGAGGGTGTATTAGTTTTCTACTGCTGCTATAACAAATGACCACAAACTTGGCTTAAAGCAACACCAATTTGTATTCTTATGGATTTATGGGTAGGAAGCACAGCATAGGTCTCACTAAGCTAAAATCATGGCACCAGCAGGACTGCATGCTTCTCTGGAGTCCCCAGGGGATCATCAATTGTCTTGCCTTTTCCACCTTTAAGGGAGGCCACCACACTTCTTTGCTCATGAACCTCTTCCTCCATGTTCAAAGCAAGAAACAGTGGGCCAAGTTCTCACATAATATCACACTGACCTTGCTTCTGCTGTCATACCTCCTTCTCTGACTTTTCTATCTCCCTCTTCTACTTTTAGGCACCCTGGTGATTATGTAGAGCCAACCTACATAAACCAGAATAATCTTCCTCTTCTGAGACCAGCTGATTAGAAACCATAATTCCATCTGGAACTTTAATATCCCCTTGCCATATTCAAAACCTTCAGGGATTAGAACATGCTTGGGGGTGGTGGGGTGTCTCATCTCCTCTACCAAAGAAATGTATTTGAGGAGCTATAACTTTGCTAATGTTTCATTCTTCAAGTAGAGGATAAAGGTGCTCATTATGTTCTTAGTATGTCTTTCTATATGCCCCAAATGTTGAAAAGCTTTTAATATGAGTTTCTCTCCTAAGACAACTTTTAAAAACTTTCATAGAGTCCTAAAATTTCAGTAAGATCACTCAAGAGTAATAAGGGAGGCTGGGCATGGTGGCTCACGCCTGTAATCCCAGCATTTCGGGAGGCCGAGGCGGACAGATTACTTGAGGTTAGAAGTTGAAGACCAGCCTGGCCAACCCGGTGAAACCCTGTCTCTACTAAAAATACAAAAATTAGTCGGGTGTGGTGGCAGGTGCCTGTAGTCCCAGCTACTCGGGAGGCTGAGGAAGGCGAATCCCTTGAACCCAGGAGGCAGAGGCTGCAGTGAGCCGAGATCATGCCACTGCACTCCAGCCTGGGCGACAGAATGAGACTCCATCTCGAGAAAAAGGAAAAGAACAATAAGGGGCAAAGGGAGGGAAGCAGGGAAGAGCCAAGGCCTTGGTCTCGCTTCAGTCTGAACAGATTCTCTTCTCATTGCCTTTTACAAAACAATTCTTTTAAAAAGAAAGAAAAAGGATTCAAATTATTTTAAATAAATGAAAAAGTAGAATATCACTAGCATTAGACTATAAGCAAAACTGTAACTAAATTAACCTATATGATACAAGAAGTAAATAACAAGCTAACTCGGAATTTAATGAGAGTCAAAGAAATATGTTCAGTCCCACAAAAGAGACTATTAAGAAGCAGAATGATGCCTCTGATAGCCTTGTAGGGCTCAGGAGATAAAAATTTAGTCCAGAAACCACTAATGCCAGGGAAGATGCAGGAAAGGATGCAAGGAAATGCCCATGGACTTTTGGTTGAGACCTTGAAGAGAAGACCTCTAACAGTAATATGAACAAGAAATACACTGACTCTGTAGGGACTGCAGTTCAGCTTCAAATATCAAAGACTGAAAATAGACTAATGTAGCCCTAGATTGCTAACTATTTCAGGCACCAAATAAAAGTGCTCATTGTTAGAAGATACTATCTCCTAAGTATCAAGTTATTTTTCAAGAAAAATTCCAAATACAACGTAAATAAATAAATAAATAAATAAATAAAATAACCAGGCACATGAAGAGAGAAGACAACCAGCAAAAGCCACAAGCAATAAAGAGACTTGTAAGGGCTCCAAATAGAGGAGCAGTCTTTATTGCACATTATATATTTATATATAGTATTACATACTTATTGCACAATATTCAATGTGATAAAGACTGAGAATTCTAACAGAGTACCCTGAGATAGAACACAGATTTTTGAGGAGAAAAAAAATTCTAAAACTGCAAAATATAGCAACTGTATTTAATAACACAACTGACAGGTTTAAAAGCAAACGTTGTACGGCAGAAGAAATGATAAACCCACTGGAAGCGATACTAGAGGAAAACATTAAAAATATTGGAATGACAAAATGATGAAAACCATGAAGCAGAGGACAAGAAACAATAAACAATACACATAAGAAGGGCTAATATACATTCTGAATCCCATAAAGAGAGGAGAGAGGGACAAGAAAGAGAAAGGGCGTATAAGCAATATTTAAAGAGACAGTGACTAAGAATTTTCTAAAACTAATGACATCGAATTACAGATTCAGAAGCATTATGAATGACAGCAGCATAAGAAAACCACACTTAGGTACTTCTTAGAAAAATTATTTTAAAAAAACAAAGAGAAAAGGTTAAAAGCAGCCAGGAGAAAAAGTACATTACCTGAAAAACAGTTAGTTTCAACTGATTGACAGTTGATTTATTAATAAAAACAACAGAAATCAGAAAGATTAGATTATCTTTAAAATTCTGAAAGAAAACATTGCTAACCTAGAATTCTACACCAAGAGAAATATCCTTCAAGATTAAAGGTGAAATAGAGACATTTTCAGACAAAACTAAAATAGAATTTGTTGACAGTACCACACTAAACAACACACTAAAGGGTTTTCTTCAGCCAGAAAAAATAATTCCAAAAGGAAGCATGATAACGCAGGAAGAAATAAGAAACTGTAAAAGTGAAAGTAATTCTAAATGAATACTGACGGTATACAACAATAATATTTTGTAAGCTACAAGCCTACAGAATTAAAATATAATTGTCAGGCCAAGCACAGTGGCTCACACCTGTAATCCCAGCAGTTTGGGAGGCTGAGGCAGGGGGATCACTTGAGGCCAGGAGTTGAAGAATGGCCTGGGCTACATAGTGAGACCCTCATCTCTATAAAATAATTATAATAATTTAAAAATTTAAAATTAAAAAAAATTTTAATTAGCTGGGTATGGTAGTGTGCACCTGCAGTCCCAGCTACTTGGGAGGCTGAGGCAGGAGAACCCCTTGAGCCCCGGATTTCGAGTTTACAGTGAACTCTGATCACCCCACTGCATTCCAGCCTGGGCAAAAGAGGGAGACACTGTCACTAAAAATTATTTTAAAAAAACATAATTGTCATATCAAGTCAAGGCTGGGGGAGTAAATGGAGTTAAAGTTTGGAAAAAGGGTATATGCACCAATTAACATTAGTCACACGTAAGTTTTTAAAAAATGCATGTTTTAATCTCTAGAAAAAACATTAAAGGAGTAGCAAGAATATAAAGCATCCAAGTTAACAGGAGGAGAAAAATAGAATAATACACAATATAAAAAGTAGAAGACAAAACATAAAGCTGGAGAGATAAATAGAAAGCATGAAAGATTTAAATGAAATACTAGATAAAATAAATACGTTTATCAGGCTTGACTTTTAAAATTTAACTTACATATTGCATGCAAGAGATGAAAATAAAAGGATTTCTTTTTTTTCTTTTCTTTTCTTTTTTTTTTTTTTGAGACAGTCTCGCTCTGTCGCTCAGGCTGGAGTGTATCGGCTCACTGTAACCTCTGCCTCAGCCTCCTGAGCAGCTGGAATTACAGGTGCCCGCCACCACACCTGACTTGAACTCCTGACCTCAGGTAATCCACCCGCCTCAGCCTCCCAAAGTGCTGGGATTACAGGCATGAGCCACTGCCCCCAGCCTAGAAATATATTTCATAATTTCCCTTCTTATTACTGATTTTTAGCTTAATTTCACTTTGGCCAGCCAGAGAACATACATGAACATTTATGATCTTACATAGAAAACATTTATGATTTCAGTTCCATGAAATTTATTAAAACTTGCTTTTATGATCCAGGATATGGCCAAATTTTATAAATTTTTTTTGTGTTTAAAAAGCATGTACACTCTGCAGTTGTTGAGTAATTTTTTATAGGTATCCGGGCAAATTTAGTTAAAATGATATCATTATAAACTTCACAATTTAGTAATGCCTTTTGCCTTAAATATTACTTTGTCTGTTATTAACCCAGCTACACTTGATTCCTGTTGGTTTGATGTTTGCCATAGTGTACCATTTCCCCTCCTTTAACTCTTTTGAAATTATTTTATTGGCTGGGCTCAGTGGCTCACGCTTGTAATCCCAGCACTTTGGGGAGGCCAAGGCAGATGGATCACAAGGTCAGGAGTTCAAGACCAGCCTGGCCACAATGGTGAAACCCCGTCTTTACTAAAAAACACAAAAATTAGCCAGGCATGGTGGCAAGCGCCTATAATCCCAGCTACTTGGAGGACTGAGGCAGAAAAATTGCTTGAACCCAGGAGGCAGAGGTTGCAATGAACTGAGATCATGCCACTGCACTCCATCCTGGGCGACAGAACAAGACCTGTCTCAAAAAAAAAAAGAAAAGAAAGAAATCTATTTCTAGATAATCCAAGCATCAATAATAAAAAAATCAGAAAGGAAATTAGAAAAAAATGTGAAAAAAATGAAAATGAAATTACTGCAAATAAAAATGTATGGAAAGCAACTAAAGCTATAGTTAGTAAAGAGAAAAAAATTAAACTAAAAGGAGATAAAAAAGAAAAAATATAACAGCCAAAGATATACATGCATACATAACACAGAAAGGAAACACAATATGCCTGCATACATAAAATAGAAAAGAAATATAAAATAAAAAGGACCAACAATTCCAAACACTGACTCATTAAAAATACCAACAAACCAGCCGGGTACAGTGGCTCATGCCAGTAATTCTAGCTACTCAAGAGGATCGCTTGAGCCCAGGAGTTCGAAGCCAGCTTGGGCAACACAGCAAGCAAGATCCCAGCTCTAAAAAACAAAACAAAACAATAAACCTCATAAACTTCTGGATTAATCAAGGACTATGCAATTTAAAGTACCCATAAAACACCCCTGCAGAATTTTAAGTTAACAGTTACGTTATGTGCAGTTGAACTTCAAACTTGTAACTTGGCTTAGGGATGTCTCTTGGGGATACTCTCCCCCATCAATATCTCTCTCCTAAACTATAACAATGATCTGTCTTATTTCTTGTCTCCACACTTGCCCATCCAATCTGCTCTCCATTCGAGCCAGAGGGACCTTTCTAAAAGACAAAGATAAGACAACCACACATGATGAAAGACAAAGCTGCAAAAAAGCAGCTACAGGAAAGGGTTAGAGTGACTGTAAAATACCAAGAACAGAAACTTAGTCCTCTGGGTCCCAATTTCCTTAGTTGTCCTATCTGTCCCATGAAAAGATCCTTCCAAATGAATTGTGAAACTTTTAGAATATATAATCCCAGGTTCCCAGATCCATATCAATTGGTTCATATATAGGAAACTCAAATGCAAAAAAATTGGAAAGACCCTATGGGTGAAACCTTGAATTTTACAGGAAACCAAAGAGTTTTAGAAATACTACAGATGTTGTAAGTTTTGGAAGAATTCACAGTTTCTCTTTTGGAAATCGACTGAACTCTAATTCAGTTCATAAGCAAATAAAGAAGGCACCCATTGCAGAATTCTATTGGGGTGTTTTATGGGTACTTTAAATTGCATAATCCTTGATTAATCCAGAGGTTTATCAGTTTATTGCTTGGTTCTGTTTTGTTTTGTTTTGTTTTGTTTTTAGAGCTGGGCTCTTGCTTGCTGTGTTGGCCAGGCTCATTAACACCTGCAGACAGCATTCAGGAGATTCTGACGCAGATGGAGTCGCACTCTCTCCTCACTTTCTGTGAACCATCTTAAGTCAGAAATAGAGGATGTAATATGCAAGTAAAAACTAGAGTGGGAAATAGCCCCACAGACTGACTACCAACTTCTCACTGAACAAAAGCAGGATAAGACTCAGAATACAATGATGGCGTTTTACATTTTAAAAACTGGGTGCCCACATTCCAGTCATTAATTACCACAGCAAGGAGTCTCTTGATGAAGACACTTGTAAATACCATCATCAGGGAAGGGAACTGGAATAAAATTAGTTCCACTGTTAGATAAGAGCGTAATCAAAGGTGACATTATGGGGAATGCCCCATCCAATCCTTAAACTCACAGGGAGAAATTTCTTTAAATATTAAAGGACAACTTTGCAGAATCTATATTGATACCAATGCTCTAATGTCAACTTTAAACTCTACCAATGTTACAAAACCTCTCCAGTGGAGCCAACAAATTACTCAGATGGTGGCATCTCTCATAATGCTCAGACATTTCCCACATACCACTCTTAAGTCTCACCCTCAGGCCTCTAACAGAGTAATATTCTTTCTTCCTCTGTGATACCATACCATAAATTACCGTAACAGGTAATTTAACAGGGAGGAACTAATTATTGTAAAAAAGAAATTAATTACCAGATTAAATTTTGCCTAATGGCCCTTTCCTTGAAATCCCCAAGTTCTCCCCTATTCAACAATGAGGCCATAGCTAATTTGGACATTGACTACTGGTGTTCTTAATTTACATCAAGCCCACACTGAACATCTCTAGAAGTTTGACTTTTTGTAGGCAAAAAAAAAAAAAAAAAAAAAAGTCTACTGATAATGGCAGATTTATTGGAGCTGAACCCAACAAGGCTCAGATTGATTCACCCAAAGCAAACATCTACCAGAATTTGAACAATTATCTCTAGTTGCAGAAGTGAAAAGGACTAAAACCAACAGTTGAAGACCTAATACAGAAAGGACTCATTACTTCACATTTATCTTCGCAATACTCCCGTCTTCCTGATCAAAAACAAAATCACCACAATGGAAAGGATACAGCTTTGTTAAGGATCCCAGGACTACAAATAGACTATTTATTTCTCTCCCCACCTCCACTTTCCTACAGAACCAAACTCAAATATTATTTTATCTTTACCATCTCTTGAAGCTACATATTTCACATTTGTAAACCTGTGTCTTAATTTAGTGTCTTTTTAGAGTGGGATAACCAATACCTGTTTGCTTTGGAAAAATCAATAATACATCTGGACAGTTATGCCCTAGAGTTTACTGAGACACTCTCCAATTTTTCAACAAGTCCTCAACTAGTACCTCAAGGATCTTAAATTTCCCTGTGTTTCTACTCTAATCTAATATCTGGATGACCTTTTGTTGGTCTGAAAAATAAGTAAGTTCCAAGACTGATTACATTTTTCTACTTTAACTCAGACAGGACATTAGCAAAGAGAAGTTATAGTCTTATTCAAGTATACAGTAATCCCCTGCCCAATCCATGGTTGGCTTTCTGCCATATCAGTTACCTGTGGTCAACCATGGTCAACCTCAGTCTGAAAATATTAAATGGAAACTTCCAGAAATAAACAATTCATAAGTTTTAAATGGTGTGCCATTCTGAGTAGCATGACAAAATCTTGTGCCCCCCCACCTCCATACCCCCTAGAATGTGACTCATCCCTTCGTCCAGGTTACCCACGTTGTATACTCTACTCACCCATTCGTCACTTAGTAGCTGTCTTGGTTATGAGATTAAAAAAATATATTGATAGTTTATACAAAGCTCATGGTTTCAGGCATCCACTGGGGGTCCTAACCTAGTGCATGATTTATCCTAAGGAGGTATGCCTCTTACTCTGGGCGGATTACACACCATTCAAACCTTTCTGAGGTAACAAAGAAAATCATGAAGATTCCTTGATCTCATTGACTACTGAAGGTAGTAGGTCCCCATTTTTCTGTAATTATATAATTATTAAAGGATTTAACCAAGTTCAGCCCATGGCTCATTTTTGCACTGACCGTGAGCTAAGAATAGTTTTTATATTTTCAAAGAATTGTTTTTAAAAATGAGTAACAGAGACTATACATGGCCCACCAAGCCTAAAACATTTACTATCCGGCCCTTTACAGAAAAGGGTTTGTTGACCCTTGCTACTCCTCTATTTCTTAAAAAGCAGGAAACTAT
This sequence comes from Rhinopithecus roxellana, assembly GCF_007565055.1. Lineage (NCBI taxonomy): Eukaryota > Metazoa > Chordata > Mammalia > Primates > Cercopithecidae > Rhinopithecus > Rhinopithecus roxellana. Next base: position 69,224,655 of record NC_044566.1, on the reverse strand, counting down.
TGTCAGTAAACTATGTCCTATATAGTCTTACCAGAAACTCCTCTAGAAAATTCAGATTCAATCTTGGTTGTTGATGGGTCATGTCTTCAGATGAAACAAGAAAGTATGAGGCCGACTTTGATGGAACAGATCTCAACTCACACCCGGAATGAAACCCCATGCTAGAGGCAAGATATGCCAAGATGACTGAAATCACTGTATTCAGCAGAGCTTGCCAGTGAACTGTGTAGCTAGTGTGAAAGGTTAATACAGTCACATACTGCATATTGATGTTTCTGTCAACAAAGAACCACATATACAACAGTGGCATCACAACTGCCTACAAGATTCAGGACAGCACCATGTACAGAACAGATGCATAGCCTAGGAGCACTAGGCTGTACCATATAGCCTAGGTGTGTAGTAGGCTATCCCATCTAGGTTTATTTAAGTATACTACTCTATGATGTTTGCACAATGACAAAATCACCTAACAATGCATTTCTCAGGCTGTATCCCCATGGTTAACTCACAAGTAACTGTATCTATAAAACTGAGAATGGATCAGTTTTAAGAGTAGTCATGGCCGGGCGCAGTGGCTCACGCCTGTAATCCCAGCACTTTGGGAGGCCAAGGCAGGTGGATCACAAGGTCAGGAGATCAAGGCCATCCTGGCTAATTCGGTGAAACCCCGTCTCTACTAAAAATACAAAAAATTAGCCGGGCGTGGTGGCGGGCGCCTGTAGTCCTGGCTACTCGGGAGGCTGAGGCAGGAGAATGGTGTGAACCCAGGAGGCGGAGCTTGCAGTGAGCCGAGATCGCGCCACTGCACTCCAGCCCAAGCGACAGAGCGAGACTCCGCCTCAAAAAAAAAAAAAAAAAAAAAAGAGTAGTCATGATTTTGGGATGCTTTGAAAATAACGATGGTTCCTGACTTTAGCATTAATCCTTCCTAAGGAGGTAACGATTCTAAAGATGTGCCGACAAAAAAAAAGAAATAACATGAAGAATTAAGAATACGCCCTGACTGATCATTATGTCAGACAAGAAGCACCCTTTACTAATATCTTAGCCTTTATGGTAGTTCAAAAGACCAAATCTTTTAAGAGGTCCAAAGAGAATGCCAACAACTGGCTCTAGCATTAGAAAAGCATATTGGATGAAATCCAGGGGCAAATTACCACAGTTAACCACTGGTGCTCTTGGGACACGGTTTCTTGGTGGCATCAGAGATCCTGAGTGGAACCTGGGATATTTTTTGCATAAAACTGTATACCCTGGCAAGACAAATTGGTCAGTCAAGTCTATTAACACTACTGGGAAAGCGTCACTAAAATTGCCAAGGGTGCCATGGTCTACGTCTCCTTTCTCACCAGCATAATTTTTGACAGTAAAGGTGGAACACAGACAGGAGTAGAGACCTCAAGGTCTCTCTGGGTGCCACAAACGGTTTTTGTACAACTAGTCCCCTGCTGTGGGTTTTGACTATGTCCTGGTCATCATTTGCTTGCTCTTGTGTAAGACTTAAGCCTTTCCTTGTTGGAAATCTACAGCTTAAACACTAGGAAAAAACTCAATTTTGTGTGTTCATCCTAAGGAATTCCAACCTTTCTTTGAGGGGCACCCACTTTGCTAGAGCTGTTATTAAAGAGCTTTGCAAAGTCTTTCTACTTACAGAAGTTTCACTGTCCACATCACCTCAAGAAAGGTAGAAAGAACAAAGGGAATTCTGAGACTAATATGAGCAAGGGTAGTGTCTCTTGAACTTCTGTGGCCTAAGATATTGCCACTGGCTTTAAGAACAATGAGATCAATTCTTTCTGGGGCTCAACCATTCCCCAATAATAGTATAGGCTTGCCCACATACCTAGAAATATTACCTCTGATTATAGACTCCACACTACTGTAGGCAGACATGGCCATATATGTACTGCCTGCCAAGAACTCATAATGTTACGGATGAAATATTTGTATCCCTGCAAAATTAATGTGCTGAAATCCTAAACTCCAATGTGATGGCACGAGGAGGAAGTGGGGCTTTGGGGAAGTATTAGGATGGTACAAAAGTAATTGCAGTTTTAATAATTAGTCATGAGGGTGGAAGAGGCTTTAATAGGGGTAATGGGATATTGCCCCTATAAAAGAGATTCCAGAGAGCTCTCCTGCCTCTTTCCACCACGTGAGGATATAGTGAGAGGACAGCATCCTATAACCCTGAGGGGGACTCTCACCAGAACCCAATCATGCTGGTACCCTGATCTCTTTCAGCTTTCAAAAGTGTGAGAAATAATCTGTGTTGTTTATAAGCCACTCTGTCTATGATATTTTGTTTTAGCAGCCCAAACTAAGACACATGCAATATATCCAGCATTACTACCAACAGGTATAAGTAGCCTTTCCTTAACATCCTCCTAAATGACCCCTGTATGATCTGAAACCTGGAGACATGGCCTTTTGGAAAACAGAGAAAGACAGTCCTCGAACTTCAGAGAAAGGAACTTATCAGGTACTGTTAATAACTATTATGGCAGTAAAACTCCTTATACTCACATCTCTCAATTTAAAAAAGCCTAAGTCAGCCTTGAATCACTGCAAGACCATCCCAATTAAAACCTGAAGTTGACAATTCTCAGCAATCTTCTAGAAGCAGAAGGTCTTTGGAAGGAGAGAGCTTCAATCAAAGATCTCCAGACCAAGAGCCATAGAACAAGGTTAGTGACTGTCACGCTTTAATCTCTATTATTCTGTTCTTTATTTTCCTAACTATCTTCTTTCCTCTTTTGCTATTAAGGTTACCTTTTCAGTTATATTACTTTAAAGGCCCCATTCTTAATATTGGCCTTTCCATTCCATTTGTAGAAGCCCAATGCCTGATTAAAATTTATTCACAATTGGCCGGGCGCGGTGGCTCATGCCTGTAATCCCAGCACTTTGGGAGGCCGAGGAGGGCGTATCACGAGGTCAGGAGATCAAGACAATCCTGGCTAACACAGTGAAACCCAGTCTCTACTAAAAATACAAAAAATTAGTCAGGCGTGGTGGTGGGCACCTGTAGTCCCAGCTACTCGGGAGGCTGAGGCAGGAGAAATGGCGTGAACCTGCGAAGTGGAGTTTGCAGTGAGCTGAGATCCGGCCACTGCACTCCAGCCTGGGCGACAGAGCGAGACTCTGTCTCAAAATAATAAATAAATAATAAAATGTATTCATGATTTGACTAAAGCATACAATCAGACTGACTGTTGGGTTTATAAACATTTTCCTTTGGGAGCCACCCCGTTTCCCTTGGTAATGGTTCCTTGTAACTAATCAATTTGTTTCCTGGGTAAATGACTTGACTGTTTAGTAACTTTTTAAATGGCAACCCTAACGACAGGCCATCTATTGTGTCATTCAAAGGAAAGGAGGTTCTTATCTCCACTGAAACATTACTAATGGATCTTAGAAGAGGACTGGAAGTCCTAGTCCTTGGTTAGTCCTTTATTACTACAAAGACCTCTAGTCTTCCAGTCCTTAGAAGAGGACTTAATGTTGGGTCCTTTTAGTAATAAGAGGTCCTTTTAGTAGTAAAAGGTGTGTATTTGGAGGCAGTCTCACTTCCATAGACCTAACAGTAAAACCAGACAAATTAAACCCCATGCTCTTGTGCTTTACAGCTACCTAATGATACTGGCGCTACAAATTTCATTACCTGGCACTGGATCATTCCTTGTAAGTTATAAATACTCTTTGACAACCCCAATAGAGGTATTTCACCTCAATAGATAAATGTTAACTTTATGGCACAGAAGTCTACTAGCTACTACTTGCAAACTAATCAGGGATTTATCTTGGTAAACTGATGCCTCCCTTCAGGACAGTATCCGATATCACCTAGAGCCCGTTTTGGCCCATCAGTTCCTGCTTTTGGAAACAATCTGAGAATCTGATTCCCCAACCACTTGAGAGGATTCTGAATTGCTTCCTTTTGACATCAACCTTCTTTACTTCCAGCTCTACAAAAGGTCTAGAAAGTAGGAAGATTTCTACATGCTAAAGTTTAGAGAGGAGCAAGGAAATTAGGTAACCCAAAGATAACCAAAGAGCTCTTTGTCCAAAAAGTTTGTGAAACCAGATAAGGTGGTAGTTCAGAAGAGTCACTTTAACTACATTTGTCTGTCTTAGGGGAAGATGTGCTTATAACCTTTCAATCCTCTCTGGTATCTTTACCATTACGAAAAAGGTTAGAAAAGCAAGCAAAATAATCATAAAATTAGGTGATGTTGACAACACCCCCACATTTGTTTTTGTAGGGTCTTCGGATGGGGTAGAATCAATTCTCCTGGCTTAATTTTGGCATTCTTGGCTCCTGGCTAAAAAGTAGAGTACAGACTCTAATCATAATCCTTTTTTTAGTACCTGTCTGTGGTGCAGTGCTCTGGGGTGTAGCCAGAGTACTGAATGCTGCTGTACAGCCACTGTCCAGTCAAATGATCCAACAAATGATCATGATACGAAAGGAGAGGAATCTCTAATGCTTATAAAGATTGAACTGATCATCTCCATCTTCTCCCCACCCCCAGCCTGTTACCTGACCACTGAGACCTCATACAGTCATAAATAACTGGACTGATCACATTCTCAGATGTTAATGCTTGGAGAAAGGAGGCTGAGAACTAAAACCATTAACAATCACATACTATCTATATTTACATGGTTCTACTCTTTGACTTAAAATGACTTTACTATTCCAGGAACTCCTGCCCAGGAAGACGAAGTTTTAAATTGTCTAGTTGGATTCAGGAACGTCTCCAAAATATATTTATCTGAAAAACAGACTACTCATTACCCCTGCCCAGGACAATAACTCATTCAACAAAGTTCTTCAAAGACTCTTCACTCGGTAAGACTCATTTAAAACCCTTGCTGATTGTCATGATCCTGCCGTATTCCAATCAGGCCTTTGCAGTGAAAAGATCTGCATTAAACCAAACCCAAAAGCCTCATAAATATCCCTCTTTTGCCTTCCTCTCTGAGACACTACTAAGATTCTGTAAAGACAGGAGACTCCCTTATTATAAGATATTTTGGTCAACTGGGAAGCCCAAGAGAAAAAATCTACACATACCAAAGGCTAAGGGATCCCAAAAAAAGGGCCTGTTCCTTACCTGATCTCCCTATATGCAAAGGATCTGCCAGACAGACAGACCATTCAGTCAGTGTTTGGTACTTTACTCTTAACACATTTCCCAGAGTCACCATGTTTAAGAAAAATCTTTAATAAGAAAAGACCAAAATAGCTTGGAAGAAAGAGAGACAATGCACAAAGAAAACACTACCGGCCGGGCGCGGTGGCTCACGCCTGTAATCCCAGCACTTTGGGAAGCCGAGAAGGGCGGATCAAGAGGGCAGAAGATGGAGACCATCCTGGCTAACACGGCGAAACCCCGTCTCTACTAAAAATACAAAAAACTAGCCGGGCGAGGTGGCGGGCGCCTGTAGTCCCAGCTACTCGGGAGGCTGAGGCAGGAGAATGGCGTGAACTCGGGAGGCGGAGCTTGCAGTGAGCTGAGATGCGACCACTGCACTCCAGCCTGGGCCAGAGCGAGACTCCGTCTCAAAAAAAAAAAAAAAAGAATACTAGGTGATGGTAAGCCATCTTACAGCACAAAAATAAAGGTAAACCCTAAGCCAGCTCTTAACAAACAAATGAGTCACTGGGATCCAGTAGGTCTGGGCTGGTCCTGAGATTCTGCATTTCTAATAAGCTCCCAAGTGATGCTGCTGCTCTTTCTGGGAACCCCACTCTGAGTAGTGAAGTCTGAGAGTAGAAAATGGCGTCAGAACAAGGTAGAAGGCTCCTGCACCCCTGGATGACTGGAAAAAATATCTTCATTGTTTAAGCCACTGACATACATACACATACACACTTTATTTTTCAAGTATTTTAAATTTAAATACATGAAATAACTATCTTTCCCTAAAACTTCTGAAATACTCCAATTTTCTTTCTGCTTTGTTTATATACATTCTATGAACCTAATGTATGACGCTGATGTGTGAAATACAAAGTTATGAATTAATATAAAATTGAATAGACTTTTTTTTAAACATGCAAGGACTCAGGGAAGTATGCCAGCAAAATAAGGGAGTAAACCCAGAAAGATGATGGAGACCTAGGAATCAAACTCCAACACAAAACAGAAGTAATGGGAATATCCAGGATGAAGGTATATGGAAGTTCTAAGAGTTCTTATGAAGATGGGGAAAGAAAGTATGCATATATGTGAGGATGGGGAAAACTATGTAACAGAACCAAATCATTCATATTCCATGACAGCAAATTGCAACAGATTACTCTAAATTTAAAAATAGGAGAAAGAATACCATGTTACGCTGAAATTAGAAAAAATATCCAAGATCTGAAAGTCCTTGCTTCTTATAATCAAAAATCATGAGGTAGAGAGAATTGGGCCCAAAGTTGCTGTTTTTGTTGTAAACTTTACAGTGCAAATTGAACTTTTAAAAATCTGAACATATATTATTTTGATTTTTAAAAAATTTGAGCAGTTGGCATTTTATTGTTCCTATTCAAATTCTTATTCATATGGCTCCCAATTTCAGAATTCTACCAAAAGACCAGTGTAACAACAACTCTTTCTATATGTACATACATACATCTATGTATAGTCATGCGTTGCTTAGCAATGGGGATATGTTCTGAGAAATGTATCAGTAGACAATTTCGCTGCTGTGCAAACATCACAGAGTGTACTTACACAAATCTAGATGGTATAGTCTACTGTACACCTAGGCTATATTATATAGCTCATTGTTCCTAGGCTACAAACCTGTACAGCATGTTACTGAACACTACACACAACTGTAACACAGTGAGTACTTGTATACCTAAACATGCAGAATTTTTTTTTTTTTTTTGAGACAGAGGCTCACTCTGTCACCCAGGCTGGAGTACAATGGCACGATCTTGGCTCACTGCAACCTCCGTCTCCTGGGTTCAAGCAATTCTCCTGCCTCAGCCTCCCGAATAGCTGGGACTACAAGCAGGTGTCACTATGCTCGGCTAATTTTTGTATTTTTTTAGCAGAGACAGGGTTTCACCATGTTGGCCAGGCTGGTCTCGAACTCTTGACCTCATGATCCACCTGCCTCGGCCTCCCAAAGTGCTGGGATTACAGGTGTGAGCCACTGTGCCTGGCCCAGAACTTTTTTTTTTTTTTTTGCACACCCATGCTTTTGACTGCTTAAAGTAATAGCATGATCATGACACTGAATAAATTTCTTCTTTTAAAAATGTTTTTTCTTTAGAAACCCAAATACCAATATAATGATGAGGTATCTCAACTCACTTCAATGTCAACTAATCAGTGAAAAGAAAGCAAAAAGAGATTTAAAGTAAACTTCAAGAAATCTATTCATAGGAACCCAGGAGAAAAGGGGTGTGTGGGGGGGGGTGGGGTGTGTGTGTGAACTATTCAGCAATCACACTCCAATTGCTCTTTTAATATATATCATAGGGTCTTCCTCCAGTCTGGGTGTGATGACCCTTTTCTTAGCTCCTATAGCACACAGAGCATACGATAATCAGGTGAGTTTCACTCTATTACAACCACATACCTGTTTTCCAATCCCCACTCTTTCGCTTGTTGAAAACTAAAATCTCTGAGTACTTAAATGCCTGGCATGACAGGCACTTTATAAATGCTTGATAAATTAATAGTAAGTGAAAGAAAATTAAGTGTATTTCTGAAAAGTGTGAATTAGCATGATTTTCACAAATCAGAATTATAGCTTTCAAAACAACTTCAACACTTTTTAATACAGAGTTATACTCTGTATTTATTTCTAGATGAAATAAATATACTCTATAGTTATTTCTAGAAGTTATTTCTAGAAGAATGCTCATGCTAAGAATTAGCAACTTCCTGGATCTAATTTAATTTTGTTATAAGAAATCACATTTAATACAGCATTTGGACTACTACCTATACATGATAAGGTCAAAGTTTATAATGTTATTTTTACATCAAATATTTGTGACTTCTGATCTAAATGCAAAAGAGTACTCAAGAAAATCTAATCAGTTTTACAAAAAATGTTTAGTGCATTAAATTACAGTAGAAAGATCTTAGGTCAGAAATAAAACCAAGAATAATTAGATGAATCCTTAAAAAATAATCAAAATTAAGAAGCAAATTTCAGCCAGGTGCAGCGGCTCACGCCTGTAATCCCAGCACTCTGGGAGGCCGAGGTGGGCGGATCATGAGGTGAGGAGTTCGAGACCATCCTGGCTAACACAATGAAACCCCATCTCTACTAAAAATACAAAAAATTAGCTGGGCGTGGTGGCGGGCGCCTGTAGTCCCAGCTACTCAGGAGGCTGAGGCAGGAGAATGGCGTTAACCTGGGAGGCGGAGCTTGCAGTGAGCCGAGATCGTGCCACTGCACTCCAGCCTGGGCGACAGAGGGAGACTCCGTCTCCAAAAAAAAAAAAAAAAAAAAAAAAAAAAAAAAAAAAAAAAACTGTAACCTTACAGTAGGTAACAATTTCCTAAATAATACAAAAAAACTCACTGCTCATAAAGTGATAAATTAAGTTGCACTAGGCCAGGCCCAGTTGCTCACACCTGTAATCCCAGCACTTTGGGAGGCCGAGACAGGCAGATCACGAGGTCAGGAGTTCAAGATCAGCCTGGCCAGCATGGTGAAACCCTGTCTTTACCAAAAATACAAAAAATTAGCCAGGCATGGTGGTACGCGCCTATAATCCCAGCTACTCGGGAGGCTGAGGCAGGAGAATTGCTTGAGCCGGAGAGGTGGAGGTTGCAGTGAGCCGAGATTGTGCCACTGCACTCCAGCCTGGGCAACAGAGCGAGACTCTGTCTTAAAAAATAAAAAAATTAAGTTGCACTAAAATTAAGAACTTCTGCTCATTAAAAGACAACATTACAAGGGTAAAAACACAAGTCACAGGATAGTAGAAAATATCTGATATATATGTGTGTGTATTTTTTCCAGAATATAGCACTTCATTGTCTTAAAACTGGGATTTCCTAGCATCCTACGTGTCATACGTTATTATTACTTTTGACCTCTTTCAACAATTCACTTTTTTTAGAATTATTTCATCTACTTATTTATATTTTTACTTCAATAGTTTTGAGGGAACAGGTGGTGTCTGGTTGCATGGAAAAGTTATTTAATGGTGATTTCTGAGATTTTGACGCACCCATCACCTGAGCAGTGTACACTGTACCCAATATGTAGTCTTTTATCCCTCGCCCCTCTCCCACCTTTCCCAAGTCCCCAAAAGTCCATTATATCACTCTTATGCCTTTGCATCCTCACAGCTTTGCTCCCGCTTACAAGTAAAACATAAGATGTTTGGTTTTCCATTCTCGAGTTACTGAACTTAGAAAAATGGTCCCCAACTCCATCCAGTTTGCTGTGAATGCCATTATTTCATTCCTTTTTACGGCTGAACAGTACTCCATGGTGTGTGTGTGTGTATATAAATATATATCCACTTGTTTGTTGGTGGGCATTTAGGCTGGCTCCATTTTTTTGCAACTGTGTAGTGTGCTGCTATAAACGTGCGTGCAAGTGTCTTTTTCAAATAATGACTTCTTTTCTTCTGAGTAGATACCCAGAACTGGGATTGCTGGATCAAATGGTAGTTCTATTTTAGTTCTTCAAGGAATCTCCATACTGTTTTCCACAGTGGTTTACTTTCCCACCAGCATTGTAAAAGTGTTCCCTTTTTACCACATCCACACCAACGTCTGCTGTTTTTGATTTTTAAATTATAGCCATTCTTCCAAGAGTAAGGTGGTATCTCCTTATGGTTTTGATTTGCATTTTCCTGATAATTAGTGATACTGAGCATTTTTTCATATGTCTGCTGGCCATTTGTATATTTTCTTTTGAGAACTGTCTATTCATGTCCCTTGCCCACTTTTTGATGGCACTGTTTTTTTATCTTGCTGATTTGAATTCCTTGTAGATTCTGGATATTAGTCCTTTGTCAGATGCACAGTTTGAGAATATTGTTTTTCCCACTCTGTAGGTTGTCTGTTTACTCTGCTGATTATTTCTTTACTGTGCAGAAGCTTTTTAGTTTAATAATCTACTTATCCTTGTTTTTTGCTGCAGTTGCTTTTGGATTATTGGTCGTGAAGTCTTTATGTAAGCCAATGTCCAGAAGGGTTTTTCCGATGTTATCTTCTAGAATTTTTATAATTTCAGGTCTTAAATTTAAGTCTTTAATCCATCTTGGGTTGATTTTTGTATAAGGTGAGAAATGAGGATCCAGTTTCATTCTTCTACACGTGGCTTGCCAATTATCCCAGCACCACTTGTTGAATGGGATGTCCTTTCCCCCACTTAATGCTTTTGTTTGCTTTGTCAAAGATCAGTTGGCTGTAAGCATTTGGCTTTATTTCTGGGTTCTCTCATCTGTTCCATGGGTCTACATGCCTATCTTTATACCAGTGCCACGCTGCTTTGGTAACTATAGCCTTGTGTATACAGTTTGAAGTCAGGTAATGTGATGCCTCCAGATTTGTTCTTTTTGCTTAGTCTTGCTTTGGCTATGTGGGCTCTTTTTTGGTTCCATATAAACTTGAGGATTGTTTTTTCTAGTTCTATGAGGAATGACAATGGTATTTTGATGAGAATTGCACTGAATCTGTAGATTGCTTTTAGCAATATGGTCATTTTCACAATATTGATCCTACCCACCCATGAGCATGGCATGTGTTTCCATTCGTTTGAGTCATCTATGATTTCTTTCAGCAATGTTTTGTAGTTTCCCATGTAGAGATCGTTCACCTCCTTTGATTAGGTATATTCCTAAGTGTTGTATGTATTTACTTATTGCAGCTGTTGTAAAGGGGTTTTGGTCCTTGATTTGATTCTCGGCTTCATTACTGCTGGTGTTTAGCAGTGCTTCTGATTTGTGCAGGCTGATTTTGTATCCTGACACTTTACTAAATCCATTTATCAGATCAAGGAGCTTTCTGGGTCTTTAGAGTTTTCTAGATATATGATCATACCATTGGTGAACAGTGACAGTTTGACTTTGTCTTTACCAATGTGGATCCGCTTTATTTCCTTCTCTCGTCTGACTGCTCTGGCTGGGACTTCTAGTACAATGTTGAATGGAAGTGGTGAAAGTGAGCATCCTTGTCTTGTTCCAGTTCTCAGGGGAAATGTTTTCAACTTTTCCTCATTCAGTATAATGTTGGCTGTGGGTTTATCATAGATGGCTTTTGTTACTTCGAGGTTATCTCCCTTCTATACCGATTTTGCTAAGGGTTTTAATCATACTGTTAAATGCTTTTTCTGCAACTACTGATATGATCATATGATTTTTGTTTGTAATTCTGTTTATGTAATGGATCACATTTATTGACTTAAATGTGTTAAACATTCCTACATCCCTGTTATGAAACCCACTTGATCATGGCATATTATCTTTTTGATAAGCTACTGAATTTGGTAGCTAGTTTTTTTTTTTTTTTTTTTTTGAGATGGAGTTTTGCTCTTGTTGCCCAGGCTGGGGTACAGTGGCATGATCTCAGCTCACTCCACCTCCTGGGTTCAAGCGATTCTCCTGCCTCAGCCTCCTGAGTAGCTGGAATTACAGGCGTGTGCCTCCACGCCCGGCTAACTTTTGCGTTTTTAGTAGAGACAGGGTTTCACCACGCTGGCCAGGCTGGTCTCAAACTCCTGATCTCAGGTAATCCACCCACGTCAGCCTTCCAAAGTGCTGGGATTACACTCATGAGCCACTGCACCCAGCCTTTTTTTTTTTTTTTTTTTTTTTTTTTTTTTTTTTGAGGATTTTTGCTCATCAGGGATATTGGTATGTGGTTTTCTTTTTCTCCCTCCCCAATCTCTCTCCCCAACTTCCCGCCTCCTTCCTTCTTTCCTTCCTTCCTTCTTTTTGTTTTTGTTGTTGTTGTTAGTATATCCTTTCTGGATGTTGGTAATAGGGTGATACTGGTTTCAAAGACTTATTTGGGGAGGACACCCTCCTTCTCTATCTTGTGGAATAGTTTTAGTGAGACTGATACCAATTCTTCTCTGAATGCCTGATAGAATCCAGCTGTGAATCCATCTAGTCCTGGACTTTTTTTTGTTGGCAATTTTTTCATTACTGTTTCAGTCTTGCTACTTGTTACCGGTCTGTTCAGAGTTTCTATTTCTTCTAACTTAATCTAGAAGGGTAGTATATTTCCAGGAATTTATCCATCTCTAGAGTGTCTAGTTTGTGCACACAAAGGTGTTCACAGTAAACTTGAATAATCTTTTACATTTCTGTGGTATCAGTTGTAGTATTTCCCATTTCGTTTCTAATTGAACTTATTTAGATATTCTCTCTTCTTGATTAGTCTTACTAATGGTCTTTCAATGTTGTTTATCTTTTCAAATAAACAGCTTTTTGATTCATTTACCTTTTGTATTTTTTATCTGTTTCAAGTTCCTTTAGTTCTGCTCTAATCTTTGTTATTTATTTTCTTCTGCTGGGTTTGGGTTTGGTTTGTTCTTGTTTCTTTAGTTTCTTGAGGTGTAACCTGAGATTTTGTGCTCTTTCAGACTTTTTGATGTAGGCATTTAATGCTACATGACCTTTCTTCTTAGCACCACATTTGCTATATTCCAGATGTTTTGATAAGTTATGTCACTATTACTGTTCAGTTGCAAGAATTTTTTAATTTCCACCTTGATTTCATTGTTAAGCCAAAGATCATTCAGAAGCAGATTTTTTAATTTCCATGTATTTGTACAGTTCTGATGGTTCCTTTTGGAGTTGATTTCCAATCTTATTCCACTGTGGTCTGAGAAGGTACTTGATATAATTTTGATTTTGGTACTTTTTTTTTTGAGATGGAGTCTTTCTCTGTCGCCAGGCTACAGTGTGGTGATGCGATCTCGGCTCACTGCAACCTCCACCTCCCGTCCCGGGTTCAAGCGATTCCCCTGGCTTAGCCTCCCGAGTAGCTGGGACTACAGGCGCATGCCACCACACCCAGCTAATTCTTTGTATTTTAGTAGAGAAAGAGTTTCACCATATTGGCCAGGCTGGTCTCGAACTCCTGAGCTCGTGATCTGCCCACCTCAGCCTCCCAAAGTGCTGGGATTACAGGCATGAGCCACTGTGTCTGGCCTATTTTTTTTTTTTTTTTTTTTTTTTTGAGATGGAGTCTCATTCTGTCACCCAGGCTGGGGTGCTGTGGCACAATCTTGGCTCACTGCAACCTCTGCCTCCCAGGTTCAAGCAATTCTCCTCCCTCAGTCTCCAGAGTAGCTGGGACTACAGGTGCGTGGCCACCACGCCCGCCTAATTTTTTGCATTTTTAGTAGAGACGGAGTTTCACCGCATTAGCCAGGAAGGTCTTGATCTCCTGACCTTGTAATCCGCCCACCTCAGCCTCCCAAAGTGGTGGAATTACAGGCATGAGCCACCGTGCCCAGCCAATTTTGTTGCATTTATTGAGACCTGTTTCATGACCTACCATATGGTCTCTCTCAGAGAATGTTCCACATGCTGACAAGAACGTATATTCTGCAGTTGTTGGGTAGAATATTATGCAAGTATCTGTTAAGTCCATTTGTTCTATGGTATAGTTTAAGTCCATTCTTTGTTGACTTTCTGTCTTAATGACCTGTGCTGTCAATGGAGTATTAAAGTAGTAAGACTATTACTGTGTTGCCATCTATCTCATTTCTTAAGTCTAGTAGTAACTGTTTTATAAATTTGGAACTCCAATGTTAGGTCCACATATATTTATGACTGCGACGTTTTCCTGCTGGATTCTTTTATTATTATATAATGTCCTTCTTTGTCTTTTTTAACTGTTGTTGCTTTAAAGTTTGTTTTGTCTGGTATAATAGCTATTCCTGCTCACTTTTGATGTCTATTTGCATGAAATATCTTTTTCCACCCCTTTACCTTAAGTTTATGGGAGTCATTATGTGTTAGATGAGTCTCTTGAAGACAGCAAACACTTGGGTTGCTGGATTTGTATCCATTCTGCCATTATGTGTATTTTAAGAGGAGCATTTAGGCCATTTACATTCAATGTTGATATTGACATGTGAGGAATTGTTTTATTCATCATGCTAGTTGTTGCCTGAATACCTTTTTTCTTCCACTGGGTTACTGTTTGTAGGTCCTGTCAGATTTATGCTTTTAGAAGGTTCTATTTTGGTGTATTTCAAGGTTTTGCTTCAACATTTAGAACTCCTTTTAGCATTTCTTGTAGTGCTGGTGTGGTGATGGTGAATCCTCTCAGCATTTGTTTGTCTGAGAAAGACTTTATCTTCCCATTTATGAAGGTTAGTTTTGCTCAATACAAAATTCTTGGCTAGTAATTATTTTGTTTGAGGAGGCTAAAGATAGGATCTGAATCCCTTCAGGCTTGTAGGGCTTCTGCTGAGAAATCTGCTGTTAATCTGATAGGTTTTCCTTTATAGGTTACTTGATGCTTTTGCTTGATAGCTCTTAAGATTCTTTCCTTTGTTTTGCCTTTAGATAACCTGACAAATATGTGAGTGGGTGATGATCTTTCTGTGATGAATTTCCCAGGTGTTCCTTTAGCTTCTTGTATTTGGATACCTAGATCTCTTGTGAAGCCGGGGAAGTTTTCTTAATTATTCCCTGAAATATGTTTTCCAAACTTTTATATTTCTCGTCTTCCTCAGGACCACCAAGTATAGTTAGGTTTGGCCATTTAACATAATCCCGAACTTTGTGGAGGCTTTGTTCATTTTTTTTAATTCTTTTTGCTCTGTCTTTGTCTGACTGGGTTAATTTGTAAGCCTTGTCTTTGAGCTCTGAAGTTCTTTCTTCTATGTGTTCTAGTCTATTGTGGGAATTCCAGTGCATTGTATATTTCTCTGTGTTTTTCATTTCCAGAAGTTGTGATTTTTTTTCCTCTTTATGATATTTATTTCTCTGCAATACAATATTTATTCTCTGGAATAAATATTATCTCTGATATTTACTTCTCTGGAGTAAATATCCTTCTGGAGCATTCTTCATCCATATCTCGAATTTTTTTAAATTTCTTTAAGTTGGTTTTCACCTTTCCCTGGTATCTCCCTGAGTAGCTTAATAATCAATCTTCTGAATTATTTATTTCACAATTCAGAGACTTCCTCTTGGTTTGGATCCATTGCTGGGGAGATAGTGTGGTCTTTGGGGGATGTTATAGAACCTTGTTTTGTCATATTCCCAGAATTACTTTTCTGATTCCATCTCATTTGGGTAGACTATTTCAGTTGAAAAATCTGGAACTCAAGGGTTGTTGTTCAGATTCTTTTGTACCACGTTGGTGGTCCCTAGATGTAATGCACTCCCCCTTAGGGATGGGGCTTCCTGCAAGCCACACTGCTGTGATTGTTATTGCTCTACTGGGTCTAACCACTCAGTGGGGCTACCAGACTCTGAGCTGGTACTTGCAAATGTCTGCAAAGAGTGCTGTGATGCAATCTGTCTTCAGGTCTCCCAGCTGTGGATACCAGTATCTGTTCTGGTGGAGATGGTAAGGGAGTGAAGTAGACTCTGTGAGAGTCCTTGGTTGTAGATAATGTTTAGTGTGCTGGCTTTCTTGGATGCTGGTTATGCTAGCAGTGATGTCACATGGAGAAGACTCAGGACCACTGGTTGGCCAGGATGTTGCAGGCAGTGGAATTAGCTATTGTTTTCTCCTTCCTTGAAGCAGAGTTATCCTGTCATGAGTTACTGTAATGTCGTGCGTTGGTTGGCCTCCAGCCAGAAGGTGGCAGTTTTGAGAGAGCACCAGTTTTCTGCCAGTCTCACAGAATTTGCAGCAGCCTGCTGCTTCTTTCAAAGGATCTGTGAATTCTTTTAGTTTTTCCAGTACACTCCTGTAGTGGCTCTTGGGGCAAAAAGTCCACGGTGTGAGTCTCCACATGCTGTTCTGTCCATCTAAGTAAGAGCTGCAGGTCAGCCTTGTCTCCTATCCACCATCTTCAACAATCATGCCAGAAGGCAAAGAGGAATCAGGCAAGTCTATGAGGACAGAGAAGGAGGCAGAAAGCTGTGTATACATTTTATATTCAACAAGACAGGAAATCTCGCATATCAATAAGAAAAAGGTAGACAATACAGTAGAAAAATAGGCAAAAGACATGAACAGGTATTTCACAAAAGAAGATACTCAGTGGCCATTAATCATATAAAAAGATGCTGACATTCATTATTTTTCAGTGAAACAAAACTAAAACTACTTTGAGGTACCACTATATATCACTGGAATGGCTTTAATCATAGACAAGTTACACCAAGTTCCCATGTTGAGTCACTATGAGCTACTTACTGTTATGGAGCCCTGGGACCTGTCCAGTTGCCAGTGAATTCAGTCTTCTGAATGAGACTAAGAGACTCCAGAGAGGAATGGGTAAAATGTTTATAAGGTTATAAAGTCACACAAGGTGACTTTTAGTGGTATTTCAGTTACAGTATAGGTTTAAATTAATATTTGGAAGTTCATTTAAGGTTCTTAGCCACCATTTATAAAATAGCCCCTAAGTATTCTCACTGAAAATTTTACACATAATTATTTAACAAATTGTTATATACAGCCATGTGGAATTACAATGTAGTCATTAAAAATCATGTTTTGAAAAATGTCACATTTAAAAATGTTTAAACCTAATAAGAAATTGAAGGATGTATAATAATCATCTATATATCCTTCATCTATATTGTTAACATTTTACCACATCTTTACACACACACACACATTTTCTTCTGAACCACTTGAAACTAATTTATAGCACACGATCCATGTGGTGATGTCAGAAGAAAACAAAAGTAATTTGTCATGCCACTTCATTCTGAAATACTTCTTCTGAGAATAAGGACATTTTCCTATATAATTAAAATATCATTTATAAAACACCCCTCAAAAATAACATTTTCATAAACTCATCTGTTGTATAATTCATACTCAAATGTTACAAAATGTTCCAAAAGTCTTTTATATGAGATTTTATTAAATCCAAATTTACTGAACTTAATTTTTATTAATCCACTGAATTTGGTTGGTAAGTCTCCTTAGTCTTTCTTTAATTGAATCCCTCCGCCACTACCACAAAGCTTTTCAGGATACTTTCTTGAAGAGACTAGGCCAATGGTCACTTAAAACAGCACAAATTCTAGATCTGATTGTTCCACCATGATTAGGTTTAAATTAAACATTTTTGGTGGGACAACTATACCAGTGATTTTTTTTTTCTTACTGCACCCCATGGAAGGCAAAAATAATGGGCTGTCCCACTGTTTATGATGCTAAGATTGATCATTTTGTTAAGCTGATGATTGCCAGACTCTCAATTACAAAGGTACATTTTCTCTTTTGCAGTTAGTAAGTAATTTGTGAGGTGATACTTTTAAACCAATAAATATTTAATTTTCCAACAAACTTTCACCATCAATGATTTTTGCCTGAATCAATTTTTACACTGAGTTACAAAATGGTTTTTCTGATTCTATCATTCCTTCTACATTTTATCAACTGGCATTCTTCTGTAAAGAACCACCCCCGCCCTACCTTTTTTATCATCAAGATGGACTCATGGATTCTTTATAGGACAAATTATAATATACAGCCCTCTTCAATATCTATCAGACACATTGGTTCCAGGACCTCCCAGCAGATACCAAAATGCACAGATGCTCAAGTCCCTTACATAAAATGATGTGGTATCTGCATGAAACCTACACACACCATCTCATATACTTTAAATCACTTTCAATTACTTATACTTAATAAATACAATGTAAATACTGCATAAATAATTGTTATATTGTTTAGGGGAAAATGAAAAGAAAAAAGTCTGTACTCCTTCAGTATGGACACAACTACAGAACACTTTGGATCTGTGGTTGGCTGAATCTGCATATATGGAACCCACAGATAGACAGGGTCAATTGTATATTCTGTCTAATATCCAAATTATCCCAAATCTGGCCAACAAAAACCTCTCCAAGTCAATGTCTATTACTTCTGGAATAATTTAACATATTTGAAGACAAAATGTCACTAAAGCACAAACAGAATTCAAGGCCTAAATAATTCAATCAGACAAACAATATAAGACAATTCAGGAAGATTGCTCTGCATAGCTTCCTGTTCTTGCAAGGTTTTTTTTGAGACAGAGTCTCGCTCTGTTGCCCAGGCTGGAGTGCAGTGGCACAATCTCGGTTCACTGCAAGCTCCACCTCCCATGCCATTCTCCTGCTTCAGCCTCCAGAGTAGCCGGGACTACAGGCACCCACCCCCAAGCCCAGCTAATTTTTTGTATTTTTAGTAGAGACAGGGTTTCACCATGTGAGCCAGGATGGTCTTGATCTCCTGACTTCGTGATCCGCCCACCTCGGCCTCCCAAAGTGCTGGGATTATAGGCGTGAGCCACCGCCCAGCCACAAGTTTTATCCCATCTCTCAGTTAATGGCACTGCCACTGCTGAGTCAATTATTCAAGCCAAAAAACAAAGACTAATTCTCAACACCCCTCTTTCCCTCACTACTAGTTCATGCCCTTCTATACTGTCTATATTTCTTCCATGACCATTTCACTTTTAAAGAGCATTATTTTAAAAATGTAAAATGAGGCTATGGTTCATCAACTTTTAAAGGCAAAACAGCCATCTCCACATTTCAGCAGAATTTCTTGTACTTTTTTTGGATTTGTAGCCCATTCAGGCCGATGTTCTCTAAGAAATAGTGGTTCCTGACACTTTATCATAAAATCTCAGAACTGGTAGGACCATACAAGTCACCCAATCCAAACATCCATCCAATACGTGAATTTCTTCCACAACAACTCCACCAAATTGTCATTTAGGACATGCTGAAACCATTTGTAGAAAGAACAAATTCCCCTTTTTCCATTCCATCATCTGCACTACTTCGTTACAAAGTTCCTCCCTATGTTTAGTGCCAAAGTCACTAGTCCCAGTTCTACACTTGGGGTCACATAACAGTAAGTATTTGAACCAGTGCCCATAAGGTAGAATATGCTTACGCTGCCCCCTTGATTTATACCTCAGAAGGCTGAGGATACAACCTTAAAATAGCTTCATGCCACTTAGTAACTAATTACTAATCTATCATTCGTAAATATACCTAAACTTTTAGAGAATTAACTACATTTTCAGTTTCAAAATAAAGTCCTTCTATCCAACTGCCTTATTTCAAGACTGGGGGTAAAAATAAACAGAGAATTAATTACATTTTCAGTTTCAAAATAAAGTCCTTCTATCCAACTGTCTTATTTCAAGACTGGGGGTAAAAATAAACAACAGTTCATCAGGCTGAGATGTAAAAACAAGTTCAACTTACCTATATGATCACAGTCTTCTATACTTCAAATTCATCCCTTTAACTTACAAGTTGAAACACCCAAACCCTTTTAGTTAATACACTATGGTACCTTTCTCCTAGTCAATTTGTTTGCCTTTCTCCAAACCTGCTCTAGTTCTTATTTTCCTATAATGTAACAACACCTGTCAAAAGTAAAAATACACTATGACTTTGCATAATAGTAGGATTACATTTTTCTACTTTGTTTTGAACCAGTATCCAATAAGTACAGTTTACTGAGCCAGGCTTGAATACCTAGCCAGAGCAATAACAGTAAGCTTCAATGAGCCTCAATATTTGAAATGAGTCATCTGACCATTTGCAATCAACAAGTGTTTATTAATACAATACTTACTATTTACCCTGTACTAGCAAATATAGACAAGTCTCTTACAGCATGAGTTTTTATAACATAATGTAGATATAATACCACCAATTGGGGGAAAACTCAGCACACTAAAGCATTATTACTACAATGCCAACTGGAATTAGCACAACGTAAATAGGAAAAATAATAGTTGTAACCAAGAATAGGCACACAGAGCTGCATTGTTTGTCTGTGTGCTCTTCTGATATAGAATTGTTTTGTTAATCAAGCACTCTTTTATTCTTTTGTTTACCACTGGCAGTTGTGAACAGTTCTGCAAGTAAAACTGCATGGTCAAGGACAAATGTGATAGGAGAAGCTAAGAACCTTCTGAGTACGTGGATGGACTCAAGGGTGAAGGAGGAAAAATTTGGTTTGTTTTTATTGAATTTAGTCAGTATATTTATTATGTTTAGAGTAAAGCTACATAAATACTTATATTATGTCAGTCCTACAGAAACTCTCCAGTCCTCTTTCTCCAATGAAACTTCTGTTTTCATAAGAGATTTTTCGTAACAAGAGATTTGGCAGAAAAACAACCATGACATTACAGCAGAAACAGTCATAGGTTGCTATCTGTAAACAGACATATTTAGGATAATCAACTACCACTAAGCATCTTAAATTCTTCTTAAAAAAAATATAAATCAGGATAACTGGGCACTGGAGAAATAGGTAATCTCAAATGACTGAACAAGAGAGATTAATCAAACTTATTAAAGTACATGTAACTTACATGCCCTTATGATAGCTTGAAAACTTGTTTTGCATACATTGTCTTATGCTACAAAAAGATCTCTGTGGGATGAATTCATTTTACAGATGAAACATTAGAAGTGCTCAGAGAGACTGAATGAATTGCTCAAGCTCAAGAGCTCATAAATCACAAACAAGATGTCAATCCCAAATCTAATAATATCAGGAAAACAAAAACAGAGCTTGTAAATCATGTATGTCAATCCCAAATCTAATAACATTAGGAAAACAAAATTTAATAAGAACTCTTATATAACAGGGAAATACTAGAAATATTCCCATTTAAAAATCAAAAAACAGAAATATCTCCAACAGTGCCAGTAAGAATGTAAAGTTATTAAAAAGTTATTTAAAAGTTACAACCGGTGGCTCATGCCTGTAATCCCAGCACTTTGGGAGGCCGAGGCGGGCAGATCACGAGGTCAAGAGATCGAGACCATCCTAACCAACATGGTGAAACTCCATCTCTACTAAAAATATAAAAATTAACTGGCCGTGGTGGCGCACACCTGTAGTCCCAGCTACTTGGGACATTGAGGCGGGAGAACTGCTTGAACCCGGGAGGCAGAAGTTGCAGTGAGCTGAGATGGTGCCACTGCACTCCAGCCTGGCGACAGAGTGAGACTGTCTCCCCCCTCAAAAAAAAAAAAAAAAAAAGTTAGAGTCAATGCAATAACACCAAATTTTCCTCAAGCTGAAGTACTAGAAAAGAATAAAACTATTAATGTATAACATGAACATCTACCTGGAAAATCTAAGACAGCAAGCTAAAAAATGAGCAATAAAAAATTCAAACTACCTCTGTAAGAAATCCAGAACGTTTATTTGAGATAAATAGTCTATTTGAGATGGTGGGTTAATGAGGGTTTACTGGACTGTCTCTACTTTGGAGTATTTTTTTTTAATTCCATAATAGTTAAAAAAAATGCACAGGGTTACCAGATTTAGCAAATGAAACACAAGATGCCCAGATAAATCTGCATTTCAGATAAACAATGTAAAAAATTTTAGGATGTCACAAATATTACATGAGACATACAGGTGCACAAACCTGTACACAATACTACTAAAATGAAATAAAATACCTTGTCATAGGCAATATGTAGGACTCATATGAAAAACACTACAGGGTTTCATCAGGGTTCTAAAGATAAAATCTGAATAAAAAACATAACTATATTGCTGAGTATGGAGAGTAATTCATCTATACATTTAATACAATTCAAACAAAATCTCAAAATACTTTTTAGACCTTGAGTTGTTGATTTTAGAGCTTACCTGGAATAAATGGGTAAGAAAAACTGTATTTTTCAAAGAGTAACACAAAGGTTCCAGTCTTACCCCAAATATTGTAAATCTTTATTATAAATTCATAAAACAAGAGGAGTAACACAGAAATAGACAGATCAATGGACTAACACAGAAAGTCCAGAAATAAATTCAAGTTGGGAACGTACAGTAATGATAAAAGTAGCATTTTAAATCAATTGAGAAAGAATCTATTCAACAGCACTAAAAGGAGTAGAAAAACTATTTAGAACCCTACCTAACAGGTTTTAACAAATAAATTTAAGATTAAATAAAATTTTAACTGTAATTTTAAAAACTATAAAAAATTAGGAGAAAATGTAAGTAAAAGGCATATAATGGAGAAAACTCAGAAGCAATAAAAGACTGATACATTTGATTACACATTTAAGAAGTCATAAATATAAAAACAAAGAATTGGAAATTCTTACAACATGAATAAAAAAATGAATATCCCAATAAACAGAGCACTTACCAAAAAGAAATTTTTAAGAAAATGTAACAGAAAAACACATAAAATACGATTGGGTAAATCACAAAAGAAATTAAATGATGAATAAATATGAAACTAAAAATTTAAATATTAAACAAATGTAAATAAAACCAAAATTCCATAGGTTGCCTACCAAATTTGCAAAGATGAAAGACAACAAGAATAAAACTATTGATCAAGGAGGAGGCAAACATTACTCTTGCTCATTATGAAAGACATTACAAATTACTTCAAACCTTCTAGGAGAAAATCTGGCTTTATATATCAAAAACCTTAAAAATGGATCCAGCAAATCCACTTCTAAAAATCTTTCCTAAACATAAAATCATGAGTGTCTACAAAGATGCGGCAACAAAATTTTCAATGCAATGAAAAACTGAAACTATGCTAAATGTTTTTTAAAGTACAATTGTACAATACAATAAATACAGACATTAAAACTTAATAGAAAGACTTAGAAAGCTGATTAGTGACACAGAATATATACAATCTATGCGGGTTTCAAAACTATGTGCACAATATAATCTAATTTTAAAACATGGCTTAAAAAAGTCTGTGTGGCTAAATTAGGGTAAATTTTATTTTCTTCTTAGACTTTATTTGTATTTTCTACAATTGATACTTATTCTGTAATTTAAAAGTATAAAACTTTTTTTTTTTTTAAGTAACAGCCAACAATAAGGAGAAGAATGAAGGAAAACACCATAGGTAGATGAACTCCGAAGACCTAGCTATTTAGTACAAAAGCCAATAGCAAGATATATATATATTTTTAAAGCACCTGGAAGTAACATATGATGGCTAACGTTTTACAATAATGAGTATGAACTGCACAGAAAAAGCTAAACTGTGTTCTAAGTATATCATATATGTGTACATACAATTTTTATTACATAATACCGAATAAATGACTTTCATTCACAATGATTAAAATAAAGATTTAGTGAATAAAAAGTAAATCAGCTACCCAGAAAACTTTAATTACCTGGAACTATACATACATATACGTTTCTAACATATCCAACATTATAATCTATTAGAGAAGTGAAAAATAATACCAGATGTGTTTGAACTTCATGAACTACAAAAAAGTCAAAACAATCTTGGAAAAGAAGAAAGCTGTAAGACTTATACTTCCAAGTTTCAAAACTAACTATAAAGCTACAGCAATGAAGACAGTGTAGTACTAGCTTAAGGACAGATATACTGAGAGACCAGAAAAGCATCCTATATTTATGGCCAACTGATTTTTAACAAAGTATGCCCAAACAATTCAGAGGCTGAGACAACTTTATATCCACCTACCAAAAGAAAGAAGTTCAACCCTTTAGATACCTAAATCTAGGAGTTAAAACTATAAAACTCTTAGGAAAAAAACACAGACGTTTTTGTGTCTTGGGTTAAGCAATATTCTTTAATATATAATACCAAAAACACAGCCACAAAAGCAAAAATAGATGCACTGGACTATACCAAAATTAAAAACTTTTGTGCTACAAACAATACCAACAAGAAAGTAAAAAGACAAGCCAAATACAGTCATGCACCATGTAATGATGTTTCACTTGAAGACCACAGCGTTACAGGTAGGTTGTCCCATAAGATTAAATAGAGCTGAAAAACTCCTCTCACCTAGTGACACTGTAGCCATAGTCACTTCATAGTGAATGTTTGTGGTGATGCTGGTGTGAAGAAACCTACTGCACTGCCCATCATGTATAGCACATACAGTTATGTACGGCACATAATACTTGATAATAAATGACCATGTTACTGGTGTACCTATATGCTATACTATGGTTTTTATCATTAAGAGTGTACTTCTTTCTTCATCCCTGAGAGGTCAATAAAAAGGAAAGAGTGTATTCCCCACTGACTTATTTTTTTAAAAGTTAACTGTAAAACAGCCTCAGGCAGGTCCTTCAGGAGGTATTCCACATCAAGGCATTATCATCATAGGAGACGACAGCTCCATGTGTGCACTACCCCTGCAGAGCTTCCAGTGGGACAAAATGTGTAAGTGGAAGACAGTGATACTGATGATCCTGACCCTGTGTAGGCCTAGGCTAACATAACAAACACATTTAAAAAGCAAAAAATAAAAACTTTTTTTTCCTTTATCTTAAAAAAAAAAAAGAGAGTTTGGTCTTGAACTCCTGCCTCAAGCAATCCTCCCATCTCAGCCTCCCAAAGTGCTGGGATTACAGGTGTGAGTTACTATGCCAAAAACTTTTAAAAATAGAAAAAAGCTTACAGAATAAGGATATAAAGAAAATGTTTTTATACACCTATACAATGTGTTTTAAGCTAAGTTATTATACAAGAATCAGGGAGTTTTAAAAACTGAAAAGTTTAAAGTACACAGTTACAGTAGGCTAAGGTTAATTTATTATTGAAGAAAAAATTTAAATAAATTTAGGGTAGCCTAAGTGTACAGTGTTTATAAAGTCTACAGTGGTGTAGAGTAATGTCCTAGGCCTTCACATTCACTTATTCACTTACCACTCACTGACTCACCCAGAGCAACTTCTAGTCCTGTAAGTTCCATTCATGGTAAGTACCCTATACAGGTATACCATTTTTAATGTCTCTATTTTTTGGAAAAAAAAAAAAAAAAAAAAAGACAGGGTCTCACTCTGTCCCCCAGGCCAGAGTACAGTGGCACAGTTACAGCTCACCACCGCCTCAAACTTCTGGCCTCAAGCAATCCTACCGCCTCGGTCTCCTGAGTAGCTGGGACTACAGGCAAACGCCACCAAGCCCAGCTAATTCTTTAATTTTTTTGTGAAGATGGGGTATCAACTATACTGCCCAGGCTGGTCTCAAACTCCTGTGTCCTCAAGCAATCCTCCCACCTCAGACTCCCAAAATGCTGGAATCGCAACCATGAGTCACTGTGCCCAGCTCATTTTTTATCTTTTATGCCATATTTTTACTATACCTTTTCTATATTAAAATGTGTTTAGATACACAAATACTAACCACTGTGTTACAATTGCCTGTAACAGTCAATACAATAACATGCTGTACAGGTTTGTAGACTAAGCAATAGGCTACACCATACAGCCTAGGTGTGTTATAGGCTATACCATCTAGGTGTCTGAGTATGCTCTATGACGTTCATGCAATCATAAAGTTGCCTAATGCTGCATTTCTCAGAAAGTATCCCTGTCATTAAGTAACACACAACTGTACTTGCAAATCATGTATCTGACAAGGGTTCAGTATTCAGAATATACAAAGAAATCCCACAGCTCACTAATAAAAAGACAACCTAATTTTAAAAAGCAAAGTATTTGAATATATTTTCCCACAAAGACACACAAATGGTCAATAAGCACATAAAAAGATACTCAACATCAATAGTTATTAGAGAAATATAAATCAAAATCACAATAAGACACCATTTAATACCCTTAAGGATTCCTATTATCAAAAAGGCAGAACACAAGTGTTGGCAAGTACATGGAGAAATTGCAACCCTGGTGCACTGCTGGTGGGAACGCGAAATGGTGTAGCAGCCGTGGAAAACAGTTTGGCGGTTACTCAAAAAGTTAAACATGAGCCAGTAATTCCACTCTTGGTTATAATGAACACCCAGGAATTGAAAGCAGAGACTCGGGTAGTTGTATACCCATGTTCATAGCAGCATTATTCATAACACCCAAAAAGTAGAAACAATCCAAATACCCATCAGGAATGAACAAAATGTGATACATGCTACAACATGGACGAGCCTTGAAAACATTTCATTAAGTGAAGGAAGTCAGTCACAAAAGAACACATATTGTACGACTTCATCATTTCTATGAAATGTCCAAAATAGGCAAATGGAGAGACAGAAAGGAGATTCCTGGTTGCCTAGGACTGAGGATTAGAGGAAACACAGAGTGACTGCTAATGGGTACAGGGTTTCTCTTTTTTTTTTTTTTTTTGAGACAGTCTTGCTCTGTTGCCCAGGCTGGAGTGCAGTGGCGCAATCTCAGCTCACTGCAAGCTCCACCCCCCAGGTTCACGCCATTCTCCTCCTCAGCCTCCCGAGTAGCTGGGACTACAGGCGCCCGCCACCATGCCCAGCTATTTTTTTGTATTTTTAGTAGAGACGGGGTTTCGCCGTGTTAGCCAGGATGGTCTCGAACTCCTGACCTCGTGATTCGCCCACCTCAGCCTCCCAAAGTGCTGGGATCACAGGCATGAGCCACCACGCCCAGCCCAAAATTACTTTTTAAACACTTAAACTACTATCAAGTTCTTCTGCTCTAAAAAATTAATTAATTTAAAAAAAGTAACTAGTAGCAAATGTTATCTTACATTCCAAAACTTTTCAATGACATAGTACAGAATTTCACTAAGAAAAAAACCTAACTGCACTACATTCTGATTTGAAAACCACCAAGCACATTTTGAATTCAGTGAGTTCAGTTACTCAAAGTGCAATAGAAATAGAGAAAAGACACTCCATGATCAAAGTCAAAGCAAGATTTTTTTAAAGTGACATATACTTAGTATTTTTTGCTTGCATTGGAAATTTCACGTACTTAGGAACATCAGACTGAATCACCTTTTAGAATAGAATGGTCCCATCCAAAAAAAAAAAAAACCCTGAAGAGAAATAGATCAAGTAAGAGAGGTATATGCTACTTTGATAGATTTCCTTAAGTTTTTCACTTACATACTTCCAAATTCAGCTTATGCCACAAACTTAAAAGAGGATCTGTGGAGGTCAGCTAGTCTTGACTAAAACACCGACAATACCGACTTTCAGCTCCAGGATATCTGGTTTAAATTCTCAAGCAGAGCTGGATTCATTTGTACTAAAATAGATTTTTAGATAAAAAGATAAAGACATATGTGTACTTCAGCTTCCTACCTATAAGGAGTACTTTCCATAGTCTGTTAAGCAGTCATTGTATCTATGAAAAAATATGTTTATCAGTACTTAAAACTTTAAAAGTTTCTTCAGAAGTAACAAAATACATCAGAGCTGTCTTACAATCACCTGGCTGCTTACCTAATATGAATGAATACCTCTGTTAAACATGAAAAGTCAAGCAATTCTACTGGCACCAGAAAGGGCTCCAGCCTGTCATTCTATGGAGGCAAGCCCATAAGTGAACGCAACTGAGAAAGGCAACAATAAACATTGTCAAAGCCGGAATCAGTATGAAACAGAAAAAGCAAGCCAAGAAGTCGGGAGAAAGGAAAAAAATCAGGAGTAGGAATGTCAGTGCTGGGCAGGAAATGAGAGGATGACCAAGGCCAACCAACAAGAAACGGAAAGAGAGACGATCTAAGCAGGAGTAAGAGAGCTACGGGTCAGTGCTAAATAAAGTGGATGGAGGTAGACAGAATACATCAAGGGCGTCAATCATTTGTCACATATTGTAGCAACATTATCAAGTTGGACTAGAGAAATCTGATGAAAGCAAATATAAAATAAGATGTAAAAATAATGAAATAACTGTAATTTTAAATACCTATATGGCTCTCAAGTTTTTTTTAATCCCCACCAATAATCTAAAATACACAAGATTAGGGCGTGGTGGCATAGTCCTATGGTCTGTGCCTGTACTCCTAGCTACTCAGGAGGCTGAGGCCAGAGAAACGCTTGAGCTCAGGAGTTCTAGACCAGCCTGGACAACATGACAAAACCACGTCTCTACAAAAAAATGCAATAATTAGCCAGATGTGGTGACACACGCCTGTAATCCCAGCCATTTAGGAGTCCGAGACGGGAGGATGGGTTAATAAGCCCAAGATCAAGGCTGCAGTGAGCCATGACTGCACTACTGCACTCCAGCCTGGGTGACAGAACAAGACCTTGTCTCAAAATAAAATAAAATACACTGGACTGTGTTTGTGTGTATATGTGTGTGTGTGTTGGCAGGGGGGGGAGGGGGGGCGGAGGCAAAGCAAAACTTTCAAAAAAAGAATCTGAACAATTCTGACTTTACAATGTATTTAACGCCATGATTCAAACATGTCATTATTATATTTACTCCCATTTCTTCTTTCCAAAAAGTTTTGTTTTTGGAGTTTTGATGTGAGCATAACTGGTGCAACATTTTTAGAGGACAAAGATTAGACCTCAAAAGAGTCTGGCCCAGGCCTGGGAAGAGATATTCTTAGGAAACTGACCTGCTTGCAGTGATGTGTTGGGGTTGTTACCAGTTACTTGTACGTGGGCATGGTGATCAGAGTTTCTAGAACCATTGAAGGAAGCCTGCAGGGATAAAACTCCCTGTGGATTTACAAAGGAGCTTCTCTTGCATGCTGGAAACCTCACTTCCTGTCAGTGTATCATCCACGGCAAACGTCTCCATGGAGAACTTTGGGAGCCTGGGAAGTTCTACCTCCATCAGATAGCATGTTGTATACAAAGATAGATGCAAAGTACATTTATTGCAGTTATGTTTCAATAGTGTAAAAAATGAAAACAACCTAAATGTCCTCGCATTGGACCAGTATATCATACACATAAAACAAAACAATGAGCTGATAAAATGAATTGAGTTACAGATGCTGATATAGAACTCGGAAACACATGAACTGAAAAAAGCAAAGCACAGAATACATATTTAAATTTTTTTCCACAGGCATGTATTATCTGCTCAAAAAGAATAAAGTACTAAAGTAAATTTTAAAGTCTACCCATATATATTTGCTTCTATATGCAGACACACAAGGAGCCACCGGTAATAATTATCCCTACAAAGTAGAAGGTCAATCTGAGGTAAAGGGGAACTTAGAATTTCCTGGGTGTCCTTATGTATAATTTAAATGTTTTATCATGAGACTATATTAATTTCATAGTCCCATCTTATTTTATAATGAAATATAGTTGTTGAAAGTGTATGACCTTTGACCTGAAATTCTACTTCAAGGATTTCATATAACATTAGAGAACTGCAGGCATATTTACTGACATCCCTTGCTAACTGTAATGGCTGTAATTTGAAGATTACGTCAACATCTATCCCTAGAACACTGGTTGACTACATATTTATTAATATAGCATACATATCATGTGATACTCTGCAACAATTAAAAACGGTGATTTAGAGCTACATTTACCAACATGGAAAGATGCATAATATTTTTGAATGAAAAAATATAAGATCATAGATGTTATTAATGTATACATATATTCATAGAGTCATCTGGAAAGATAAGGAAAATATTAATTGTCTCCTAATTGTAGAGTTAGGGGTTTTAATTTAAGAATACATTTCTAGACTGTTTGAATTCATCACAATGAAGAGTCATTATTTGTATAATCAGAAAAAGAAAAAGCTATTCTCTTTTTTTTAAAAAATGAGAACTATCCGGAATAGCATGGAGTAAAAAATAAATGCATCTACAGGTTTAGCTTCAATCACACAGTCAGTAGAAAACCAGAAATGGCAGTGAAGCTTTTCATCGCTTTGCTCTGAATAAGGCTAACCATCAAAGTATCAGAAATGCTGAATAAAACCTACAAAGTGTCTTATGACTTAAGCTTTGGTGTCCAAAAATCTTTAGCTGAAGTTTTATTTCATTTATTTTATTTAACCCAGACACTTTGTTATCTCCCTTACCCTCTGAGCCACATGTGACACTTCCTATCTCTGAGTCCTGGAAAGACTCTCTTCCTGGCTGTTATTCTACCTACAAGGTCCTCATATTTCTCCAAGCTGCCCCCCTGCACAGCCAGTAAGCTGCACACTCCACGGTTCCTATTATACAACAGAGCAACCTTGGGTTTTCTCCTTTCTAGACTCAATTTTTGGCTCCTAGGTAGACATCTCTTTCTTCGCACTCTATACAAGGCCCTTGTCTTGCTCTATACACTCTCCCTAGGCAATTTCATCACCACTCAAAGCTACTACTTTAAGTACTTTAGTACATAGTCTAACTCTAGCCAGACTCCTCTCTTCAACATTAGATATACGTATCTGCCTAATGCACATGTCTTCTCAGATGTTTAATAGGTACCTAAAATTCAACATATCAAAGCTCAATCATCTTCCACCTCAAGCTTGCTCCTCTTTCTGTTTTGGCTATGTGAATGGCAATATCCAGCTACCCAAGCCAGAAACCTGGGCATCATCCTTGGTTCTCACTCGTTCATCCATCACATCCAATAAATCAACAAGTCCTATCAATTCTCCCTCCTCATCCCCTCTCTCACATACCTAATTCAAGTCACTAGCATCTCTCACCTGGATTACTACCACATTCTCCTAACCACAGCTTCCTATGGCCATTCTGACTGTGTTACCAAGCAATCTTTTTAAATGAGAAATCGGAACTATCTGCTTAAAACCCTACGCATGGTCCCCGCTGCCTTCGGAACAAAGTACAAGAAAGTAAAAAGTCCATGACACGATTTACAACAATCTGCTTACTTCCCCAACATGATTATTTATACCCCCTCCTCCACCCCTCCAAGATCTGGCACCGACAAAATTCTTTCAATTGTCT
This sequence comes from Rhinopithecus roxellana, assembly GCF_007565055.1. Taxonomy (NCBI): domain Eukaryota; kingdom Metazoa; phylum Chordata; class Mammalia; order Primates; family Cercopithecidae; genus Rhinopithecus; species Rhinopithecus roxellana. The sequence continues at coordinate 69,193,893 of NC_044566.1, read as the reverse complement.
CACTGCATATACCATCTTTCCTTCATGTCTTTGTGCATGCTACTCAGTGGCAGCTCCAAAGGATAGCTTCCCCCCATAACACACAAGCTCCCAAAATTACCTCAAACAATTTCAGTTGCAACTTGCTTACTACACATTACTGCACTGCCTCTTCATCTAGACAGCAGCTTCTTTCTTATAAAGTAATTCTGGAGCCAAGAGTGATACTACCTCTCTCACCTGCACTATTTAACTCCTCAAGCCCCCACTAACTCTTATTTATTGCCCATTCACAATTTCTAATTATCTTTCAAGTCACAAGTGAAATATACTTGAGCCCCCCCAGGGCAGATTAGGTACTTCCATGGCAACCTACAATTTTCCCTAATGCAGCCCTTATCCTACTATATTATAATTGTTTACCTGCCTGTGCCCCTCAAAAGTCTGTTAAGTTCCCTAAAGAGTTATTAGACCATCATGGGCTGTTCACTGCTGAATCACCTACATCTGGCACAGAACCTAGCATAGCTGGTGGGAATGTAAACTAGTGCAGCCACTATAGAAAACAGTATGAAGATTTCTCAAAAAGCTAAAAATAGAATTACCATTCAATCCAGCAATCAAAGAGATACTGGGTATCTCTACCCAAAGGAAAAGAAATCCGTATATCAAAGGGATACCTGCACTCACATGTTTATGGCAACACTATTTACAAGAGCAAAGATATGGCATCAATCTAAGTGTCCATCAGCAGATGAATGGATAAGGAAAATGTGGCATATATTCACAATGGAATACTATTCAGCCACAAAAAAGAAGGAAATCATGTCATTTGCAGCAATGTGAATGGAACTTGAGGTCCTTATGTTAACTGAAATAAGCCAGGCACAAAAAGACAAATATCATATGTTCTCATTCACAGGTGAGAGCTACAAAAAAATGAACACATGGATGTAGAGAGTGAAAAACAGATACAGGGGACTAGGAAGGTGAGTGGGGAAGAAGAAGAGGATGCGAAGTCAGTCAAAGGGTGCAGACATAGATTAAGATAATAGAAATCAATTCAATGTTTGATAGCAGAGTAGGAGTACTAAACAAAAATGCACTGTAGTCTGGTGATAAACTTCCTAAGTAATCTGACTTGACCACTATGCCTTACATACATGTAACAAAATTTCTCCTGTGTCCCATAGATTTGTACAAGTAAGAACCTAGCATATAAGAGGCATTCAGTAAACAGTTACCAAATAAATCATAAGCACACAAATTTACAAAGAGAACTGCAGCTACTGGGAGGGGTGGCGTGCTAGTCCTACCCACTTGGGAGGCTAAGGTGGGAGGATCACTTGAGCCCAGGAATTGAAGGCTGAAGCGAGCCATGATCACACCACAGCACTCCAGCCTGGGCAACAAAGTGAGACCCTGTCTCAGTAAAATTAACTAATTAATTAATTTTAAGAAAAAACGGCAGCTAAAGGGAAACCATAATGAAATGCCAATATTTAAATAATTTAATTTTACATTTAAAAAAATCAACATTAAGTCAGCATTAAAAAACAAATTACTTGTGTCTTGCTTTCTGTTTGACATTTTCTTGGAAATTAGGTATAAACTTAATTTTCGCAAAGTCAGTCACATAACAAAGCACTAGGAGGCGCATTTACTTAAAGGGAGTCTTCTGGCCGGGCGCGGTGGCTCACACCTGCAATCCCAGCACTTTGGGAGGCCAAAGAGGGCGGATCACGAGGCCAGGAGTGTGAGAACAGCCTGACCAACATAGTGAAATCCCCTCTCTACTAAAAATACAAAAAAATTAGCCAGGTGTGGTGGCGGGAGCCTGTATCCCTAGGAGAGGCTTAGGCAGGAGAATCCCTTGAACCTGGCAGGCGGAGGCTGCAGCGAGCCCAGGCACCAGCCCAGGCAACAGTGCAAGACTCGTCTCAAAAAAAATTTTTTTTAAAGTCTTTGATAAGGTAAAGAAAACTCCAAATTTATCTATCCCATATGAACCTAAATTTTCACATGACTTATTGGTTTTCCTTCAAACAGAAGCCTTATAAGAAGTATTTTTTGCCAGGCATGGTGGCTCACAGCACTTTGGGAGGCTGAGGCGGGCGGATCACCTAAGGTCAGGAAAAAAATTAGCCGGGCGAGGTGGCGGGTGCCTGTAGTCCCAGCTACTCAGGAGGCTGAAGCAGGAGAATGGCGTGAACCCAGAAGGTGGAGCTTGCAGTAAGCCGAGATCGCACCACTGCACTCCAGCCTGGGTGACAGAGCAAGACTCCGTTTCAAAAAAAAAAACATATACCTACTCCACCTTTCCTCAAAAATATGACTTCTTTAATATAAACTACATTAGCACAACTTGACAAGTTTTCCTTTTATTCAATCCCTTTAATCCTTTAGACAACCTATAAATTCAAATGTCCAGAAACACCCAGAGTAGGCCCTTCACCATGATGTAAAAATTCCTCTCTGTAGGAGGATTATTTGTTAGAATTCATGGACTATAATGAAGTTATAGACTTTAAAGAACTTGTCTAGTGAGATGAGTAACTGAGTTACCTTGAATAGAAGTCAGTCTAAACAATTTTTTACTCATGTAACAAAAGGTAAATTTCAAATAAAACGATCATGCTATATAAACCAGTAATTTTTAGCAAAATTAAATGCCAACTGTGATTCAGAAACTAGTTATGTTTTTCTTAATTTTAGAAATACAGATTTGATCCGCATTTAAAAGGATTCATTTTCAAAGTATATTTCAAAAAAATATTATTTCTAGTGGCTCAATTTTCAAATACCTTGGCCTTCCATTTCAGTTCAGCCGACTATCATGGCAGCTTGCTCTTGCCTTTGGGCTCTGGTACTGTTCAGTGCCGTTCTGGGTACAAATATAGCAAACCCATCAAATTGTGCTTCTCCTGGTATTTTCACAGGTATGACTTTTCTACTCTTCCTGTAATATGCCTCAAGTTTTAATGTTAGCAAGTTTAGAAAAAAAGATTTTCAAATATGAACTTCAGATATACACACACACAAAGTACTGAATACCTGCCAACAGTTGGCAATATACCAAGAGCTGAGGCGAACGCAATCATTGCCCTAGAGGAAATCTATAATTTTAACCCATAAACATTCACCTGAAAGACCCAAAGGACATATAAACATTAGCCACATACACACTGAAGTAGTTATGTATCAGTGAAGGACTATGTTTTGCAGGGTGACAGGTAAAGTGGGAATTATTGGAGTTGTATGTTAAGATATGTAGTTAGGATTTTTTCTGAGACTGTTAGTACATTTCAGCTGAGAAAAAAAAAAAATTCCAGCACAAGGTGCTGCCTGAGAAAACAGTCCGAGTGCTCTGAGTTGATGGAGGAGGAGGAGCTGTATGAATTTCTGTTTCAGAATTACTACAATAGATTATGGTGTGAGCACTGTCCTGGAATAAAATAGACTAGTCAGGTCTTGCAGACAAAGGACGAAGAACTTGGTCCTAAACCAGAGTCAATGTAAAGTCACTCAAAATTGGTTCTCAGCTGCTTTGGATATGATCCAGAAATTCCATTCCCAGGTATATACTGAAAACATACTTCCACCTAATAAGTTACACGTGAATGTTTACAGAAGCATTATTCACTTTAGCCAAAAAGTGGAAACAACCCAAATGCCCAACTGATGAATGTATAAACAAAATGTGGTATATCTATACAATGCAATATGATCCAGCCAGAGAAAGGTATGAAATATTGATACATGTACTACATGGATGAACCTCGAAAACATTAAACAAAGAAACACAAACACAAAAGGCCACATGTTGTATTAGTCCATTTATATGAAATGTCCAGAATAGGCAAATCCACTGAGACAGAAAGTAGATTAGTGCTTGTCAATCGCTGGGGGCCGGGGAGAGAGGGGAATGGCAGTGACTGCTTAATGGGTTTCTTTTTGGGGTCATGAAAATGTCCTAGAATTAGACAGTGATGGTGGTTGCACAGCCTCGTCAATCTACTAAAAATCACTATGTTGATCACACACTTTTAAAAGGGTGAATTTTATGGTATGTGACTTATATCTCAATTTTTAAAAAGGAGTTCTCAGTATTTTTTCTGCCGCCATACTTCTGAAGAACAGAACTCCATCAGCAAAGGCAGCTTACTACAGCAGGGGCTGGTTTTGGGACTTTGACAATAACTGTATCAAAGAATATTCAGAATCATGATACCAAGAAGTCTTTAAGTATTAAGGTCAAAAAACAGGTAAAAGCCACCTTTTAGTGACATCAAGAGCTGCCTTGAGGTGACAAAAGATCGCTAAAGAGAAAAGATAATTGAAGTAACATGACCAAGGCTACGTAATCTGGTGTGAAGGAAAAATTCACAGTGTTCTGAAGGAGGAAAGGATAACAGGAGTTTTATTTTCTAGCAGCAGCTAAGAACATAAAAAGAGTCAAGAGACAATGAGGATTGGATTCAATAGTGAAAGAGACAATGAGGATTGGATTCAATAGTGAAAGGCACTACAAGAAAGATTAACAGCAGTCACAGGGAATCAAATGTACTTATCAACACTGACTTGCCATACACAGTTTCCATCTGACAAATGAATCACATTTCAAATTTTATAAATCAGAATTAGAACACATTTGCCCAAAGAATTAATTGTCAAAGTAGTTAAGTTTGCAAATGGCCTGCAATTATAATTTTTCATTATTTCTGTTTTCCTAGCTGAAATTCAGTATGCCAGAAGCCCTGTCCCTATTTCCATCTTTCCGCACATCAGAGCCCCAACAAGAGAAATTCCGTTACTTCCTAAACTTTAAGTAGCAAAAGAACTTCTTTCCCCCTCCAATTTGTTACCATCCATCACCTCAGCAGCATACAAAATTCTGACTCCTTACTCCTCATGGAGGTGAGACCAAAGCAGAATCATCTGCCAACCAGAACTCCAGGCAAAACAGAGTTCTGCCATGGCAGTTTTACACATGAGAGAGTCTTAAATCAGACTCCTGGATTTCAGAGGCTGCTTTTCTTGAATGGCCAATGTTCTCATGATTGAAAACTGACACACATACATTCACGGTGTTCAGTGCAAACACTGATAAATCTATCTCCACTGTTAAATAATGGGTACCTCACCATGTCCAATGGGTGCAATGGAGCATTTGTAGTGCAAATATATACTACTACACATACAACACGAGCTCAAGAAATGCTGGCCAGGGAAAACAAGGTGAGAAGAAAGGCATGGAAAGAAAAAAATTAAAACCCACAAAATTTGCTGGGGTCTGCAGAAAACACAATTAAAAAAAATTCCTTTGTCCTATTCCTGTTGGAATGTCTTTTCTGATGAGATGTTCCCTGTCTTCCATGATCCAAACCAAATACTGTAAACTTTGAGACTTTTCCTAAAAACCTTAACCAATTGGGGGCTTCCTTCTCTGTGTTGCCATAATACCTTGTATTATTATAGTGCTTACTGAATTGCAACAATTTATTTACATATTTGTTTCCCCAGTAGAGATCTCCTCAAATAATGGAATATTTTATTCATCTTTGCATTCCCAATACCTTGGACAGTGCTTGAAACACAGAAGGGTCCAATAAATACTTGTTGAATGAATAACTGACTTCTTCAAATGTTCAAAGACACAGTAAAAGTAATAACCCACATGAACAAATCCCAAACGAATTGATTTCCCAGTATTACTACTAAAAAAAATGAAATTTAAGCATGAAATCTCCAAGTGGCCAAACAGTAGATCTAAATGCACTGATATCTAAGGAAGGTAACTTCAACCACACGGAGATAAGAAATACACAGCAAATACAGTCAGTATGCACAGTATCCCTCAGTATCCACAAGGGGTGCGTTCCAGGACCGCCCCCTAAAATCCACAGATGCTCAGGTTTCTAATATAAAATGGTGTCCTATTTGCATATAACCTACGCATATCTTCCCACACACTTTAAATCATCTCTAGATCACTTATAATACCTAATAAAATGTAAGTGCTATGTAAACAGTTGTTATACTATTTTTTTAGGAAATAATGACAAGAAAAAAAAATCTGTACATATTCAGTAGAGATGCAACTATCCTTCCCCCATACCCCCTTGAAAATTTTTGATCCACAGTTGCTTGAATCTACAGATGCAGGACCTGCAGATACAGGGGACTAACTGTCCCTTTCTGTCACATTTTTAGAAGGTTATAAGGAATACTCTTTATTGCATACATGACTATTCCAGTGACAGAAATTACATGTTGTATTTGGCATTTCTGACATAACTAAAGAAATATTTAAATCAAAATGAACTTAGATGCAGCACTCAGCCATATTCAGAAGAGGAAAAAGGTAATGGGACGCTCCAATGCACGTTGAATCAGAAGAGTCCCTTTGTGCTGCCCACCAAATGGTTCAAGGGAGTGGGAACAGGCACTAGCCCATAAATCCTCAACACCTTAAGAGAGAAATACAGAGGAATGGCAAGGTAGCATAAGATATGGTGGGTTAAGCAACTGATAGGTCTTTGGAAGTTACCAAGCTTTTTGGCAGTTGATGAGAACCAACGTTAAAGCATGAGACTAAAAAATATGGAAATATATCATCATCTAAAGTACAATTTTTTAGTGGTTGTTTGCCTAATCTTGCAAAAAATACTACATTTTATGTTCATAATTTTTACTTCCTCAAATCATAACACTAGAAAAGACCCTAAAAATTATCTGCTGAAACTCCCCTACTAAGATCTATAAGGGCAAATGACTTGCCCAAGGTCATACTGCTATCAGAAGCACAGTCTGAAATCAAATTCAGGTTTCCAGGATCACTCATCTAGAGTTCCTTCCACTAGATGAAGTGCTTCCACATGGCTTTCATTAGAGTTTAGTCCTACACACACACACACACACACACCCGTAGATACACAAGTATGTTTGTGTATATACATATAGACATACCCATATATCTACATAAACAGTTTTATAGCACTTGAAAAACCTAGGGCGCTTCAGTAATATACCCAGAAAGTACACCAGTTTATTGAAACAAATATTAATAGTTTTACAAGGTATTTATGTTTTTGAGTAACCCACTAGAAATCAAACTCCACAACTATGTTTCTACTTATTCAATATATTAATCATATGAAACATAATGGTTAAGAGCATGGACTCTGGAGTACAAAAAACTGCACCTAATCCTCTAATCCTAGCTGACATTTAAGTAGCTGTGTACTCATGGGTAAATTTGCTTAACCTTTCTAAGCCTCAGTTTCCTCACCTGGAAAACTGAAAAATAACAGTATTGACTTGATGTACTTCAGGTGAGGATTAAATAGATGATGAACGTAAAGTGCTTTACTCTGGACCTGAAACTCAGTAATTTAGCTGTTATTGCCATTATCACTGCCTACTAATCATCTCTGGGCTCTCAACAAATGTGCCCCAAAGAAGGTTGGCAGTATATTTCTCTCTCTCTCTCTCTCGCTCTCGCTCTCGCTCTCGTGCTCTCTCACACACACAAACACACACTCATTCCTTACTCATAATTATCTATTCTTTGGAACATAGATTATAACAGATTAAAAACCCTATTAAGAAATTTCCTTTTGTTTTTCTTTTTTGAAGAAAAATCTCTTATCCCAAATTGATATTTTAAATTATCCAAACATCCAGTGCAAATATTGGAAGTCTAGAATTGAAAAACACAAATTGTTTTCTGTCTTGTAACGCTTTCCCACTCTTTAAAACAAAATTAGTTTTGGTTGCCTAAATTCTGCAAAGACGAGATACAATCAATTCAGAAAGAAAATGAACCCCCCTGATTCCCACTGAGTACCCTTTAAGTGTTCAGACACAAAGGACACTATCTCATTTATGGCGACACTAGTGAGAAGAAATTAATCCCAGGATGTATTGTGTATGTCTTTAAACTTTATTATAATCTGAAATTCACACAGTAATAAAAGGTCCCTTTTCCCTACCATGCAATCATGCCTCAAGTAAGTCAAAGAAATGAATCTTTCAAGCTATTTTATTTCCTAAAACTTAATAATTTAAGCAGCTAACTCCTCTGGTCTAAATTATTTTACCAGTTATTCATGTTCTATGCTCACTGGGGCAACTGAAAGGATGTGACGTGTACATAAATTCATCTCAATAGTCAAATATGTCCAAACCAAGCTGATTTGTGTTACTTCCTTTTACAGAAATTCTCAGGTTCTCCTTGAAGGTGTTACCGTCTGAGTTCCTAGAGAACAAATCTCAGCTGCAGAATACATAATGTAATTTGAAAGTAAATCAATACTAGAAACAAATTATTTGATCATCATCTTATTATAAAAGATTAAACAGCCACAAATTTTATTTTACCAGGACTAAAATGCATTAAATTACATTTCACTGACATAAGATCAAAAGAACCTCATAAATAGCATGCGATATTTTACCAGAGTGAGGTTACAAAAAAGAAGTCAAACCGAAAAAAATCCCTGTAATTTTAAAACTCTGAAACTGAAAAATCCCTGTAATTTTAAAACTCTCTAAAACTATCTCTAAAAGATAGTAATTTTAAAACTCTCTTGACATTTGATCCATTAAAAACAGAAGTTCATCACATAAAGAGAATCATTAAAGACTGATGGAAAACAAACCCCAAGGATTATAAATAATAATAAGCTCTTTTTTCCAAAATGCAATGTTACTTTTCAGCTGTCACGGATGACTAAGAATGTCCATACATTATACCTTCAACTATCTTTAAATTCAAAGATATTGAAATTATTCTTTCAAATTATTCTTAACAACCTAAATTAAAACCTGACCATGGAGATATAAAATATGCTTAAGTACCTCCTGCCAATACACAGTATTAGTTTTCTAATAAAAGTACAACATTAAAACAAATATGCATATTTTATTAGCTTAAGTTCGTAGTTTTTGAAAACAGAAGCGGCTTCTCTCACACAGATTAAAATAATGCAAAGGCGCTAGAATTTTATATAACATGACAGTGTGGTCAAATGCACTGTAATGTGTAATCTCATGGGATTGGGGATTTTATGAATATGCCCAAAATTACATAATACTGGGGGAAGGGGAGATGGTTTAAAGCTTTTGAGAAATATTGTATGGTAAGTTATCAAACATAATTTTTAAAATTATGTCATTACAGAGTAAAACTTCAACAATAAGTCTAATTAGACATCAACAGAGTCAGCAGTATCTCCAGACGCTGATTTCTCCAGTGCTAAAAAGTACTTTTAAATACGTGCGGCGCCCAGAGTATCAAGTTTTCAAATCCAAATCCCTACCTTCTGCCGATCTGTTCCACTTTACTGTGGCATAAAAGCACTAAAATACATATTCCAAATTAATTAGAACTCCTATCTTCCTCGTAGAGTCAATTGTAAATACTTTTAGAAAGATATTTCAGTAAATCTAAGAAAAATGTTGAATAAATACACACTTTCCTTTCCAACATCCAGAATACTAAAGTATTTATAAATATGCGCCCCCCTCCCCCACACCAGGGAACTTCAGCTTTATGAATTTTTTTTCGTGCTAATGTAGTCTGAACATACTCTCCTAATTTGAAATTTTAAGTGATTAAACATCATACAGCAGGTAACTAAACTGGGATGTTCAAGTACAGCTACTTCGTTTCTAATAAAATCCAAAGATTATATAATAAGCTTTGACTTTTCAATAATTTTCTATTCTGTCAAAGGCAACAGAAACATCCATTTTACAAGAAAACATGGAGTTAATAAAATATATATTATTCCCCCCAACTAAGAACTGCCTTCTCTTTTGTCAATATTACAAGACATTCATCTACTGACAAAGAGAAAAAATGAACAATTCACTTGCCTGTTAAGAAACTAAATTGGAAGCATTACCACTCATAGGTTTAATTAAGTTGTTACTAGGGAAGAATATTTAAAGCAAAGGGATTATTTAAAGTTCACTGCCAGCCGCTAAATTTGGGGAAACAGCCTCAACGAGATAGTCCCTATGTCACTTGTCTTCTTCCCCACCACCCACCCTGCACCAAACCCCCATTGTTCTATGTAAAAATTCACAGCTAATAATATCTAAATAGCAACTGCAACATTTATGGTGCAGATGATCCCTATGGGGAACTCTCTCCAGAACCACATTCACTCGTTGCCTTCCTTCCCTCAAATAAAATACAAATTTGATAAAAAATCGATCACAAACTGGTGGGGGAAAGGATCACAGCCTTCCTTCTAGACCGATGGATGACACTCCAGAGGCGGGTGAGGAAATCCCCAGAAGGTTACCATAATAAATTGACCAAAGAAAAAAAACACACACACAGAAACATTTAAGCCGGCGTTTTAGACCGCATTTTTTCATAAATCAGCTTTGAAATCCTTGAAAAGTATACAGCCTACGGTGCAGAGGCTCCTCTTCCCTCTTACCACCAGAGCAAAACACAGATGCGGCACGCAGGATTTCTTGTGGGTTTGGATCCCTCGTACACCACTTCCTCCCCAAACCTTGCTGGCGGAGCCAGAGGCCGGCGTCGAGGAAGTCAGAGCCCGGCACCCCGGCGGCCCGCTCTCCCTCCGGGCTACCTGCCTCGGCCTGCGGGAGCGCCGCCCAGCGCGGACACCGGCCCAGACGCACACACTCACCCATCTTTCCTCTTGGCTTTGTAGACGTGACCATAAGTGCCTCGGCCAACTTTGCAGCCCTCGTATTCAAACAGGTCCTCGACCCGCTCCCGCTCGCTGCTCAGCTTCACTTTAAAGTCATAGTCCATTGTCACAGCCTCCGAGGCCGGAGAGCTGGGTCGGGGGACCGGGGGACAGGGGTGGGGACCGGGGAAGCACGGGCAGCCGCAGCCCCCGGGAACCCGCCCGCTCTACGCCCGCCGGCCGCAGCACCAGCCCGACTGATGCGGCAAGAGCAGGAGGAGGCCCCGCGAAAGCGCCGGGGACATCCAGGGGGACAGCGGGGCAGAGGCCGGCCGGGGGTGGAGGAACGGGGAGGATCCCCCGGCGAAGCAGAGCCGAGGGACGAGGGCTGGGGGTGGGGAGCGGTGTCTCTGCCCTTGTCCCCGCGGGCTCCCTGGGCGCCGGCTCCGCCGCTCTCTCAGGTCGCGCGTTCTGCTCCTGCTGCGGCGAGAGCGACGGGGCGGCCAGGCGGGCTCTCGTCCTCTCACACGCGCACTCACGCCTCACGCGCTCACACACACGCTCACACTCACTCACTCACTCACTCACTCTCCCATACACTCAAACAGAAAGGCAGCGCCGCACAACAGCCGGTACCTCCTCAAAGAGAGGAGGAGGGAGGGCACTCGCGGAACACGGCCGCGGCTGTCGCAAAAACGTCGCGAAGCCTCGGGCTGCCTCCGGACCACCCTCCAACCCTCTCCCGCGGTGGCTGGCCGCCCCTGCTGGCGCTGGCACCCTGAGGACCGTGTGGAGGGAGCAGGGGAGCCGCTGCCCAAAGCTGCCGCCAAATGCACCACGTGGGACCAGCCCCAGCCGTGGCCGGTTCCCAGACTACAATACCCAGAATGCATAGGCCGCCGCCGCTGCCGCCTCTTCTACGACTCCGCCCCACATGGTGGGAATATGGGAGCGTTGCATGATGGGACTCGTAGTCTAGGGTGAAATTCGTTTCAATCACTTGGGGAAATTTTTTTTATTTATTTTTATTTTTATTTTTATTTTTATAGCGATCTAACTAGAGTCTGATTTCAGCCATAAACTTGACCAAAGAGATGCACGTGGGCAGGAGGGTAGTTTTAGAAACACATTTTGTGCCACTCTGAACTCCAGATGTTAAAGGCCATCATCTATAAAAACCGATATATTTGTAAACAGCTCGCGGGCCAGCAGTTGGGGTACTCTTGGTGTTCACAATCTGATAAGGGCTGCACAATGATGTCAACATACTGACATTACAAGCTCCAATAAAAGTGAATCAATGACTACTGTCCAAGCTACTTCTAAACATTGTTACTCTTGTGACAGATGACCATCCAACCTTTCCTATCCATTTACAGGAAGTATTGAATACAGTACAGCCTTCTGCGATGCTCCCTATAAGAACACCGGTTTCTAGCTATGACTACAGAAAGGATCTAAATCCATGGGAACTAGTTTGTTAATAATTTTGCGGTAGCAATATGTCCTGCTTCAGGAGTCCTGCTTCAAGATTGATACTAATCTATCATTTTATCTTATCCCTCTTATTTGTCTGTTTTTAATTTTTGGTTTCCAATTGTTACCATTTCCACTAAAGCTCCCCACTTCCCAAAGGGAACTTTGCACTTTTAATGTAAACTTCTTAACACTTTTTTTCCACCTTTCCTGTGGTATTTATCAAATTCCGTTTCATCTTTTATCTCCTCTCCCTTGCTAGATCCTAAGTTGTTATAGGAAGTCATATTTGCATCTTCCATAAAACCTAGTGTCATGCCTTGATAATGATGCGCAGTAAACACTTGTTAAATTAATGAATGAATAAACATGTTTATCTCAAAAAAATCCATATGCATATGATGATGATGAAGATACCATCTTATGAAAAAACCTCCAAAGGGCTTTCTCTCATATAATTTTTCCTTGGGGAAAATTAGTGACTTCACCACTGTGTAAAATTAAATTGTTTTTACCTAGCATACTATATAATATAAGTATTTAGTATTTTAGTATACTGGGTTTGAATCCTGTATTATCATTTATTAGTGTGTTCTTGGAGCCTAGAATTTTTTCTTTGCAAAGTGCAAAGCACAAAACAAATGTAAGCTTTCATTAATGGCATATTATTTGTTTCCATTCAGTGATGTAAATTGGGTGACTCTAGCAGAACTGCTCCTTTGCATCCTTAAAGAATTACATCATTTTCTAAACACAGATTTACAAGATTCTTCCTTAGACAGTGTGTTTTGTATTTTTTGAGGAATGTGTCTTTTGTGCACGTATTTACACTCAGATCTTGAGAAATCAAGCTACCACACCAGAGGAGAAGTTGTGAAGGGGCCTGGGACTCAGCTTGGCCCTACACTGTATCGGGTTGCCCTTCCCCCACCTCCCATACCAATTATACACGCTATTCTGGAACACTGAAGGTCTCAGACCTTTTTGTGTGTGTATGTGTTTTTGTTTTGAGACAGGGTCTGGCTGTGTCACCCAGGCTGGAGTGCAGTGATGCGATCATGGCTTACTGCAACCTTGAACTCCTGCGCTCAAGCAATTCTCCTGCCCAGCCTCCTGAGTAGCTGGGACTACAGGCCTGTGCCACTACACCCAGCTAATTTTTTTTTTTTTTTTTTTTTTTTTTTTTTTTAGAGGCGGAGTCTCACTCTCTTGCCCAGGCTGGTCTTTAACTCCTGGGTTTAGGTGATCCTCCTGTCTCAACCTCCCAAAGTCCTGGGATTACAGGTGTGAGCCACATACCCAGCCTCAGACTTTTAAAAATGTACTTTCATACACTGTTTTGGCTGGCTTCACTCTGGGTGAAGGTGAACTCTCCCTGAAGGAATTGAGTGTCCTCACTGTCAACTGAGTATCCTGAATGTCAATCCTGACTGTCAGTCTTTTCCTGGGGCAGGAAAAGAAGCTAACCTTGGTCTAAGGAAGAGTAAGGTCTGCTTTTCTCTTTGAAGCCAGGGTGAGAGTTAGAGGCCTAGACTATAGGTTGGAGAAATATGGTGGTAGGAGGTAAGCTGACCCTGTAAAATGGTATCAGGATGGGGAGCTGAGGAAGAAATAGCCACTAACGGCCCTTTATAGGAGAGCATGGCTAATGCTAGGAACAGTAGCATCTAATATTCAGTTTTAAGTGTCTCCTTTTGTGTGTGGTAATTCCCTGCTGCCATTCCCAAGCTATCAGCCTGGTCTTAGCTGTAAAGACTATGTGCATGCTTGCAGGAAAGAGAGAGGCAGCAGCCAGACACTCAATTATGCAGGATGGAAAATGGCCTACAGAGCCAAAGCAAGGAGCTAGGAAGGGTTTGTAGCACTTATTACCACTATTGCAAAAACTTAAGGAGTAGAACCTGCATGGAATCAACTTCCTAGAAATCATGAGATGGAGGTTCAGCATTGTTGTTTGAATGAACTGAGCACATCAGGGACACGGAGTTGTAATTTCAGTTTGATTTTCAACCCCAGATTATACTGATGTCCCATATCTCTTTGCTCTATCATGACCTCTCCAGTGATATTCTAGAGCCTAGGACCCTCTTTGGTCCATGTTCTAAACAATGCACAAATAATGGCTATGCTTCTGTGCATAAAATGTGGTTTGATTTACATTTTATATTTAACATCACCAGTGTTAACTTGCCTCCCAAAAGCCAGTCCCACATTTCAACTACCTCCTATACTACCTAAGGGGATATTCTACTGTCATCTCAAACAAAACTTCTGAAACTGAACACACCATTCTATTCCCTGAACCTCTCAATTCCTGTGATTAGTGATGCCAGTAAAGAGTCATTTGGTTGTTTACTGCCAACTCCATTCATTTATGCCTTCATTACCTACACAATGTGCTTCATACTCATGCCAAATATGCTGTCCGGTTCTTAAGGACTAAGAAGCTTCCTCATACCATCTCTGACCTTTACAGTCCTACCCATCCCCCAAGTGCCTAATTTGGTCATGAAGCCTTTCCCAGTTCTTGCAACTCGATATGACCCTTCTTTACCATGAACCTCTACCCCAGCCTTGGCACCATTGCACTTTATTTGTAACTCACTACAGCTACTTTGTATTTTAATCATTTATTTTATGTAATTTAAAAAATCTGCCCCTTAATAAATTTAATGACTAAGTTTCTACCTTAATCATCTCTATATCCCCTACAGTGCCAAGCACATATTGTTTGCAGAATTATATTTCATTAGAATGTGTTTAATTGGATTGATTTCAATAAATGTTGAAATGGACATTAATAATAATAAAGGTGGAGGACAGTCATTTTAAAACATTTAGTATCTTGCCTCAGTCTTGCCTCTAGAAAGGGCTTTTTATAACTGCAAAAGGACTGAGTGCTTCATGATATATTAATGCAAAAGCCCAAGTGGCTCTTATAGTTAACCACTGCAGTCTCTACAACTTTGAGTTCCACTGTCTCACTCATAACGCATGCTTTCAGTGGCAAGCAAGTAACCTCTCATTCTACAGATGGCATGTTCATCCCGCACATATTAACCATCTACGTGTGAGCACAGTGTTCGACACAAGGAAGAACAAGTTAGATTGATCAATCACAGAGCCTTTTTTAAATTTTTCATGTTTTTTTTCACTCTGTCTTTCTGGCCTGATTTTTTTAACATTTTCAAAGAAACTATAGATGCAAAAACTTCCTTACTAACTCTGCAAGCATCCAGAATATAATTTAGACCTTAAAAATAACCAGAATATTAAAAAAAATACTTTCAAAAATATCTTACTCTTCTCCCCTTTACCATGTGGGTGTCATTTGCCTTTGTGGACTCATCTCCTCCACACAACGGGAAACATGACCACCAATAGTTGCTGAATATTGCATCAGACAATGGCTATCATTAGTGAAGAATTGACTGTTTCTCAGTTCTAGTTCTAAAAATCCCAAGAAGGGCTCTCGTATGGCTGAGTCAGGCCCATCCTAGGCCAACTAAGTGTAGGCACAGGGACAGGACCATGCAAGAATATGAGCGCTCCTTTATTAGGGGCATGAGGGAGATGGGGGTAGAGAGTTCACAGGAGGGAGAATGCCCCAAGTATTATAAAGGAAATAAAACAGGACAATGTGATAGAAAGTGGGACTAGGAGGAAATTCCTTTAGACTGGTAGATGGAGACAATGCTAAGGAGGCAATGCTTAAGCAGAGACTCGAATGTTGAGAAACAAAATCTGCTGTGGATGAGGGAACAGAGTAGTCCAGGCAGATTAAACAGACAGCAAGTGCAAAGGCCAAAGCTGGGAATGAAGGAACAGAAAGATGATAAGAATATAAAGAGTAAGAGGGGAAATTGTGTGAGGTGAAGACAGAGAGGTAGACGGGGACCAGCAGGTTATAAGGAGGGCAGTGACCAGATGTGATTTATGCTTTAAAAAGAATATCCTGGTCCTATGTGAAGAATTAATTGTAGAAGGCAAGGCGGATGGATGGATGGTGAGATAGATAGATAGATAGATAGATAGATAGATAGATAGATAGATGAATGAATGGATGCATAATGGATATATAGATGGTTGACTAGATAATGGATGGATGGATGGATGGATGGATGGATGGATAGATGAATGAATGGATGGGTGGAGGGATGGATGGATGGATGAATGATAGATGGGTGAATGGATGGATGGATGGATGAATGGGTGAATTGATAGGGAAGGATGGAGATGGATGGATAGATAGATAGATAGATAGATAGATAGATAGATAGATAGATAGACAGATAGATAGATAGAGGTGGAGACAGAGATTTATGGAACATGCTGATCAGTTGGATGGGAAGTAAAGAAAAAGAAGTAATTAAGATGACTCCTGAGGATGTTGCCACTTAATGAGATGGGGAAGACTGAGAGTAACAAGTTTAGATGAAAAAAGTAAGTTCGATTTTGGACATGTCAAACATGCGATGCCTCAGAAATCCAAGTGAACATACCTGGTGGGCAGGTAGTTGTGGGAGTCTGAAGCTCAAAGGAAAGAGCAGGGCTGGAGAATCACCAGCTATAAGAGTTGGTTAGATTGCCTGCAAAATAAATATGTTACAGCAAGAAAGAACAAGTCCCTGAGGACCTCCAACATTCAAGGACTGAATATAGGAGAAAAGGCCAGAGGGTTATTTGGAAATCAGGGAATATGAAATCACAAAAGCCAAAGGAAGAACATGTTTTGCAAAGGAGGGATGGGCAATAGTACTGAATGCTGCCAAGAAGTCCAGCAAGATAGATTGTAGTGTTAAACGTATCACAGTTTCTCAACCTGTTTGAAAATGGTTTCCCTGCTAAGGAGAATGTTTAGATTGTTTTTCTGTCTGCCCCGCATGAAATGTTAATTTTACAGATATAGTGTAACTGTTTGTGTACTGTAGCACATTGGAGGACCGCATACCATTTTAGTGTCTTTTTTTTGAGCCCTTAAGAATCAGATTTTGCCTCTTAGTAAGTGATACTGTCCCACTGAGAATGCATGATTCGTTGATACATAAATGATTTTGGACAGTAACAACAGTAGTTGTGGCAGTGAAGCGGGGGTCGAAGCCAGTCTGCATTGGATTGAAGACTGAGTTTGAAGCAACGAAACGGAACCAGAAATATAGTTACATTTATAGCAGAAAGGTTGAGAGAACTGCCTCTGTAATCTGGCCTCTGCACTTGAACCTGCCCCTAATTAACAAGGCAAGCTGCTTTATTTGTGTCTCAGTTTCCTTCTTCATCTGTAAAAGTGGAATAATAGTAACTACCTCAAAAGGTTGTTGGAAGGGTTAAGAGAGTTGATGGCAATATATGTAAAATTTAGAATTGTGCCTGGTGTTAATACATGGTATGTGTTCTAAGTTAGCAGTTATTCTTATGAATGACGATATTAGCTGTAAAATGGAGATGAAAGATAGGACCTGCTGAATGTAGTTCCTTATCAAAGAGGGGACTATCACAGGAGGTGAATGCGAAGTAGAAGGAAACATTAGTCAGGAGAGACTGGAGGTATTTCACTGCTGCTTAAATGGAACCACTTGCAAGAAGATACTGAGAACAATAGTTCTGTATGTCTAAAATAGGGAGAGGGAATGGTCCCAGGGCATAGGTGAAAGCATTGCTCTTAAGCAGGAAGAGGCACATCTCTTCCATGGCTAACAAACAGAAAGAAGAAAAGGATAGCAATCCTTATCACATATCTATTTCTGCCCTACACACAATGCCCAAAGACAGGGATATAAAACAACAACAATTTATGATTTCTCATTATTCAGTAGGTTGGCTGGACTCAGCCAAGTGTTTCTGCTGGTCTCATCTGACATTACTCACATGGCTGTAAGTAGTTGCTAGACTGGGGCTGGAGGGTCTAAGATGACCTCGTATGTACGTCTGTGGCCTTGGTGCTAGCTCTTGGCTGGGCCTCTCTCTGAACATGGTTTTTCCTCATTCGGTAGTCAAGCTCAGACTTTCTTATCTGGTACTGACATGCTTTAAAAGGGCAAAGATAAAAGCCATAAGGTCTCCTGAGGTCTGGGCTCTGGAACTCACACATCACTTCCACCATATCTTAGTTAAAGCAAGTCACAAGACCAGCCCAGATTCAAGGAATGGGCAAATAGACTCCACTTCTTAATAGTAAGAAGTGCAAAATATTGTGGCCATGTTTTTCTCTGTCTCCCAAACATGGATGCATATAAATCTGTAGATCTGGTAAACGTTGAAGCAGTTCCCTTTCAAATGGCTTTGGTTTTCCCTGTAAAGTAGAAAAGCTCACCTGCTGTGAAGCAGGGGAAGGAGTGGAAAGAGAGAAAGCAATGATTGCATATCTGAAAAGACTGCCGGTTTAAAACAGTGCTTGAGCAGAATGGGAGAGATAGCTGGCCGGATGCCATCAGAGGACTTCTAGCCAACGTACAGGGCCCATTTGCAGGTGCAGCCATGCGTTTATATCAATATCTATTTGTCTTGTTGTGTGATTTTCATCTCTAGTACTCAACAGCTCAGGTGGAGGCTGGGCAAAGACAGACACTGGATTCATCCAGGGTTGGGGCCTTGCCAGCTGGGTATGATGAAAAGAAAATCAGGCGAGGGAGGTTAGGATTGTTGGCAGGAGAGTAGTTAAAATGACAGACCATAACACTGAAGTTGAGTAGGGAATGAAATGGGGACAGGATTTCCCCTTTTACCTTTTAATACTAGCTTGAAAATGTTTACCTTTGTGCAAGATAGTTTTAAAACAGTAACCTCATTCCCTGCTTCCTTAAGATTGGTAGCAATACACTTTCATCAAATACACACGAAGACAGCTGAAGTAATAATGCAAGTGATAGGTTTAAAATGATTTCTCCTTTTCTGGACTAGTAGATTCCTATTACTTTGACTGTTAAGGGCATCCCTGACTGAAATCTCTGAGATTTGTTGTTGGTGAATTCCATCCTCACATTCTGTAAGTATTAAGGAGAAGTTACCTCTTTAAAACGATATTTAGTACTATAATTTTGTGCTTTTTTCCGCTAGTGGACATCTTTTTAAAAATAAACGTACCACTTTACATTTTTCAGTTCCAAATGTATTTTGCTACACAAGGGTGTAGCAACTAATCCATAGGAGCACAGTGTAGTTTTGTGTTCAGTGTTTCAAGGCTTAATATATGGCTCTGGCTTCTCGTTTCAGTGTGTTTCGCCCTCCATTTAGTTGGACTGTGTTACTCAGGCCCAGTTGCCAGGAAAGCCAAGTCTTTTCCGGCTGGTTCCGGCACAAACACGTACCTCTCCTGTGAGCCACGCAGCTTTTTCTATCACACATACACATGGCTAGGTCACCTCTGCAACCACCTGATATTTGATATCCAGGGCTGTTTGTTTCCACGCAACCCCATGCCCAGAACCTCTGGGACTCTTTCTCCCTTAGCAGCCTTTTCCCTGCCCCCAAGGTCAGGTTCCATCAGATATCATCCTTCTCACCCTGAAAGCCTACATCCTGTTTAAATTTCTTAATGTTTTATTTACATCATTCCTCTGCTTAAAAAATCTTTAAAGACCCTACATGATTTTCCATTGCCTACAGCTTAATTTAAATTCCTTCATCTAATATTTCAGGTCCCGTATTTACTTTAGCCTGGCTTAGGAAAATACTTTAAGGCAGCTTACAATAGAAATGTTAGAATTAAATTAGTTAGCTCCACGTAGCTAAGTTTTCCACAATCTGAGCTCTTCTGTATTTCCAGTATAGCTGTTGAACAGTTTCTCATAGGCTGCTTCCTATCCAATGAAACAGTGGTTCTCAACCTTGGTTGTCCATTGGAATTACTAGGGAATCCCCCCAGCAATCCCTTTTCCCCATTCTTAAAATTTGAATATATTTAATTGACAAAGATTATATATATTCAAGGCATGTAACATGATTATTTCATATATGTATACATTTTATAATGATTATCATGGTCAAATTAATTAATGCATCCTTCACCACCCATGGTGTACCTTAGATCCTCAGAAGTTGTTCATCTTTTTTTTTTTTGAGATGGAGTCTCACTCCATTGCCCAGGCTGGAGGGCAGCGGCGTGATCTCTGCTCGCTGAAACCTCTGCCTCTTGGGTTCAGGCGATTCTCCTGCCTCAGCCCCTTGAGTAGCTGGTATTACAGGCGCACATCACCAAGCCCGGCTAATTTTGGTATTTTTAGCAGAGACAGGGTTTTACCATGTTGGTCAGGCTGGTCTCAAACTCTTGACCTCATGTAATCTGCCTGCCTCAGCCTCCCATAATGCTGGGATTACAGGCGTGAGCCACCTTGCCTGGCCAGAACTTGTTTATCTTATAACTGAAAGTTTGTATCCTTTGACCAACATCTCCCCATTTCCCTCACACCCCCAACCCCTGACAGCCACCATTCTACTCTGTTTCTGTGAATTGGACTTTTTTAGATTATACATAAATATGAGATCATACAGTACTTGTCTTTTGATTCTTGGCTTATTTCCCTTAACATAATAGCCTCCAGTTCCATCCATGTTGTTGCAAATGGCAGAATTTCCTTCTTTTTCTTTCTTTCTTGTTTTTTTTGAGACGGAGTTTCACTCTTGTCGCCCAAGCTGTAGTGCAGTGGTGTCATCTTGGCTCACTGCAACTTCCACCTACAGGGTTCAAGCGATTCTCCTGCCTCAGCCTCCCGAGTAACTGGGATTACAGGTGCCCACCACCACACCCAGCTAATTTTTGTATTTTTGGTAGAGATGGAGTTTCACCATGTTGGCCAGGCTGGTCTCAAACTCCTGACCTCAGGTAATCCGCCCTCCTCAGCCACCCAAAGGGCTGGGATTACAGGCATGAGCTACCATGCCCAGCCTTCCCTTCTTTTTCATAACTGAATAATATTCCTGTCTCTCTGTGTGTGTATACACACCACCTTTTACATACACACATCACTTTTTCTTTATCCATTCATCCATTGATGGACATTTAGGTTATCTTCATCATCTTTGCTATTGTGAATAATCATGCAATAAACATGGAATACAGATATCTCTCTGAGATACCAATTTCATTTCCTTTGGGTATATGCCCAGAAATGGGATAGATGGATCATATGGTAGCTCTATTTTTAATTTTTTGAGGAACTGCCATACTGTTTTCCATAATAGCTGTACCAATTTACATCCGCACCAACAGTGTTCAAGGATTCCTTTTTCTCCACACCCTTAGCAACACTTGTCATCTCTTATCTTTTTGATAACAGCTATCTTAACAGGTGTGATGCAGTATCTCTTAGTTTGGGTTTTCCTTTCCCTGAGGATTAGTGATGTTGAGCATCTTTTCATATACCTGTTGGCTATTTGTATGTCTTCTTTGGGAAAATGTCTATTCAGGTCCTGTGCCCATCTTTTAATCTGATTGTTTTTGTGCTTTTGGGTTGTGTGAATTCCTCATATATTTTGGATATTAAGCCCTTATCAGATATATGGTCTGCAAATATTTTCTTCCATTCTATAGGTTGCTTTTTCATTTTGTTGATTGTTTCCTTTGTGGGGCAAAAGTTTTTTGGTTTGATAAAATCCTATCTGTCTATTTTGGCCTTTGTTAACTGTGCTTTTGGGGCATAGCCAAAAATTACTGACAAAACCAATGTCAAGGAGTTTTTTTTTCCTATATTTTCTTATAGGAGTTTTGTAATTTCAGTAGAAATGTTAGAATTCAATTAGTTAGCTCCACGTAGCTAAGTTTTCCACAATCTGAGCTCTTCTATATTTCCAATATAGCTGCTGAACAATTTCTCATAGGCTGCCTCCTATCCAATGAAACAGTGGTTCTCAACCTTGGTTGTCCACTGGAATTACCTAGGGAATCCCCCCAGCAATCACTTTTCCCCCTTTCTTAACATTTTAATATATTTAATTATATATGTTTAATTTAATATAGTTAATATATTTAATTTAATAATTAAATTAATTAAATTTAATAATTTAATATATTTATATATATATTCAAGGCATGTAACATGATTATTTCATATATGTATATGTTGTATAATGATTATCATGGTCAAATTAATTAATACATCCATCGCCACCCATGGTGTACCTTAGATCCTCAGAACTTGTTCACTTTTTTTTTTGAGATGGAGTCTTGTTCCACCGCCAAAACCAACATACAAAAATCAGTTGTGTTTCTGTATACTAACGATGAACTATCCGAAAAAGGCATCAAGAAAAATAATCCCAAATTATGATAACATCAAAAAGAATAAAATACTTAAGAATAAATTTAAGAAAGGAGATGAAAGATCTATACACTGAAAACTATAAAACATTGATGGAAGAAACTGAAGACACAAATAAATGGAAAGATATCCATGTCCATGGACTAGAAGAATTAATATCGTTAAAGAGTCCCTACTACCAATTCAATGGAATCCCTATCAAAATTCCAATGGCATTTTTCATAGAAATAGTTTTTATCCTAAAATTTATATGGAACCACAAAAGATGCCAGATAGCCAAAGTAATCTTAACAAAGAAAAATAAAGCTAAAGGCATCAAAGTCCCTGGTTTCAAACTGTATTGCAAAGCTATGGTAATCAAAACAGTATGGTATTGACCTAAAAACATACATATAAGTCAATGAAACAAAATAGAAATCCCAGAAATAAGCTCATACATATATGGTCGATTAATCTTTGATAAGGGTGCCAAGAATACACAATGAAGAAAGAAAAATATCTTTGATAAATGGTGTTGGGAAAACTGGATATCCACAGGCAAAAGAATGAAGTTGGACTTATGTTTTATACCACATACGAAAATTAACTTGAAATGGATTAGAGACTTAAATATAAGATCTGAAAACAGCAATCCTGATGTAATTGAACTGGTTATAGGTGGGCACTGGGATTTTTAAAGGCTCTTGGTGATTTTAACATGAATTCAGAGCTGATAAGCACTACATTAGAAGTTTATTAATTCTCCATATAGCATTCACTGCTTTCCCCATTAATATTACTCTTTTCTTCTTTGCTTGTCTAACCCCCACCGACTCTTTGAGATCCAACTCAAAGTGACCAAAAGGATAGGTCACAGATCTCAACTCAAAGTGTCATATAGTGATCCAAACTCATAGATCCAACTCCAAGAGTACTATGGGATCTTTCTTTACCACCTAATGCCAATACGTTCCCATAGCATATACCTTGTTTACATTTATTTGGCTCTTAGCATATACTTATTTTACTTCTGTGTGTTCTTCCTGACTCTTCAAAAGTTTGAAGGTGTAGAAGGAAAGGGACTGTTATTTTACAGCTTTTTAAAAATCCCTAAAACCTAATATAATACCTTTCACACTATGTGCCATTTTTGTGTTTTACGGGAGGTGATGATGGTTACGATGATGATGATGATGATGATGATATAGCAGATGCCCATTCAATGCTGTGACCTAGCCACTTAAATTTCCTTATTTCTCTCTTTTTTTTTTGTCCTTTATTTTGAGACAGAGTCTCACTCTGTCTCCAGGCTGGAGTGCAATGGCGCAATCTCCACTCACAGGAACCTATGCCTCCCAAGTTCAAGCGATTCTCCTGCCTTGGCCTCCGGAGTAGCTAGGATTACAGGCATGTGCCACCATGCCCAGCTAATTTGTGTGTTTTTAGTAGAGACAGGGTTTCACCGGGTTGGCCAGGATGGTCTTGATCTCTTGACCTCGTGATCCGCCTGCCTCGGCCTCCCAAAGTGCTGGGATTACAGGAGTGAACCACCGCGCCCGGCCCAATTTCCTTATTTCTTAATGGGGCTGCCCTGAGGCAACCGGAACAGACTCTACCTTTTTCTTTTCTTTTTTTTTTTTTTTTTTTTTTGAGACAGAGTCTCGCTCAGTGGCCCAGGCTGAAGTGCAGTGGTGCGATCTCCGTTCACTGCAACCTCCGATTCCTGGGTTCAATCGATTTTCCTGCCTCAGCCTCCTGAGTAGCTGGGACTACAGGCATGCGCCACCATACCCAGCTAATTTTTGTATTTTTGGTAGAGATGGGGTTTCACCATGTTTGCCAGGCTGGTCTCAAACTGCTGATCTCAAGTGATTCACCTGCCTCAGCCTCCCAAAGTGCTAGGATTTCAGGCTTGAGCCACCGCGCCCAACCCAGACTCTACTTTTTACAGACAAAGCTGAAGTGTTTGGGAATTCAGCCACTCCCGCCTTAACTCAATGACTGTGAGTGCCCCCATTCTCCTGGCCCCCGGTTGGGACAACACTGGGGTGACCTGCACTGTCTCCTGTGTTTGAGTCAACTCGCCTCTGAGTTTGAGTCAGTTTAGATTATACCTCATTTAGGCTTATTTCCTTCTCAGTTCCATTCCCCACTCCCTTGCTGGTTTTCCTGGGAACACTTCCTAAATAAATCATTTTTACATAAATTATTGTCGAAGGTTCTGTCTATGGGGGAGTGAGGACAGGTAGCCAACCTAAGACAGATAACAGTAATATCGTAAGAGTAATAGTAATAGTGACTATTATTTATTGAATATTTTCTATGTACAAGGCATTAACTAATTTAATCCTCAGAATTCAATAGGTACTACAGTTATCCTCATTTTACACATGGGGAAACTGAGGCTTATAGAGGTTAAGTAGTTTGCTGAAGGTCACACAGATAATAAAAGAACAGCTGAGAAAAGGAGAAACAAGGACAGTAGAAGCTCAAATCAAATAAAAATTAATAAATGTCAACAAATGACCACTTTAATAAGCTTTGTGGGCTGGTTAGAAACTAAACCATCATGTGTACTTTTTTTGGCAAAATAACTTTTGAGTTCCAAAAAACAATTTACAAACATTTGAAACACAACAGCTTGTAGTTTAGAAACTTCATTTCTAGTTTACCACCAGAAAATCTTCTTCTTCTTCTCCTACTTTCCTCCCTCTTCCTCACTCCTCCCTTAATACTTTCTGAATAGTATGTACCCCTGATCCCAGGAAGTAAAACCTATATTTGGACAATTAGTAATTTAGATCTAGGCTGGGCATGGTGGCTCATGCCTGTAATCCCAGCACTTTGGGAGGCCGAGGCGGGCAGATTACTTGAGGTCAGGAGTTCGAGACCAGCCTGGACAACATGGTGAAACCCTGTCTCTACTAAAAATACAAAAATTAGCCAGGTGTGGTGGCACATGCCTGTAATCCCAGCTACTCGGGAGGCTGAGGCAGGAGAATCACTTCAGCCTGGGAGGTGGAGGTTGCAGTGAGCTGACATCGTGCCACTGCACTCCAGCCTGGGTGACAGAGCAAGACTCTGTCTCAAAACAAAACAAAACATAGATCTAGTACATATTAAATGTGTATATCTAGGCTAGCCTGGAAACTACCATGCATGCTTTATCTGTAGAATAGGCATTCTAAATTACAAACAATGCATTTTGGAATGAATTTACAAAATGTACTATTTATACATTGAGAATGTTTACATAATACCATTACTTTAATAACATTATAAACTCATACATCATTTTAAATTTTATGTTTGAATTTTACAGTAGTCTGATCTACTTATATATATAGTGACCCAAAGGGAGGGGGAAAAAAGTAGATCAAAATATCTTTATTATTCAAATCATTTGTCTCCCTCTCAGTAATTTAGTAATGCAGCAGCTTTTCCATTTGTAATTTGTGGGATCCTGTGCAAGTTATATAACCTCACTTGGCTTTAGTTTTCATATTTGTTAGCTAGGAATATTGCCAAGATTGTAGGATTGTTGTACAGGTTAGAGAGATTATATTTAAAGGGTTCAGTGCAGGGCCTGGCATATGGCGGACATTCAGCAAATTGTATCTAACAATAATGATAATAATTCTTCCCTGGCCAGTCTAGCCTAATGCCTTTGATGTCTGTGACTTCTCTTGAGATAAACAATAGCATTAATAAAAAATGACACAGATGAATGGCAGTTACAAACTGAGCTTTCCGAACTATGCTTCATGCCTTCTTTTTTGTTCTTTTTCTCTTTATTCTCACACATGCCAAACCTGTGCTTCCAGCTTTATGTGCTTGCATCCTATTCTGCCCATTCCTAGCCAGTTCAGTTGCATCTCTTCCAGATATGTTATGTTTCACTTTTAATTATTTTTTAAAAGATAGGGTCTTTCTCTGTCACCAGGGCTGCAGTGTAGTGGTGTGATCTCAGCTCACTGCAACCTCCACCTCCCAGGTTCAAGCAATTCTCCTGCCTCAGCCTCCCAAGTAGCTGGGATGCCAGGCATGCACCACCATACCTGACAAATTTTTGGATTTTTAGTAGAGACAGGGTTTCACCATGTTGGCCAGGGTGGTTTCAAATTCCTGACCTCAAGTGATCCTCCTACTTTGGCCTCCCAAAGTGCTGGGATTACAGGTGTGAGCCACTGCGCCTGGCCTATCTTTCATATTTTAAAAGATGGTTTAACAAGGCGCATGTGCACTACTTGCACAGAAGGTATTCCTATTCCCACCTGCCCTCTGCTCCATGCCTACTCCGTTAGACAGATGGCTATCCCATGATACTTGCTGAGTTCCTTTTGTATACTATGCCTCACTGGCTGTTATGCAATAGCTAGCATGGTGTCTGGAACATGGTGGGTCCTTATACATGTTTATTCTGTTTTCACTAACATTGACCTTCATACGAAATTGTACATCCCTGTTCTAATGTCTCCTTTAGTAAAGCGGATATGCTTTAATCTTAAACTCTTGTGCCAGGGCTATGTTTTAGAAGCCTAAGTACAATATGGTAACTTTTCTAAAGAGAAAATTTGTATTTTATTTACAGTGAAATAAACAATACAAGATTGATTTTCTTCACTGAAAATAATAGCAATATTTTCTGCATTATTTCTAGGTAAACCACCAAATACTTATTTTTTGTAGATTTTTCAGGTTTTGCTTATAAATCAAGATGAGGGCTGGGCACAGTGGCTCACGACTATAATCCCAACACTTTGGGAGGCTGAGGCAGAAGGATTGCTTGACCCCAGGAGTTTGAGATCATCCTGGGCAACATAGTGAGACCCCGTTTCTACAAAAAAAAAAAAAATTATCCAGTCACAGCGGCATATGCCTGTTATCTCAGCTACTTGGAAGGCTGTGGAGGGAGGGTCACTTGAGCCACAAGGTCAAGGCTGCAGTAAGCCTCGATAACGTCACTACGCTCCAGTCTGGGTAACAGAGCAAGGCCCTATCTCTCAAAAAACATCAAGACAAGGCTGTAGATATACTCATTGACAAAGACAGAAGAAAACAGACAGGTCAGTTGTCAGTATCCATGGCCTCTGATTCTGTCTTGACCATGAAACAGAAGTGTTGAACATACACCTAATAAAAAGCTTATGAAGATGTAGCCTCAACAAGGGAATGCAGACAGCAACAACCAAATGTGAACAACAATGGTGGGCTCTTCCATTCAAACTTATTCCTTTAAGTTATTCACTATAACTTATTCCTTTAAGTTCATTTGGTAAAAACAAAATCTACACTGAAATTCTTGTTTGGCAAACTCACACATTTCTGTCTGGTAATTCCCTTTACTGTCCATTATGGATTTTTAGATATATTCTTAAAACTCCTTCAATGCCGTCTCCATTAAGCTACCAATGACTTTCTTCACAGAATTGGAAAAAACTACTTTAAAGTTCATATGGAACCAAAAAAGAGCCTGCATTGCCAAGACAATCCTAAGCCAAAAGAACAAAGCTGGAGGCATCACATTACCTAACTTCAAACTATACTACAAGGCTACAGTAACCAAAACAGCATGGTACTGGTACCAAAACAGAGATATAGACCAATGGAACAGGATAGAGCCCTCAGAAATAATACCACACATCTACAACCATCTGGTCTCTGACAAACCTGACAAAAACAAGAAATGGGGAAAGGATTCCCTATTTAATAAATGGTGCTGGGAAAACTGGCTAGCCATAAGTAGAAAGCTGAAACTGGATCCCTTCCTTACACCTTATACAAAAATTAATTCAAGATGGATTAGAGACTTAAATGTTAGACCTAAAACCATAAAAACCCTAGAAGAAAACCTAGACAATACCAGTCAGGACATAGGCATGGGCAAGGACTTCATGTCTAAAACACCAAAAGCAATGACAACAAAAGCCAAAATTGACAAATGGGATCTAATTAAACTAAACAGCTTCTATTTACATAGCAAAAGAAACTACCATCAGAGTGAACAGGCAACCTACAGAATGGGAGAAAATTTTTGTAATCTACCCATCTGACAAAGGGCTAATATCCAGAACCTACAAAGAACTCAAACAAATTTACAAGAAAAAAACAAACAACCCCATCAAAAAGTGGGCAAAGGATATGAACAGACACTTCTCAAAAGAAGACATTTATGCAGCCAACAGATACATGAAAAAATGCTCATCATCACTAGCCATCAGAGAAATGCAAATCAAAACCACAATGAGATACCATCTCACACCAGTTAGAATGGCGATCATTAAAAAGTCAGGAAACAACAGGTGCTAGAGGATGTGGAGAAATAGGAACACTTTTACACTGTTGGTGGGATTGTAAACTAGTTCAACCATTGTGGAAGACAGTGTGGCAATTCCTCAAAGATCTAGAACTAGAAATACCATTTGACCCAGCCATCCCATTACTGGGTATATACCCAAAGGATTATAAATCATGCTGCTATAAAGACACATGCACACATATGTTTATTGTAGCACTATTCACAATAGCAAAGACTTGGAACCAACCCAAATGTCCATCAATGACAGACTGGATTAAGAAAATGTGGCACATATACACCATGGAATACTATGCAGCCATAAAAAAGGATGAGTTCATGTCCTTTGTAGGGACATGGATGCAGCTGGAAACCATCATTCTCAGCAAACTATCGCAAGAACAGAAAACCAAACACCGCATGTTCTTACTCATAGGTTTGAATCGAACAATGAGAACACTTGGACACAGGAAGGGGAACATCACACATCAGGGCCTGTTGTGGGGTCGGGGGAGCAGGGAGGGATAGCATTAGGAGATATACCTAATGTAAATGACGAGTTAACGGATGCAGCACACCAACATGGCACATGTATACATACGTAAAAAACCTGCATGTTGTGCACATGTATCCTAGAACATAAAGTTTAAAAAACAAAACAAACAAACAAAAAAACTCCTACTAGTCACAGACCAATCATGAGCTTCATTGTAACATTTTATAAAATGTATTCCTTCCTCCTATACCTCTTCAACGTTTATTTCTTGGAAGAATTGATAGCTCGAGACTCAACAATTAGATCCATGGTGATAATAAATGTCATATCTAAAATGACAATTAAAACAATTCAAGAATGCTACTAGCAGAGCTCATGTAGCGTGAAACCTGGAAACTTCAGTGTCACTTTCTGGAAGAACAGATAGGTCCCCAAAACAGGAGAGTTCAAACAGAGCCCATTCAAAATGGCAGATTATCAAGAGCTAAAGTATGCAATGGGAGGCCTGTAGACAAAGATACTCAGTGATTAAGTGGCCTACATACACCTTACAGCTTTTCTTTCAAATATCAACTATAAGAGAAGCCCTATTTTTAAAGTCTCTTGGGTATTTTAACTAGTTTCTGAATTATCTGTAGGAAGCACTGACTTAGTTGTATAGAGTTGCTATATGTGTTTACCATTAAATCCAGATGATGTTTCATATCAAAATTTATGTTATGCAAAGCCAAGTCACTCAATCTTTAGTCAGTCAATGTGTTCGTCAAATATACTTTGAAATGCTTTTGTCCATTTTTATAGCACTCATTCTCAACCTTCATCACAGGAAGAATACATGAGACCTTCATCGATGCGTACACATCAATGCCTACACATCTGCCTCATGTCAGGCAGACTGAGGGCTTCATAAATGTTGATGGAAGCTTTATATCTTTTGCTCTGTGTTTCCTTTTGTCTCTGCAACAATGAAGCTCAGCTGAGAGCATGTCGGGATCTGGTAAGTCACTTCTGTACGTGGTGTTCCTCTGACATACTGAGTTTGAGTTATCCCATGACTGATAGTACCAGAGATATGCATTTAAGAGCTCTGAGGTGCTGTTCTGAGGATATATCTTTCAGCTCCTGAAGAACGTGTTGCACTGTTGGAGCACTTAGGGTTTCTTTACAGTAACTCTGAGGTTAGTTGAGATTCCAAGTTGCCTTGCTGAGCTCTATGGAATTTCCCAGGGAGGTGCATTTGAATATCAAGTTTGGTTGCCAAATTTGTGGCTTCCTCAAACCAAAACTCATGATGAATTCAATATTTTCCATCACTTTATTGAGTGCATGCAGTACAGCAGTCAAGCTATTGGCTGCAAAGAGGAAATCAGAGGTTTGCCCCCAGAAATTTTCCCCAGAGGCTCTTGTAAAAGATAGGACATTTTAAAGAACAACAATGATAACAGTGAAATCAAAATCTGCTACTGTACTACAGAGTACAAATGCTTGGCCATCTAGTATTTAGGTCACTATTTATACCATCTAAAACAAGTGCTTACAGGAGGCCCGCTACAGTTCAAAAGCATCACGCCTGCCTGTCCACGGAGAATGGCACATTTCCTTCAGTCCTTTACCCTTTTCTTCACTGTTCTGAAAAAGAACAGAAATTACATTGCCAAGCTCTAAAAGCAGTTGCAGCCAACGATGGAAAAAAGAACAAGCTTCCTGAACTGTTCCTATAACAATTGTTACAGGAAAAGTTATAGCATTTGTTCCTCAACCGCTCCCATAACAGGCACTGATTTTGCCACCCACATATTTAAGGCACAGGAAGAGCAGAGTATGTAAACACCGTCTAGAAGCAAACAACTTCCATTGTAGAAGAAAATCCACCAGAATGTAAATCTGGCCATGACAATATTCCATATTTAGTTCCCACTTCTAACTTTTAGTGAGAGATTACGCAGCCAGCACTTTGGGAGGCCGAGGTGAGCGGATCTTGAGGTCAGGAGCTCGAGATCAGCCTGATCAACATAGTGAAACCCCGTCTCTATTAAAAATACAAAAATTAGCTGGGCATGGTGGCACACTCCTGTAATCCCAGCTACTTAGGAGGCTGAGGCAGGAGAATTGCTTGAACCCAGGAGGTGGAGGTTGCAGCGAGCCGAGATTGTGCCACTGCATTCTAGCCTGAGCGACAGAGCATGACTCTGTCTCAAAAAAAAAAAAAAAAGATCAAATATTGCTGGGATTGTATTATCTCAAAGATTTTCTATTAGGACTAGCTCTACAGATGGTAGAGGACTCAGAAGAGGTTGGTACCTAATTGAGAATGTGTATTTAATTAATTAGATGTTTTATCTTATAGGTCTGCTCTCTGACATTTCTCCACCTACTTCATGCATCTGGATGGATCCTGTGGGAACCTGAAGAAGACCAAGTTGGACCATGTGCTCTTCTGCATACAGGTGGGGACACCACAGAAGTTCTGCACTGTGGCCCCACACTGCCTCAGGAGGCAGCAAGGCCAGCTCTGCAGGGTTTGTGCACCAACAGAGAAGCTAAAACTAGTCTGGTAACTTTTTTTTTTTTTTTTAATAAATAGAGATGGGGGTCTCACTATGTTGCCCAGGCTGGTCTTGAACTTCTGGGATGAAGCAATCCTCCTGCCTCAGCCTCCCAAAGTACTGGGATTGCAGCTGTGAGCCACTGTGCCTGGCCCTGGTTTAGTAACTTTATTTTTTTTCTTTTTTTTTTGAGATGGAGTTTCGTTCTTGTTGCCCAGGCTGGAGTGCAGTGGCGCAGTCTTGGCTCACTGCAACCTCTGCCTACCGAGTTCAAGCAGTTCTCCTGCCTCAGCTTCCCAAGTAACTGGGATTATAGGCGCCCACCACCACGCCTGGCTATGGCTAACTTTTTGTATTTTTAGTAGAGACAGGGTTTCACCATGTTGGTCAGGCTGGTCTTGAACTCCTAGCCTCAGGTGAGCCACCCACCTCGGCCACCCAAAGTGCTGGGATTACAGGCGTGAGCCACACTGCCCGGCCCCCAGTTTGGTAACTTTTGACCTCCATGTAATGTACACAAGGCAGAGAGAATTACTTTTGAAAACTGAAAGCCAGGAAAGTTGAGGAGTGTCTGGGATCTTACCTGAAGCTGTTTGAGACCACAGGAGTGTTGTCTGCGGGTCATACTCCCAGGGATATTTGTGAACATTAAAGTGAAAAATTCGCTCCGGTCAATTGTATTTATAAACATGACTTAATATTAAATGTCAGCTGATGACATAATGAGGGAAAAAATGCACTTATCTCTCTACCTTTTACAATCACGCATTCATTTGTTCCATATTTATTATCTGCCTACTACAGAGACTGAGGCAGGCCCTGGAACTATCTAGAGGAGTAAGACGAAAAATCAACCACCATGGACATCATAGTCTAGTCCAGTAGTTCTCAATCTCAACTGCATATTAGAATAATCTGGGAGCTTTTAAAAAAAAAAAAATCACTGATGGCCGGGCACAGTGGCTTATGCCTCTAATCCCAGCACTTTGAGAGGCCGATGCGGGTGGATCACCTAAGGTCAAGAGTTCGAGAACAACCTGGGCAACATGGTGAAACCCTGTCTCTACTAAAAATACAAAAATTAACTGGCAGGTGCCTGTAATTCCAGCTACTTGGGAGGCTGAGGCAGGAGAATCGCTTGAACATGGGAAGTGGAGGTTGCAGTGAGCCAAGATCACACCATTGCACTCCAGCCTGGGCAACAAAAGCAAAACTCCATCTCAAAAAATATATAAAAATTTTAAAATCACTGATGCCCAGGCCCCATACCCAACCAATCAATTCTGCATGTTTTGGGAATCAGGCCCATGCATCAGTAGTTTTAATAGCTCCTTAGAAGATCCCAGTATGTAGCCAACATTGAAAACCACTGGGCTAGTAGATATGAAAGGGTTTAGGGTAGGGCTGCAAATATAATATAATCACCTGGGAAGTTAAAAGTGTATATGTGTGTATGCCTGTGTGGGTATATATGTATCCTTTCCTATCCCTCCCCTCGCCCTGAGGCATGCTGAGATCCTTAGAGAAGGGAGTACCATTTTGGAAAATTCCTTTCCTTAAACAAGTAGAAAGGAAATTATAATACCATCTGATAAGTGAAAGACACAGGTTACCGCAGGTTACTGTAAGATCACGTAGACAGAAAACCTAGCCAATGCCGAGGGGGCCAGTGACTCTTATCCAAAAGGAGCTATAAGAACAATGACTCCTAAAAGAGTTAGCCAGGCAAAGGGAGATAGGGTTGGTTTTTCCAAATAAAAGGCCTAAGCTCAGGCTAGTCTTTGGCAAATTCTTGTTCAGCTCTTTCCCCTTCCCTGTTCTTCTTCCCTCCCTACTGAAAGGTCTCTCCTGAAGAGTACTTCATCTTAAATCACTGACTCAGGCTTTGTTTCCAGAGAATCCCACCTGCAATAGTTGGTGCCAGAGGAGTTCCAGGAAGCAGGACAGACTTCTGGAGTTGGATCATCTACTAGACAATGGATCATGAGGACGTTGGTGGAGTATTGTCAGTTCTCAGCATACCTGTCCAGGCTGCCTTTCACCTGTGGTGGGCTGGAATATGATGCGGGTGAAAGGGAATGCAGTGGCTGGTGCCGTCCCTGGCATTGTGGAGATATTGGAAAATAGTAATTGAAGGGACCGTAGAACTGGATGGCTGCTGCTGGTCACCAATGATGTGCTTAAGAGAGGAAATGACAGGCTCAAGTCAGCTAATCATGAATGAAAAGTGCACTGTGAGAGACAGAGGGCCTGCTAGACAGCATTGCAAGAGACTCTCGTCACCTGCAGCTGGAAGACAGCCCAACCCTTTTCTGCAACAAAGAACTACAGTGAAGGCTTAATGTTCAGTCAAAGCAGATCTCCTTCGTTAAAGGCAGAGCCCTGCAAGGGTAGGGTGGGACTCTGAACTGTGGAATAAGGCTATATCTCATTGCTGGGTAGACAGATGCAGCATTTGACCCCCAGATTCCACCAAACCAAGGTGTCTGCAGAAGTGATCCACTCCCACTGCTAAAAGATAATGCCCTCCTTTCCTTGCTATGCAGAAGTTTCAAATGAAACGGACCCTTATAGGACAATGTTTTCCTGCCTTCCACCTTTCACTTTTGGACACCAGACCAAAACTGGGGTCACACTTCGTCATGACTCAATTGGGGTAATTAATGTTTGCTGTGCTGAGTGGAAAGGGGCTACAGGCCAAAGCGTTACCGGACATGGGCAATATATACCAGCAAAACAGGAAGAATGGGAGGGGACCATGAGGTGCTGGACCAAGGGGCATAGAATATCAAGCAGGAGAAGGGAGAATTTGTATGGGGTATGGGGCCTACAAGACAGGATTTGATTCGCTGGAAAGTTACCATCACAGAGAACATGAGGGTAAATAATCATGATAATAATAATAATTCACTGGGAATTGCCTCCGGGATGATTCTATTATGCTGCTGGATGACTCTTGGAAGCTTGGGGGAAAAGCGGCGTACATTCAATGAAGTGGAGAGCCCAGAACTGCCATGGCAGGCTGTGGAGGAAGAGGACAAAAGGCTCAGGGAAGTGGGCATGCTGGAACAGATCTACCGTCTAACACCAGGAAGTCTACCAGTGATTACTTTCCTCAGGAGGTTCCGAGGAAACTAATGGAGTAAGAAACTCACCGGTGAAAGGGATACCGACATCATTGCGAAGCTGCCTTCTGCAGCTGAGGCTGATGATAAGCGATGCTGTTACAGAACTAGACTTCCTGGTAGCAAAGGAGATTAGAGTGTTCCAGAATAGCAGAGGCCAGGTGACAGCACTTAGCCATCAGAAGCACTTAACTATTAAAACCACTTAATTACTGTAATGGGCAGCCAGGTCGGGATGTCAGCCAGGGGCACTGACCTTTGGGGACCGATGGAGAGGACTAATCGAATATGGTGTTCCTAGGAACAAGAAAGATAAGTAGGAGAATAGTGCAACAGAAAAAAATAGTGCTAAAGGCATATAAATAGAAGATAACCTACAATTAATAACAGGCTACCAGAAGGCTGAGGTCGGGCACCCCAATCGAAAGTCATGATCTCTTGTCCCGTTTCCAGACCTGAGCCATTTCTCAGACTCAGAACCAATGGACTGAAAGGCTGCATTGTTACCAGGAAGGCCTGATTGACAGTCAGGTGATAACTGAAGGTCTGGCCCACGCCCATCTGAAACAGGTTCACTGAGTCTGTGGACTCCACCAGTGGTTATTCCGCTGGTTCCTTCATGGAGAATGGAAATACCTAGCACTTGGCAGGATCCTCACATTGGTTCCCTGAGCTGTGAAACTAGAGCTATTTTAGTAGGAACTCTAATAGTAGTCCTTGAAACAGACCCTCTCACACTAAGAAGAGTATTACAGGTCCCGAGAATGGCAGACATTAGCACCATCCCGAAAGACTTCAAGAATGCAGAGGTGGTGCTCTTTGTCATAACCCTATTTAATTAACCAGTCTGACCTCAGAAACACTGGTTAGATCACAGTGTACTACAGTGGACTACCAAGAACTTAGCCGAATATTGGCCCCATTGCAGCTGGTTTGTAAGATCTGGTATCTTTACTAGAGCATATTACTACAGCCTTGGTACATGTATGCATTAGGTTGGTGCAGAAGTAATTGCAGTTTTTGCCATTACTTTTACTTTTGCACGATCCTAAGAGCTATCCTTCTGTAAATGTGTTCTTTTCTATATGCACCAGGAAGAAAGATCAGAAGCAGTTTTTTTCTACGTGGCATTGACGTAATATTCTCTTGCCAGGGCAATGTTAATATCCTGCTTTCTGTCATATAATATAGTCCAAAGGGACTTGGACAACCTGGGCATCCTGCAGAACATGGCACTGGTCTCCAATATTTATGAAACCATGTTAATTAGATGTTAGAAGCAAGAAATGGCAAGTACTCCATATGCCTTGGTAAGAAACATGTTCTCCACACGCAGTCCCTGCTCCCTGCTCCGCCCACGCAGAACATGAACCTGGGCGTCGGATCCCTGCACTCCCAGGGCAGCCTCAGCGGCGCCATCAACACAAGCCTGCTGCCCTCCTCCCTCACGCAGAGCCTGATCGGCAGCGGTCTGAGCCACGTGTCCATGCAGCAGACGGCACAGAGCAGGCTGCCCACGACCTCCATGAGCATCACAGGGCCCGGCCACAGCCTCACGGGACCCACCTCGCAGGGCGTCCCCATGCAGGGGCAAGGCACCATCTGCAACTATGTGTCTCGGACCAAAATCAGCATGTAGTTCAACCCAGATATCTCCTCTGCCTCCGCCCAACCCCATGGGAGCCTGGGCCTGCCTCCAAGACCCGTGAGACATGTGGCTGCTGGACGTGTGGCGCCCCCCGCCCCCACCCAGGGAGCTGCCCTCCTGCTAAGTGCTGGTGGGGAGGGTGGGGGTGAATCTCTGCGGGCCGCCTCCCCTGAGAGCTTCCGGAGGGACGGGTGCCCCTGGGTACATAGCAACTCCTCCTGTTCCCCTGATTTGAGGAATCTCAGGGAAGGCCGCTAGGAGGCGGGGTTGGGGGGGGTGGGGCCTTGGCCCTGGGTCTGGACAGATAGCACTGGGCTAACAGAGGTGGGGTAGAGTCGTTCCCCGGGTAGGGTAAAGCCTGGCCAGAGGCACCGCCGTGAAGAACATGAGGGGCCAGAAGCTCTGGGCCAGAGGCCCCAGCCTTTTTGCAGGGCAGTCGGACACGGAGCCCAGCGGTGCCGTGGTGGCCACATGTGGTGTTGGGTGCTTGAGAAGCAGCAGGTCCCTGTCACGTTTCATGAGTGTTGTAGACACATGGACTTCAGAGGTTTTGTCCCAAAAAAGGGTGCAAAGTATCTCCTTAGTATTTCTTCATGATAATTGAATGTTAAAAATTTATTTTGGATATATTGCCTCAAATAAAACTAATGATTAAAATGGAATAACAAAAATATGTTCTCCACAAGGTAGAAGATAGAAGCTAACAAGATTCAGAGGCCTGCCACATCAGTGAAGTTTTTAAAGATCCAGTGGTCTGGGGTATGCTGGAACATCCCCTCCAAAGTATAAGACAAGTTCTTGTAGCCTGAATTCCTACCACTAAGAAAAAAAAGCAGAATACTTGGTAGGCCTTGTTGGGTTTTGGAGGCAGCATAGTCACTGTACTTGGCAATGTATTTATCAGGTGACTTGGAAAGCTGCTAGCTGTTAGTGAAGCCCAGGGTGATAAAGGGCTTTATGGTAGGTACATTCTTTGGTACAAGCAGACCTGCCACTTGGACTCTGTGAGCCAGCAGATCCCATGGTACTAGAGGTGTCTGTTGTAAAGAAAGATGCTATGTGGTACTTCTGGCAAGCCCCAATAGGCGAGTCATAGACCCCAGGATCCTGGAGCAAGGCCATGCCATCTGCTGCAGAGAAATATATTCCATTTGAAAAACAGCTCTGTCATGATACTGGGCCCTGGTAGAAACTGAGCATCTGACCACGGGTCACTAAGTGACCATGAGACACCAAAGCGATCATAAGTTGGATTCTGTCAGACTCTCTGTGTCATAAGGTCAGCTGGGTGCAGCAGCAGTCCTCTGTAAGGAATCAGTAGGTCTGCAATTAGGTTCAAGCAAGTCCAGAGCATGAGTGAGCTGCACAAATAGGTGGCTGAGACCCCCATGTCACCTACTACTGTTGTACCAATGCCTCTCCCTAAACTCATAGCTATGGCCTAGGGGAGTTCCCCATGAACAGTTGACAACAAAGGAAAAACTCCAAGCTTGGATCCTGGATGGTCAGCTGGGTGTGGATGCAAGCTGGAAATACCTGCTGCAGCACTGCTGCCCCACTCAGGGGTGGTTCTGAAAGGGATGAAAGGGAAAGCATCCCATTTGGCAGAGCTTCAAGCAGTGCATTTAGTCATCGACTTTGGACATAGAAGTATGTTGCCCATATACTCATGGACAATAACAAATATGAGCTTCACTTGTTGGGCAAGAGCCTGGAAGAAGGAAGACTAGGAAAAGCTGGAGAATAAGCACGTAAATAGACTTATGGGAGGGGGCACATAGTATAAGGACCTTTTAGTACATAATGCCCATTAGAAAGTTTCCACTGCAGAAGAGGCATCAACCAACTGTGTAGACAGGATGTCTAGGCCAGCAGATATTCGGCAGCCTCTGTCTGTGGCCACCCCAGTTCTCGCACAAGGGGCCCATAGATGGAGTAGCTATGGTAGCAGAGGTGGAGGCCATTCATGGGCCCAACAGCTTGGACTCTCTCCAAGGCTGATAAAACTACTTCTGCTATTGAATGTCTGACCTGTTTGCAACAGGGACCAACACTGAGTGCTCAAGAATACCAAACAGCTGCTGGATGGCAAGTTGATTACATTGGGTCCTTCTAGCCTGGAAAGAGTCCCATTTCATCAGGACTGGATTTGACATATATTCCCAGTACAGGTTTGCTTTTCCTGCTTACAGTGCTTCAGCCAGTACCACTACTGCAGGACTTACAGAATGTCAGACAGTCTGACACAGGATCTCACGTAACACTGCCTCAGACCAAGGGTCTCACTTTCCAACAAGAGGGTATAGTGTTGGGCACCTGACCAGAGGATCCAGTGGTCATACCACATACCATACCTCTTGGAAGCTATCAAATTGATAGAGTGGAGCAATGGCCTATTGAAGGCGTGGCTGAAATTCCATCTTGGAAATAACCCCTTGTGAGGTTAGAGCGTTATTCTTCAGGATAACGCAAATATACTCCTTAAACCAATGGCTGGCATATGGTGCTGTGTCCACAGGAGATAGAAATGTGGACCCAGTGATCAAGGGATAATCAGGTCCTATACTCAGAGGTGGGATGCTTTCATCATAGGACACAGTAAGAGTCCCACTAAACTGAAAGCTATGGTGCTCTCTGATCACTGTGGGCTTTTAATGTTGGAAGACCTGCAAGCAAACCATCAGAACAAGGTGGAGGCTGCTGCTACATAATTAGACCAAAGAGGAATACATTGGGTACTCAGGAGATCCAATGGGAGCATTTCTTGGTATTGCCGTGCCTAGTTGTACCTGTCAATGAATAAGTACAGCCACCACAGCCTGGTAAGAGCATGATAACTAGGGTCTGAAACCCCTCAGGGACGAGTGCCTGGTTCAATCCGCCAGTCAAGCCACCTGCGCCAGCAGAAGTGCTAGCTGAGGTGGAGGGGAATCTAGAAAGGGTAGTGCAGGAGGGAGATAATGAGTATCAGTTACGGCCTTGGAACCAGCTGCAGCAGCAGGGGCTGTAGTTTGTCCCAATACCCTTGTCTTTTAAAAATTTCCCAGAAATTGGGATTAGAAACTGCTCAGATGGAGAAACTTAACATGAGAAGCAAATAATCTCAATAATACAAAGCGTGGACCATAGTGAACGTTTTTTGTTTCCTGCCCAAATCCACTCTATAAGCTCATGCATCTGTACTCCAGCTGTTGGGAGTGTTGGCTAACAATTTCAGCTGCCTTCTTCTCTAGAGAATTTCCCTTGGCTAAAACAGGAGCCACCTCACGCATGAGGTTCTGCTGCAATCCTGCCCCTGAAGATCTCACCCAGTGATGGACGGGCACGTATGTACAAAGAGCTGGCCTTGTCGGCCAGCACGTGGTGGTGAATTTCATGGGATCAGTGGAGGCTCATTCTTGTTTCCTTGTCCTTCTGGCCAGTCCTGCTTCCTCTATCCCCTTCTCCAGAGTGCACTGTCCTAATAAAACACTTCAATAAGAATCCTTGTCTCAGGCTTCATTTCTAGGTAACCTGATCCAAGACCATCTCTGGCCTAATTAAGACCCAGGTTATCAGGAGTGTCCTGGAGGGTTGTTTTCATATGCAGAAAAGGATTCTTCCGAAGTTTCTCTTGAGGAATGAAATACTGAGACATGCTGCAACATGATGACCCTTGAAAACATTATGCTAAGTGAAAGAAACCAGAAAGAAAAGAAACCAGAAAGAAAAGACCACGTGACATAGAATACCATTTGTTTGAAAGGCTCAGAATAGGCAAATTCAGAGACAGAAAGTACGTTAGGCAAATTCAGAGACAGAAAGTACGTTAGTGATTGCCAGGGGCTGGGAATAGGGTGGAGTAGGAATAAGGGTAACTGTTTATAGGTGTAGGGTTTCCTTTGGGGTGATGAACATGTTTTAAAATTAGATTGTGGTGAATGCTGCACAACTCTGATTATACTAAAAACTACTGGATTATATACCTTAAATGGGCAAATTTTATGGTATGTGAATTATATCTCAATAAAGCTGTTAAAAGAGCTATGAGGAAATAAAGAAAATATTCTTTAAAAAAATATTTGCCTTAAACAGTTAATATTCAACTTATTAGTTCCAAATTCAATGTCCTAGTTACACCTTAGGTTTTCACATTTGGTTCACAGCTCTTATTATTCTAGTGGTAAGCATAGTAAATCTTTTTGTTTTTGTTTTTTGTTTGAGACAGAGTCTCGCTCTGTCGCCAGAGTGGAGTGCAGTGGCACGATCTTGGCTCACTGCAACCTCCGCCTCCTGAGTTCAAGCGATTCTCCTGCCTCAGCCTCCCAAGTAGCTGGGACTACAGGTGTTCGCCACCGTGCCTGGCCAATTTTTGTATTTTTAGTAGAGACGGGGTTTCACTATGTTGACCAGGATGGTCTCGATCTCTTGACCTCATGATCTGCCCGCCTTGGCCTCCCAAAGTGCTGGGATTACAGATGTGAGCTGCCGTGCCTGGCCAAGTATAGTAAATCTTAACAGTCATTTGGAATTAGCCTTTCACTAACTTTCAATCTCATTCACATACTTATTTAATTATCTTCAAGCCAACATTTTAAACTGTATTTATAAATTTAATATTTTATCTCATTCACAAGTACTTCAAATGTTAAATTTAATTCTTTCTTCAAATCTTACACAATAATTTTTAAACCAATAATAAGACAATATGGCGAGCCTAAATTTCTCTTTGCTGTTCCGATGCCATCCATAAACTTAGTAAGATTTCAACTTAAACTTAAAAACTTGAAATCGAGTGCTCCATTTTGTTTTAAATTGTAATTAAGGCTGTTGTTGTATGAAGCCAAAATCTCTTAAACATGACAAGTACATAATTTACCAGGTATACAGAAAATCCTTTTAATCTTATGGTTTTAATTATTTTACACCTTTTTATTCCTAATTGTAAAAAGTGCAGGAGTTACATGAGGCATACACACTTCAAAAGGCCAGGTACCAATCCAATAAACAGAAATTAATTAGACCAGAGACCTTGCCAGGTCTGGAGACCCAGAGTAGATATCCAGAATGATTCGGCTGTCTATTCCAGCTATTGTATCTAAGGCCTTCTTGGTAGTCATTTTTTCTTGGACCACAAAAACGGAAGCAAGGTGTTGGATTCAAGTTACATACATTACCTCTCTACTCACAAAAACCTGCAGCTTCCTACCTGGTAAATCACTTGATTGGATTTTTATTTACACATTTTTATACTTTTTTTTATTCTTAGGGTATATAATAGGAAATAGGAAAAATAGGAAGAGACACAAATGTCTTTCCCACTCAACATGTAAAAAGTATTTGCACTTGGATTATTGCATTTGCACTCTCCAAAATTCACATAAATATGAAAAATGATTTCTACTTATTTTCTATGATGTGTGTTCACAATATCTGAAGTCGTTGCACTATGTGCAATAATCCTGTTTGCCAAAAGATTGCACTTTTCTCTGCTCATACATGCAGTAGGCTGAGGAGAATGTTCTGCCAGGTGCTGTGCTCAGTTCTGGGATTACAACAATGAATAAGATCATTTGTTCACACTTAAGGAGTTCAGACTCTAGGTAGGACAAACCTAAAATCAGAAAATCATTGCAAGTACTTGCTCAATGACTCTTTTTCCAGGGGAAAAGAGGGCAAGGACTTCATTCTGTGAGGACGTGACTGTTCGTCTGATTCACTGCTGTCATTACCAGCACCTAATACATAGTCACAGTATTTGTTAAATACATGAATACATGTTAAAATGGGTTTATATAGAGGGAGTATGGGAGCCCCCAAAAGGGACATTTGCCTAGTTTTATGTGTAGATATTGGGCTCGAGGGTGAGATAAGGGTGTTATTTCAGAGGTATCAGGAAAAATTCCTTAAAGATGAGAACTGAGCTGAGTTTTGGGAGACAGAGGAAATTAGGTAAAAGTGGAGTTGGCGGTTGCTTAGGAGTTCCCGTAGCTTGTGGCGGAACTTCAAGCAGTTTCAGAGTGCCAAGACTTCAGTCTGTCAATGTAAGCAGCGGAGAGATCTGGAAGGGCTTTCTAGGCTGTTTTATATATTTCCATTTTAGTATCCATATCCATATGCTTATTTTAAAAACTTGTCCATAGATCCTTACTACACTGGTAGCTCACTGATGCTGAGGACTGCCCAGCATAATAACGGGAATATGGTAGTTCCTCAAAAGTTAATGCAGAAATGAAATAACAAACGGGGGAATGACAAGTAACGGCATTGTGAGCACTCTCCAGTGATGAAGTCATCTGGATAGTGGGGATGTCAGGAAGGGGGCCTATACCAGGTTAGACGGAGACCTACTCAGCATATTAACTAATGGTGAGCCAAGTTTAGTAAGCCTCGCATCTCAGAAATAAAATCAGAGAGAGGAATGTTGGGAGTTTCAAACTGCTTTCCTAGCGGGAAGGTGAAAAAACACAAATGTAGCGGGTGCCTCATGCCTGAAATCCCATTTTGCTGAGGTGGGAGGACTGCTTGAGGCCGAGTACGAAACCAGCCTGGGCAACATAGCGAGACCCCCGTCTCTGCAAAAGAAAAAATGTGAAATTAGTGTCAAGCGCCTGTAGTTCCAGCTACTGGGATGAGAAGGGAGGGTCGCTGGAGGCTGCAGTGAGCTACGATCGCTCCACTGCACTCCAGCCTGGGCGATAGGGCGAGACCGTTTCTCAAATAGAGATGGACAAACTTCAGAATTTATTAGGGTTTGTAATTTCCAGGTTCCAACGAATAGCAAGGGAAAGGGCCTGGCTGGGTAGTACGTTACACCCGGAAGTAAAGAGACGAATACACCTTTGGGTGCACTTTGTAGTCTGGCTGGCAAACAAGCAACACCGACGCGCAGAGTTAAGTGCTGGGACTTCCCAAGCCTGGAAAGGAAGCTGTCTCTACGACTACGTGGCTGCCACCAGCGCTGAGCGGCCGGGTATTTGGCCTCGAGGAGCAGGCACTGTAAGGACGGCGCGGAGAGGGCGGAACGCGGGACGCAGGCACCCTAGCTCCCGACGGACGCAGTTTTCAGTCGCACTGGCGAGCTCCGGTGCGAGCTCGGGGCCGGCTGCGGAGCGACTCCCCTCCGCCGAGTGGGCAGCCTGGCTGTCTGGAAAGAAGGGCTGGGGACTGCCGTTCCTCCCGCGGAGCATCCTCCCCAGCTGGACGACCCCACGCTGCAGCACGGGCTTCCGGCTTCTCTCAGTGGCCAATTCGAGAGCACAGCGGGCTCCGGAGGCGCGGCGGCAAGCCTATCCCGCCTCCTAGTCACAGCCTCCAGCACCCGAAAGAACGGCCGTCCGCGGCACACTTTTTCCGGGCAGGAGGCGGAAGGCCCGGGACTTGGAGAGGTGGGTTCGAGAGAAAGATCTGGGTCCCATCACTACTTCCTGGAGACGCCGGGGAAAGCAGGCCATCCTTCGAGCCACCCATCTCTTCTCCGATTGGTTAACTGCCCTCTTAATGCGCTCCGCTGGCTGGGGATTGGTTGGGATGCACCGTCTATCACGTGCTTCCCTGTGGGAATCTAGGTCGCTAAGGGAAGCGTTACTTGAGGCTCGTTTGGGAAGAGGTTGGTTGGGCCCCTGGAGCCCACTTTGTTTATCATACTGGGGGTCGTCCCCCGGCGCGAGCTTCCGTCGCAACGGCAAGGAAAGAAACCAGTAGCGGGACGGAGGGTGGGGGTGGCAAGAAAGTCAAGGTTTAAAAGTAAGCCAGAGACGCCTAACCCTGGTAACATCCGAATGGGAACAGGATAGGAAGGAAGGCCTTTGAGAGAGGAGGCGTAAACCCAGGAGCAGTGACGTGTAGGACGAAAGGCCTAAGTTTGTTGCGGGAGGTAGGGGCCTTGCGGAGGTTTGCATGACCTAATTGTATGGGGATCTAATTTTCTAGATGTGTCTAACAAAATCCACTGGAGAATTCGCTTTGGCTTTGCAGCAGAGTGGGGAGACTACCACCCGTTCCTGGCCTTCAAAGAGACAGTTTATTGAACTATTCAACTCTCTTTTATTGCTTCAGATGGGCCACTCTCAAAAAAGGCACAAGCAATTGAAGGATGGATACCATGGCATATGTTAAAAGCATGTCGAAAGGAAAATAAGGTA
This sequence comes from Rhinopithecus roxellana, assembly GCF_007565055.1. Taxonomy (NCBI): domain Eukaryota; kingdom Metazoa; phylum Chordata; class Mammalia; order Primates; family Cercopithecidae; genus Rhinopithecus; species Rhinopithecus roxellana. The sequence continues at coordinate 69,149,297 of NC_044566.1, read as the reverse complement.
TTCGCTTTGTTTTCATTGTGATTAACTGTATAAGAAAATTACTTTTAAGGAGAAGCTCTTAAGTTTTAAATAATATTAGAGTAGCTTGATTTTATGATAGGTTTCTGTAAACTTATTTATTACAAAAATCCTATTATTGCTGTACCTACGAAATATGCTCTTTGCTAATTATGGTCCTAATCTGAAGATAGAAATCTTGAGTTTTTAGTAGTGTTAATTCGTATTTGAGTGGATAATGTTACTAGGTCATTTGTTCAAAATGACAAAATAACCACAGTGAAAAAAATCCTTGAATTTGTAATTTAGTGTTACAGGTGAAATTGAATAGTTGCTTACTCCTACAGTATTTTAGACTTGTAGGCTAATTTCACCTTATATTTAAAGCAGCTTGCTTATTAAACACCTGGTGTATTTCGAGAGGCGGAGTTGCACCGTTGCTTCACTGGCAGCCTCGCCATTTGAGCCTCCAGCCTCTACTGAATCAGGTGCTGTATTACTCCTACCGTTTAGTGACATGCCAGAAGTTGTTGAGGAATAGTTTATTTCATCTGCAGAACACCCAAATTAGCTCTTAACAGCAGACCTGGCCCTACTCTGGAAAACTGTAGGGAAACTCTAATCAAGGATTGGGGATGAGATTTGGGCATCTGGATTTTTAAAAATATCCTTAAGTGAGTTTTAGTGTGACTTACTAAATAGATGTGTTTAAGAAATTTTAAAATATTTATGAAACAAACATCTTTCTCCCTTGATTTCCTTATAGTTTAAAAGCGAGCTTCTCAGGAGTGACATTTAAATATAATTCAAAAATAGTGTTTTCTTAGGCAAAGTCAGGAACTTTCACTGGCACTCTGAAACTCCTGGGACTAACCATTCCAGGCTTAAGGATGAGGCTTGATATGGGGAAATACAAAGTGCTCTGATGCACTTTCACAATCCTTGAGCCATACATGATGTCTTGTTTCCTGTTGGGTCTCAAAGTCTTCCTGGTAGGCTTTGACGAGAGATCACCTCCCAGTCTGTTCAGTAGATATTAATTAGGCTAAATGATTTTCACCTCAACGAAGTGCAGTGGGGGATAATATTACATTCATGAGCCTTATTTTGGAAAGAATACCTTGCTGAAAATAAATGTAAATTATATCATTCCAATATCCCTTTGCTCATTAAGTGAAGAATGTGCATAATTCAAGCCTAAAATTTGTAATTAATGTGAAGTACCCAGATACTGAAACATAAATGAGGACTTCTGGATCAACTTTTCCAGATCGTTAGCCAGGTCAAAAATGAGATAATCACTATGGTATTCAGGCATGAGCATTGTGTGGTAAACCCAAATCCAGTCTGACTTAATGGCTTTAGGCAAAGAAGTAGCTCCAATTGTGTTGTATTTCCTAGAAGTTGTTTTTCATTTTATATGTAAGGTTCTCACTGCAAGACTTGGCAAATACAGTATTTGGGTAGGGGGCAACATTTAAAAATTAAAAACTGTAAGTTAAAAATACAAAGCCAAATGTGGTCCATGACTTAACACCTTGAATTTTGTTTCTGTTGTTTGAACAGAAAGCCAGGAATCTCAGGATGAATCAGTCTAGATCTAGATCAGATGGTGGCAGTGAAGAAACCTTATCTCAAGACCATAATCATCATGAAAATGAGAGAAGATGGCAGCAAGAGCGTCTCCACAGAGAAGAGGCCTATTATCAGTTTATTAATGACCTCAATGATGAAGATTATCGGCTTATGAGAGACCATAACCTTTTAGGCACCCCTGGTAAGAGATGGGTAAAAGAGGAGACACCTTTTTTCATCATTAGGTGGAAGGATTTCAAGATAAGGAGAATTGGTATTCTTTTTCCCTGCTTCTCTTTATGAAAGTATAGTATATTGTTTTTGTGAGTTTAAGAACTTTTTAGTGTAATAAAGTAGAAAATCACTGGCTTCTGTATTTTATAAGGTGAAAATATGGGACATGGAGCACTGTTACACAAATGCCAAACTAAGAAACAGGTTAATGTACATAATGGTGTTAAGTATTTACATATATGGTCCTATTTGTAATTTTTATACAAATAAAATATGACTTGGCTGGGTGTGGTGGCTCATGCCTGTAATTCCAGCACTTTGGGAGGCCAAGGTGAGTGGGTCACCTGAGGTCAGGAGTTCGAGACCAGCCTGGCCAATATGGTGAAACCCCATCTCTATTGAAAATACAAAAAATCAGCCGGGTGTCGTGGTGTGTGCCTGTAATCCCAGCTACTTGGGAGGCTGAGACAGGAGAGTTGCTTGAACCTGGGAGGCAGAGGTTGCAGTGCACCGAGATCATGCCACTGCACTTCAGCCTAGGCAACAGAGCAAGGCTCCATCTCAAAAAAAAATTTGACTTAAAACCCAATTTGAATTCATTTGGGGTATTATAATTTATTTATTCAGCTGAATTAATAACTCCCCCCAAAAGCCCAATGTGTTCCATAAAGTTTTTTACAAATGAACTAATGGAAATTTGTATATTTATATATTGTATGTTTTTATATTGATGATCCATATAATGAAGTAATAGGGATAAAATTCAAGTAACGATGTGAAGTTTTCTCTATAAAAGCTCCCTTAATTTCTTTTTAACTGACAAAAATCCACAGAGTTATTGCTTATAGATTCCTAAGTGTATCAACTGGCAGCACTTTACCAACTATTCAAATTAAATCTTTTTTTGTTTTGTTTTGTTTTTTTGAGATGGAGTCTCCCTCTATCCCCCCTGCTGGAGTGCAGTGGCGCCATCTCGGCTCACTGCAAACTCTGCCTCCCAAGTTCACACCATTCTCCTGCCTCAGCCTCCTGAGTAGCTGGGACTACAGGCGCCCGCCACCGTGCCCGGCTAATTTTTTGTATTTTTAGTAGAGACGGGGTTTCACCATGTTAGCCAGGATGGTCTCGATCTCCTGACCTCAGGTGATCCACCTACCTCGGCCTCCCAAAGTGCTGGGATTACAGGCATGAGCCACCGTGCCTGGCTATTCAAATTAAATCCTTTTTTTTTTTTTTTCTTTTTTTTTTTTTGAGACGGAGTCTCGCTCTGTCGCCCAGGCTGGAGTGCAGTGGCCGGATCGCAGCTCACTGCAAGCTCCGCCTCCTGGGTTCACGCCATTCTCCCGCCTCAGCCTCCCGAGTAGCTGGGACTACAGGCGCCCGCCACCTCGCCCGGCTAGTTTTTTGTTTTGTATTTTTTAGTAGAGACGGGGTTTCACCGTGTTAGCCAGGATGGTCTCGATCTGCTGACCTCGTGATCCGCCCGTCTCGGCCTCCCAAAGTGCTAGGATTACAGGCTTGAGCCACCGCGCCCGGCTAAATCTTATTTTAATAATTTTTAATACAAGATTAATAAATGAAGCACAACCGAATTGATGCGCGTTGGTACAAGTTTTTAACTGTCTTCAATTTACAGAACATATGAAAGTAATAAGACATTTGTCTTCTATAGGTTACTAAAGATTAGTCTTACCCTTCATGAGGTCTCATAAAACTTAATTCAGAATTCTTAAATGAGCAATTTTTCATTGTTTTAGGAGAAATAACATCAGAAGAACTGCAACAGCGGTTAGATGGCGTCAAGGAACAGCTAGCATCTCAGCCTGACTTGAGAAATGGAACGAATTACAGAGGTACTATGGAGTCCTTTCCATAAGGAACAGGCTTGATTGGAGCACTTGCAGAAATGAAATTCTTAGACCTTGTATAGTATGTTTGTCTTCAATTTTTTCCAGTTTTAATGTGATACTCATTCAGACAATATGTATATGAGTAGTAAAGCAGTATGGTTAGGCAGTATAGGACAGAGGAGTGAATGCAAAGATGTCTTAAACACACAGATTGCCTTCAGAGAGCTTTATGAAATAATATACAATTAAGTTAATTCCCAGCATAGTTATTTTTAATCTTGGAATGTACACACTACTTTTTCTAAAGTGATATTTCTCAGCTTCTAAAAATTTGTATATAGAACCATGTAGAAAGACTGAGTTAGGAAACCTGTTTCTATTTCTTTGTTCTGTTTGATGGTTTACATATAAAAAGTTCTTATAAAGAAAGTACTGTAAAAGAGCTTCAAACTAAATGAAGTATGTACAGTTAAAAGTAAAAGCCACTTTTGTGTTCCTCTTAACCAGTTCTACTTCCCTCCTCAGAGGTATTTATTAGTAGTTTCACATATTATATCAAAATCATTGTGTTAGTTACCATGAAGTCATATAAAAACCCCAAAGTGCAATGGCTCAATAAGCTAGAAGTTTCTTACTTAACAGTCCGGGGAAAGAAATCCTCCTGGAATCCATTCAGCTAACAGAATGGTTCTGCAACTGTGCTGTTCAGTACAGTAGCTGCTAGCCACATGTGACTATTTAAATGGAAACTGGCCGGGCGCGGTGGCTCAAGCCTGTAATCCCAGCACTTTGGGAGGCCGAGACGGGTGGATCACGAGGTCAGGAGATCGAGACCATCCTGGCTAACACGGTGAAACCCCGTCTCTACTAAAAAAATACAAAAAAACTAGCCGGGCGATGTGGCGGGCGCCTGTAGTCCCAGTTACTCGGGAGGCTGAGGCAGGAGAATGGCATAAACCCGGGAGGCGGAGCTTGCAGTGAGCTGAGATCTGGCCACTGCACTCCAGCCCGGGCTACAGAGCGAGACTCCGTCTCAAAAAAAAAAAAAAAAAATAAATAAATAAATAAATAAATAAATGGAAATTAATTAAAATTAAATAAAATTTAAAATTTAGCTCATCATACTAGCCACATTCAGGTGCTTAATAGTCACATGGGGCTAGTGGCTTCTGTATTGGACAGCACGAATACAGAACATACTCATTACTTGAGAAAGTTTTATGGGGCATCACTGCTCCAGGGTACCATTTGTATGATCTGGCTAAGTTGCAACCATATCTAGGTTCTAGCTGGTAAGAAGGAGGTCCAGGCGCTAGCCTGAGAGTAGGATGTATCGCTTACTCTCCCGTTCCATTCACGAGAACTTAGTCTCATGGCCATACCTAACTGCCAGGCTGTCCACATGCCCATTTCCAGTGCTTTTACAATGGAAGAAGAGTAAGGTAGATTTGACTAGGTACTTGGCAAACTCTTTCACATGCACCATCATCGCTACACTTAATCAAAAGTTAATCAAAAAAGGAAGTAGCATTTAAAATAATTCATGTTCACCTGCCTTTTACTCATATCTTTTTCCAAACAAATGGAAAGTAGACATTAACACATTTTATTCTTTGTGTTTAGATATGTGAGTTGTACTATATAGATACGATAATTAATACTGATATGTTTGAATGGAAAATGTACTCATCAAATATAAAACAGCTCATCATCTTGGGAATATGACTCAGTTGCTATTTATTTTATTGGCATCAACAGCTGATTAATAGCTTCAACTTCAACATTTTAAAAAGTCTTATGAGAGATTGCAGGAATGAAATGAAATCAGAATGATGTCATGTAATAGCTGTTTTATTTATTTATTTATTTATTGAGAAGGAGTCTCACTCTTGTCACCCAGGCCGTAGTACGGTGGCACAATCTTGGCTCACTGCAACCTCTGCCTCCCGGGTTCAAGCAATTCTGCCTCAGCCTCCTGAGTAGCTGGGATTACAGGTGCACACCACCATGCCTGGCTAATTTCTTTGTATTTTTAGTAGAGATGGGTTTTTACCATGTAGGTCAGGCTGGTCTTGAACTCCTGACTTTGTGATCCGCCTACCTTGGCCTCCCAGAGTGCTGGGATTGCAGGTGTGAGCCACTGCGCCCAGCCTATAATAGCTATTTTTGAGTAGAACAAACTTTAAAGTTGAAGTTTGTGTAGTTAATGTGTTGATGCTTTTTATTTAGTACTTTATATAATCTCTACTGGTTATAAATGGAAAATTTAAGCTTGGCACAGTGGCAGTACCTTAGTCAAAGAAGTTTATATGTGACACATTTACTTCTAAATTGATTAATTGAGCAATATTAATTGAAAGTCTGATTTATACCAGGTACTGTTGTAGAGGCTGGAGATGTAACAGTGACTAAAACTACAAAAATCTTTGTTTTCTTGGAGCTTACATTCTAAATGAATAGAAAATGTACTTTATTATGTATAACAGCTAACATTTATGGTGTGGCTTTTTATGTGCCAGATATTATGCTAATTATGTTATATATAGCATCTTATTTTATCCTCAGGATAACCCTATGAGATTGATTCTATTATTATCTCCAGTTTATAGACAAGGATCAGCCATAGAGACCTTAAGTAACTTGCCTAGTTTCTCAGCTTCACACAAAGACAAGTACAGTAATGTGGTTTTAATGTTATATTCAGAAACTCACGTTTCTTGATACGTACATTTTTGGCAGCACCTGAGAAATAGGAAAAATTTCTAAGATTACAGAAATACCTAGTTGCAAAAATGACTGAGTTGACTTTTTCAGAAAGATTCCACAAATACAGGACAAATTTTACGTAAAGTTTGAATGTAAAATTTTGGTAGTGGATATATTTCTCATTCGCCTTAGTATTTTGCTAGTAATGGGCAGATAGAAAGTAAGAATGAGGATTTCTCCATAGCGTTGCATAAATAGTATTTAAAACTTTGTAATTATGTAAATAGTAATTTAATTTTTATAATGTGCTTATAGTATATATACTTTTCTTTTAAAAAGTTGTCTTTTTACCATCTTTTATTCATTAAAATCCACAGCTCTTCTTTAATTTATTACAAACTTTGTTTGTCTTACAAGTTTTCAATAAAGCTGTAAGGTGTGTCTTAGGAATTGACCTTAAGTTGATTTGCTTTGCTTTCTAGACTCAGAAGTCCCTAGAGAAAGTTCACATGAAGATTCTCTTCTAGAATGGTTGAATACCTTTCGGCGCACAGGAAATGCAACTCGAAGTGGACAAAATGGGAACCAAACTTGGAGAGCTGTGAGTCGAACAAACCCGAACAGTGGAGAATTTCGGTTTAGTTTGGAAATCCACATAAATCATGAAAATAGAGGATTTGAAATTCATGGAGAAGATTATACAGACATTCCACTTTCAGATAGGAACAGAGCTCATACTGCAAATAGGCAACAAGGGTCCACTAGTCCTGTGGCTAGGCGAACAAGAAGCCAAACCTCAGTGAATTTCAGTGGTAGTAGTTCCAACATTCCAAGGACTAGGCTTGCTTCAAGGGGGCAAAATCCAGCTGAAGGATCTTTCTCAACACTGGGAAGGTTAAGAACTGGAACTGGGGGAGCAGCTGGCATTCCTCGAGCTAACGCCTCACACACTAATATCAGTAGTCACACAAACCAATCAGGTGGTAGTGAACTCAGGCAAAGGGAGGGGCAACGGTTTGGAGCAGCACATGTTTGGGAAAATGGGGATAGAAGTAATGTTACAGTGAGGAATACAAACCAAAGATTAGAGCCAATAAGATTACGATCTACTTTCAGTAGTCGAAGCCGTTCACCAATTCAGAGACAGAGTGGCACTGTTTATCATAGTTCCCAAAGGGAAAGTAGACCAGTACAGCAAACCACTAGAAGATCTGTTAGAAGGAGAGGTAGAACTCGAGTCTTTTCAGAGCCAGATAGAGAACGAGAACGCAGAGGTACTGCATATACCCCATTCTCTAATTCAAGGCTTGTGTCAAGAATAACAGTAGAAGAAGGAGAAGAATCCAGCAGATCCTCAACTGCTGTACGACGACATCCAACAATCACACTGGACCTTCAAGTGAGAAGGATCCGTCCTGGAGAAAATAGAGATCGGGATAGTATTGCAAATAGAACTCGATCCAGAGTAGGGCTAGCAGAAAATACAGTCACTATTGAAAGCAATAGTGGGGGCTTTCGCCGAACCATTTCTCGTTTAGAGCGGTCAGGTATTCGAACCTATGTTAGTACCATAACAGTTCCTCTTCGTAGGATTTCTGAGAATGAGCTTGTTGAGCCATCATCAGTGGCTCTTCGGTCAATTTTAAGGCAGATCATGACTGGGTTTGGAGAACTGAGTTCTCTAATGGAGGCTGAATCTGAGTCAGAGCTTCAGAGAAATGGCCAGCATTTACCAGAGATGCACTCAGAACTAAGTAACTTAGGTACAGTTAACAACAGGAGCCAGCACAGGGAAGGTTCCTCTCAAGACAGGCAGGCCCAAGGAGTCAGCACTGAAATGCATGGTGAAAACGAGACCACCCAGCCTCATACTGGAAACAGTGACAATAGGGGTGGCAGGCAGTTGCGAAATTCAAACAATTTAGTTGAAACTGGAACACTACCTATTCTTCGCCTTGCTCACTTTTTTTTACTAAATGAAGGTGATGATGATGATCGAATACGTGGTTTAACCAAAGAGCAGATTGACAATCTTTCCACCCGGCACTATGAGCATAACAGTATTGATAGTGAACTAGGTAAAATCTGTAGTGTTTGTATCAGTGACTACGTAACTGGAAACAAGCTCAGGCAATTACCTTGCATGCATGAATTTCACATTCATTGTATTGACCGATGGCTCTCAGAGAATTGCACTTGTCCGATCTGTCGGCAGCCTGTTTTAGGGTCCAACTTAGCAAACAATGGGTAAAGTGGGATTTACTCAAATACTGTTTTTTAGTAGAACTGAATGTTCAAGTATTGTTTTGCTGAGTTATTTGTGATAAGCTAACCAGGATGAAAAATAACAGATTATATATAGTTTGAACTATTTTTTGTGTGCTTTTTTAAACTTGTTAAAAAGAAATTTATATAAAATTTAAAATACAAATGTTAAATTATCCAGAAATACAGAATAGTTAATATTGCTAGAACCAAATAACCTCTAAAATGTTTTTATTTTTGGTAATTTTGTCATGCTAAGCACTTTTGTATCTGCGCAATTCAGTAGGTTAAGAATGATTCTTCTTTTTCTTAATAGTATAGCAGACTTTAGTTTCAAGTTTCATAGGCTTAGTACTTATGTCTAGACATTTGTGTCTAAATAAGCTTTTCATTAACTTTTTATTTTAAGGACAGTATCTTTTCATGAAAGAGTATTTGGCTGAATGTTTGCTATATATGTTACTTGAAATGTTAAATTTAATATGCAGCATACCATAGGTGTATATATAGGTATGTAATTTTAAGGTTAAAGTATTCAGTCTACAAGTTTGGTTCTTATTTAAGCTTTTGGGCTAATACTGCATATGGCACAATGTTTAATATTGGCAAGATCATCTCAGAGAAAGGGGATTCAGATATAATTTTAAAATAGAGATAATTTACTGACGTGTCTCTGACAATCTAACTTATTAGACAGCAAGCAATATATAATACTGAAAAAGTATTCAGAAATGGAAAATTTAGATCCATATAGGTTATTTAACTTGTGTTCAACCTTTTTGTAACTTTTCTGAAAGTGCAAACAATTCTTTGGATTATTAAATAAGGTATAGAATATGCATGGTTTCTCAAATCTAGTTTTAAAATCTTAAAAAAAGTCTATAAAGAATCAGATGCATAGATGCTATGTTAAGTTCACTTGGAGGCTAAAAATCTCCAATGAAAACAAAACAAAAACCTTTAAGAGAATGTAGAGTTTATATAAACACAAAGTACGCATTGAAGATCTGTTTCTACCAATAAACATTAAAACAAAGACTGGATGTGAACTATTTTTTCTGTTGCTCCACTGTGGTTTTTTTCACCCCTGCTAATATTTCATACTAGATGCCAGGCAGTGTTATGGGATAGAGGATTCCCCAGACGACAGACAAAAGTCCCTGGCTTCATGGAAGAGATTTGCTCTTAGAAACTGAAAATCAATTGATACAGTGGATTATTATTCTTACTTTCATATTTGCTTATTAATATATGACAAGGTTTTCTTGTGGTGATACCGCTTGGGCAAAATAACAAGAATAGTACTTAAGACCAGATTCTGTGAGATTTAGAAATATCTCCACGTTTAATTTTCCTTTCTGACTGGTGACTATATTCGATTCATTAGGTTAGATTCATGCCTGTTAAGGAGTGCATTTAACGCATGGAGTAAAAGGTTTTCATAAAAGTTGTGACTTTGTTTGGAGTAAATTATTTACGTAGGTCAGTTTGAGGACATAAAACTGGGAAGGTTGATCGATCAGATTTGAAGGCTTTACATAGCAAACTAAGGACTTTTTATCTTACCTTATAGAGATGTTAGATGTCTCTTGATTTTAGTGGCAGAGGGTAAGATCATTTTTCATGGCCCAGGAAGATGGGTCTGCTACAACATATAGAACACATTGGAATGGAGAGAGGTGGGAAGCAAAGAAACCAATAAGAGAACTATTGTGATAAAAGACATCATTATTTGTATTACCAGTTGTCATCAGTTATCTAACCTAGAACGATGGCAGTGAAACGGAAAGGAAAGAGAAGGGTGTAAAAATGTTTTTTTAAAAAAGACATTATTTGGTTTCTAGTTCAGTACGAAGAGGTAGAAGAGAGTCATATATTCACAGATGAAGAGAGAATCACCTAGGTGGAGGAGGGAGAGCTAGCACAAACTACCATTATAAGGTATGCCAATGTAAACATCTTGAACATAGCTTAATTCATACATCTCACTTATTTTAGTGTTACAATTTGCCCCCAGTATGAGGAGAGACTGAATCTAGCGTTTATTTTTTATTTTTATTTATTTATTTTGTTTGAAACAGAGTCTCACTCTGTTGACCAGGCATGAGTGCAGTGGCGCAATCTCGGCTCACTGAAACCTCTGCCTCCCGGGTTCAAGCGATTCTCCTGCCTCAGCCTCCCAAGTAGCTGGGATTAAAGATATGTACCACCACACCCGGCTAATTTTTTGTATTTTTAGTAGAGACGGGGTTTCACCATGTTGGCCAGGCTGGTCTGGAACTCCTGACCTCATGATCCCCTCATGATCCGCCCGCCTTGGCCTCCCAAAGTGCTGGGATTACAGGTATGAGCCACTGTGCCTGGCCCGTTTATTTCTTATATGGAGTATTCCTTAGGAAGTTCTACCTCCCTGGGCCTGATGCAATAGGAAAATTAGGAGGAGGACAAAGGAAGGGTGGAATGAAAAAAGTAAGGTTACAGAAAAAATAAAGGCATATTGATTCTTTGACTTAGTCCTTTGCAAGACATGATAGTGTTACCAGCATGGAAAGAAATCCCATATAGGTATTTGAAACAGAAGTAGGTTGTGTTTTATATGGAAAATTCCCTGAAAACAACAGTACAGCTTAATGAATTTCCTAAGTTGATAACCCAGTTGAGAACAAAAAAGGATATTCTTTAATATTTTCATTCATTTCCTAATAAACAAGGCTGATGACAAATACAAAGACACATTAATCTATTTATAGTTTCTGTTTAGCAATGATTATACCCTTTGTGGTTCCAATATAGAGAGGAACAAATAGTTAGAAATTCTTCATTTGAATATTATGTTCCATGTCAGGTCTGTAGAGGTTGTTCTTTATAGTGTGGCTGTCTGGCAACTTCTATTTCTAGATTGTCAGCTTCCAGCCGCCCTCTCACGTAGTTACATCCTTTTACCCTGTTTTCTCCTTTCCTAGATTTTTTTTGTTTCAGCCAGCATTATGACCCTTACTTAATTATCACTCTTATGAGGTTATTTTCCTTTCAGTATTTAATGTGAATTCATAACTGGAACCTCTGAAGGTCTCCTTTAAGTATTTTTGCTATCTAACCTAGTAATTGGCAGAGTTTAGGGAGTCAGTCACGTGGCTATTTGCCTCCAAAGCTCCTGCTTTTCCTGCTATGTTGCATTTTGGAGAAGTACAAATGCCTTGGGAAGTTTTCAGTCTAATTTAGTTCCTCCTAAAGATATTTTTCTAATTTTACAACTTTGTTTTATCATATGTCTGATTACCCTAATTTCCATATGCAAATACATCCTTCTCTCTCATGAATGGAGAAGGGTTGCCCCTGAAAGATATAACAGAATCTGTATTATAAAGATGAATCCAGGAAAGAGATGAATGAGGCATCTGAAGATGCTGCATTAAGGGCCAGAGTTGACAAGCTCAGCCCGAGGCATTTTCATGTATATTACTCCCAGACAAGAACATCTAATGAACTTTTAATCTTCCTGCATCTCTCCATTGGAATAATCTGTGGCCAGGGGAGGGAGAAACTAGAAACAGCACTTTACGTGAAAGCCAGGGTAGTTAATTCCCTTTGCAGTAGTAGGTGGCTCACTTGGGGTCTCTCCCTCAGTCCTGTGCAACGTTGGAAGTCAGAGAGCTGGAGTATCTGTATTAGGAGATGATTTCCCAGGAAGCCAGATTCATCTATCGTTGAGAACATCATCCAACGTTTCAAAAGACATGATGATGGCTGTCAGTGATGATTTTTTCCTTTAGTCTCTAGAGACAGATTGTGAGTTATTTTCAGTGAGTATGAGTGTGTTAGTCCCTGAATATATTTGCCCTTTTGATCATTGGAGACCCATAATTTCAGCAAGTTTTGTTTGAGTATTAAGTCTCTGAAGACTCTGAGTTGGCCCCTATATATTTTTTATTCCTTTTTAAAAATAACTTCACATTTCTTCTGGAAAATAATGACCTTCAGACATATTTTTCCTCTATTGTGTTAATGTCTTATTTGAAGATGGAGTAACTTCTTGGCTGCCCAGTATATCTCTCTCTCTCTCTCTCTCACATCTTCTCACATTTAATTGTAAAAATGTTCCTACTTAATCCTAATCCAGCCACCTTCTGTGCAATTCCAAATGTGCTCACCTTCTCCCCAGTGGGTAACAATCCAAAATCACATATAGCTTCTGTACTGTGAAGTGACACAATTTAGCCCCTCAGAGTTCAGGTTTTCTGGGTAGTGTCAATTCTTCCATTAGCTTGGATTTGATCAGGTTTGTGACTTCTCACCATTCTGCAGATTATGGGATAAATGATAAAAGTAGCTTCTCCTGCCTACCTGATACAGTGAAATAGAATAAAAGTCAAACCAAAAAGGGGGAAAGAAGTGCCATACATTGATTACTGGTACAGGTTATATAATACCGTATCTCGCTGAGCAAGCTCAGCAGGATGAATGATAGAAACAATGAGTCTCATAAGCATTCTTTTTGTTGCCTCACTTCTTAGATGTAGAATAAATTGTTGGGGCCACTTTCAGAAAAGGCACCGAGGGAGGATTTCCTACTGGTGCTTGTGGTGGTGATGGCAGGCAGGTGTTTGAGGAGATGCTGGTGAATGGCTTTGATCTTGGCACCTCAGTGTTGGGGCTTCGTTCAGGGTCTACCATAATGCTGGATGGTCACAGGTCTCTGTACAACAGGCTAGGGACTTTTTGACGATACACCTTCCTTAAAACCGTAACTAGTTTCTTAACAATTTTACTTAGGATCTTGTATCCAATGCCAGAAATCTTGTACTGTTCTCAATTTGCTAAAGGAATAGCCATGGTCCTCACAACCTTTAGGTCTTTTGTTTGTTCTTTTTGCATTTAGTTAAGAGGATCTTTCTATGACTCTAACTCTCAGCCACATAGAGTTTGCCGCTGGAATAGTTAGGAGTCTTTCTTTAACCTTCCCTTGAATGTCACCCTTGTCCTTTTGTTGCATTTCAGGCCAGTGCATTTTATGATAGAAGAAGGTATCTTCATTTTTGTCTGTAGGATCGAGCAGCATGACCTTTACTCCAACCAACTGGGATCAGATTCTGTGGCCAGTCCATTGCAACCATGTAGCTTGGGAGGGGGCCACTTACGGTGTTATTCCCAGCACCGAATGACCAGGTGTTCCTCATAAATCTCTGTGTTGGGGGTCTCCAAGGCCACACCCAAATTTAGTGATTCACTGAAAGAAATCATAGGAATCTGCATATAGTTATGTTCACTGCTAAGATTTATTACAGGGAAAAGATATAAGCACAGTCAGCAAAGGAGAAAGGCGCATGGGACAAAGTCCAGAGAAATCCAGGTAAGCTTCCAAGAGTCCTGCCCCAGCAGTTACACAAGACACACTGAATTCCTCCAGCATCAAACTGTGGCTACATGAGAGAAGTGTTGTCTACCAGAAAAGCTCGTGACAGACTCAGCGCCCAATGTTTTACTGGGGGCTGGTCATGCAGGCACCCTTTGCCTAGCACATACCAAAATTCCAGACTCCCAGGAGGAAAGCAGGTGTTCAGCGTAAACTATATTGTTTGCACAAACAGTTTAGGCACAGTGGTCCACCCTTCTCAGGGAATAGTGAGAATATTCCCCCAATCGACTTCCTAGGTGCCAGCTAAGAGCCAACCTTGCGAACAGGCCTCTCTAGGGCCAGCCTGACGCTTACCATGTAAAAATTCTTTTCTACACACACCTAAATCTTCCTCTCCATTCTAGCACATTCTCCTAAATTCTAGCACCACGTTTGTGATTGCCTTAGTTAATGTCTACTAGGTTGTCCCTTTGGAACCTCAAATTCAGCATATTTGGACTGGAAATAATCATCTTCCCCACATCGTTTTCTCGTCATCTTTTTCCTAGCATAGCCAATGCCTCTACCATACACCAGTTCAATCAAGGCAGAAAAGTCTGCTCCACATCCATGTGGAGGCCAGGTGGGACTGCCTTAGCTAGCGTAGGTCCAAGGGGCCAGAATGGGCAGCAGGATTGCCCCGTGTTCATGGCACTGGTGTAGTCAAGGGTCAAGTATGAAACTGTGACCAAGACACTGAAAAGCCTTATAGGTTGAGAACTGAGTTAAAATAGGGTGTTGTCAGAACAGGAGGGCTTGGAGATAAGGCCAAAAGGTCAGACCAGCAGTTTCCCATATCTGAGCTGGCTGGCTGCTTTGATGTGGTGTATGTTTGATGGCTAGTCAAGCACTAAAGGGCTAAGAAGGGAACAAATAGGAACCCAGACTTCTTCCTCATTCCTCCTACCCAATGAATCAACCTGCATCCTTTGGAATACTTGTTATTTTCATTTTATTTTGTTGTCTCAGTTAGGGTTGTCACTATTTCTCACATAGATTCGTGCCATCATCTCTCAGGTAGTCTCATATTCTGTTTCCAATTATTCCAGTGTAATTTTTCTACAAGCCTCATTTCGACTTGTCACTCCTCAGCTGTCCCTGTTAATTTCCCACTGTTCTTAGAATAGCACACAAGATTCTTCATATTTTGGCCTCTGCCTGTCTTTTGCAATCTCATTTTTACTGTTTAGGATCACTTGCAGGGTGTCTCACCTTGCCTTTCATACTTGTAAGGTTTTGCCCATGCTGTTCCCTCTTCCTAAAATGGCCTTTCCCCTCTTGCCTCTCTGGTTAATTCCTGCTTATCCTTTAACTGTCACCTCAGGTGTCACTCCTGCAAGTCCTCATCTTGCCCTCCTCCTCTCCAGGGCCAACCTATCCATTAGGCTCAGTAGGCACAATCCTACTGAGGGTCTAGGATACGTTTAGGGATCCATGAAAATGTTTTAATTTCTTTTTTTTTTTTTTTTTTTTTTTTGAGACGGAGTCTGGCTCTGTTGCCCAGGCTGGAGTGCGGTGGCCGGATCTCAGCTCACTGCAAGCTCCGCCTCCTGGGTTTACGCCATTCTCCTGCCTCAGCCTCCCAAGTAGCTGGGACTACAGGCGCCCGCCTCGTCGCCCGGCTAGTTTTTTGTATTCTTTAGTAGAGACGGGGTTTCACCGTATTAGCCAGGGTGGTCTCGATCTCCTGACCTTGTGATCCGCCCGTCTCGGCCTCCCAAAGTGCTGGGATTACAGGCTTGAGCCACCGCGCCCGGCCTTTAATTTCTTTTAAAACCAGCCACATACCAAGAGAGAATATAATCCAACTTGGATTGTATTTATACCAACACAATTGTAAAATACATTTTAAAAAAATTTTTTTAAGGAGGAAGGGGCCCACGAAGGGAAAAGTGTTGAGGGCCCATGAGAGTCATAATGTGGACCTGCTCACTTCCCCATCTATGTGCTTCTTCAGAGGACTGTGAACCCCTTGGTTATTCTCAGCACCTAGCATGGTATCTGGTACATGCTAGGTCCCTCAATATATATTTAATAAACAAATGCATAGAAGTTTCAGTATATAGATAGATCCTGGCTTACAAATAGCTTCTACATTAAAACCTTGTTTGTAAGATTTTCTTTGAAACTCAGAACACATTTCCCATAGTAATAATATCAGATATTAGTGGTTTGAGGCAAGAGAGGAAAGGCTCCCAGGCCAGTCCACGAAAATGTATATAACCCATATAACCCACAATATTTCTGAAATACTATTCAAGTGCAGCCAAAAGCAGAAAAATCCAATGGTCCTGAAAATTAACAAACAAAACAGAACAAGAGTTCTTCAACAGTTCATCTTGCACCCAAGTGTTTGACACTCTGCGAAGCCTGTCTTTCTCAAATTTCAAATTGCCCGATCTTCGACGGCCTACTGCAGACACTGTCTGCTTAACCACAGTGGCTACACCAGCGTCCCGAACTCTGTCTCGTGCCACCCTGCCAGGCAGATGGTGGCTTGGGCTGTATGCTCATTGTCTTGTCTCTCACTGCATCCATCTATTTCCTCTGCTGGCTCCCCTCCCCCAACCAGCAGGGAGTAGGTAAAAGGGCCCCCAATCAAAGGGCTGGCTGGCAGGCTGTGGCTCTTCTGACTGTGGGCAGAGCAAAGCGGGAGAGCAGCATGGTAGAGCAGGTTAACCCTTCACACCTTAATGCTGCATTAAGCTTAATGCTGAAGTGTGTTCAGAGTTTTTTTAAAATTTTTTGAGACAGGGTCTTACTCTGTCTCCCAGGCTGGAGTGCAGTGGCACACGATCACAGCTTACTGCAGCCTCGACCTCCTGGGCTCAGGTGATCCTCTTACCTCACCTCCTGAGTAGCTGGTATTACAGGCATGTGCCACCACACTCAGCTAAATTTTATATTTTTTGTAGAGACAGGGTTTCGACATGTTGTCCAGGCTGGTCTCGAACTCCTGGACTCAAGCGATCCTCCTGCTTTGGCCTCCCAAAGTGCTGGGATTATAGTCGTGGCCACTGTGCCTGGCTTTTTTACTTTATTTTTTTAACAAAGAAAAAGGATTTAGGTTTAATCTTAAAGAGGGTTTACCCTGTGTGGTTGATAGTAGAGTTGTTTGTGTCTTGGAAACTGATGTTAGTAGACACCTTCCTATTCAATACATTACATGAAGCTCTTCAAACAGTTTGTTCAGGTGAGAAGTGAGGTTTCACTGTCTTGACCGCTGAGTATGCTGAGACAGGGACAATTACCACACCCACCTGAGCAAAATGGATATCTATCCCATGGAAAGGCATTTTCTGAACTAGAGCAGTCCTATTGAGAAACAGTGACCTCTTAACAGGTTGAGGATTACAACTTCAATGATTTTATAACATTGAGCATAAACTCTCAGAATTTCTTAGGTGATCTGGAGAGCTTAACTAATTTATCCAAGGTCAAGTGGCTGGTTAGAAGCAAGGCAAAACATCTTGTATTTTTTAATGTCTTTACTAATAATTTACATGATTTAATGTCTGACGCCATGTGTTTATTGTCAGAAGATGTCTAATTATTGGTGTTGTAAGGCTAATAACTGAAGCTCAACACAGAGAAAGACCTCTTCTAACCTATTCGGGACAAAATGATGAGCCGTGGTCTGTCTGGCTTGGTAGGACTCTGCGGAAGTTTGGGCCAATTTATCATGTTGCTCCAGGGACTCCGAGTGCACTTCCCAAACTGGTTTGGAGGGCCCAGGCCTCAGCTCTGCAGCTTATGGTCTGGAGAGTATGGTCTCTGTTCACCCTGCAATAATTTTAATAGCATGTGTGTGAGTAGAGCAGGTTTCAGATCAGAGACCGTGGCAGATGCAGTGAAGATGCCATGTCAGGCATTTCTCATTTTCAATTAGATAAATACCTTCAATTAGAATTGAATACCTCTCAATTAGATGAATACCATGTCAGGCATTTCTCATTTTCAATTAGATGAATAGTCATATTTCTTAGGCCCTTCTTACATGGAAATAAACTAGGAACATTTAACCTGTTATATTGAAGTGATGAGTACAGACTCATAGAACCTCAGGCCTAGGAGAAGATGGACAATCTTCCAAACACATCCTCCTTGGGCTCTCGAGAACCTGCACTTAAAATTTCTCAGTTAATTGCCAAGCCTGCTTTTAAAGACCAAAGGGGTTATTGTTTCCCTTTTCTTTTTCTTTTCTTTTTTTTTCAGATGGAGTCTTACTCTATTGCCCAGGCTAAAGTGCAGGGGTGGAATCTCGGCTCACTGCAACCTCCACCTCCTAGTTTCAAGAGATTCTCCTGTCTCAGCCTCCTGAGTAGCTGGGATTACAGGCGCCTGCCACCACACCTGACGAATTTTTTGTATTTTTAGTAAAGATGGGGTTTCACCATGTTGGTCAGGCTGGTCTCGAACTCCTGACCTCAGTTGATCCACCTGTCTCGGCCTCCCAAAGTGCTGGGATTACAGGCCTGAGCCATTGCGCCCGGCCTTATTTCCATTTTCTATACACTCAATATTTTGTCAGTTTGGGTCTCTGAGAACTGAACACCAAGACAGGATTATACATACAGGAAATTTATTGGGGAAACACTTGTTGACGATAAAGGCAGAGGGAGTGGGAGTAGGTGAGAAGAACCTCCAGACTGCATTGTGGGTCTGACACCTTCCAGAGAAGAAAGGGAAGGAAGGAGGCCTGAGCAGGAAAAGCCTCAGACTGCATTGTAGTTTTGTTTTGTTTGTTTGTTTGAGACCAAGTCTCACTCTGTCACCCAGGCTGGAGTGCAGTGGCGTGATCTCGGCTCACTACAAGCTCTGCCTGCCGCGTTCAGGCCATTCTCCTGCCTCAGCCTCCCGAGTAGCTGGGACTACAGGCGCCCCCCACCATGTCTGGCTAATTTTATTGTATTTTTAGTAGAGACGGGTTTTCACCATGTTAGCCAGGATGGTCTCGATCTCCTGACCTTGTGATCCGCCCACCTCGGCCTCCCAAAGCGCTGGGATTACAGGCGTGAGCCACCGCGCCCGGCCTGCATTGTAGTTCTAAGAGAGCTCTCCAGAATCATAGAGGAGCCACAACTGGACAGAAATGGCCCAGTTCTAATACTGCCTTCATGCGTAGTCACTGCTAGGAGCAGCCTGGGGGAAGCATGGCCTGGGCCTGAGCACTGTGGCACACCCAAAGGTGTGACAACTGGAGGCTCTGTCAGTCGTGCTTCTCACGCAGGTTCTCTTAAGTGGTGCACCTCTATGACTGCCACAAATATTTAACATCCTTAGCATATTTAGAAACAATCACAGTTTGGTTCTGGCTTAGCCCAAATCCTCCTTTGCTCTCCCAAATCACCTGCATCTATTATCTGTATCTTGATCCCAATTGCCATCAGAGAAGCTAACACTGCTGGGGATCACATCTTAGCTTTCTCTTCTCCAGGTGAAATAACCTTAGTCCACTGCTCTCCTCTGAATCCTCTTAAGGTCTGCCAAGCCTCTTTGTCAAAGCCCAGAACTGCAACCTGCACTCTGTATGAGCAGGATGCTCTCGAGAGGCAATTTGCAACAGTGATTAGGTACACAGACTTTGGTGACAGATGTCAGCTCGTGGCCCAAATTGCCACATAATGGTTTGGAGGCCTTATGCGAGTACCTTAATTTTCTGGTCATCTGTTTTTCCATTTGTGAAATACAAATAACAGTCACACTTACCTAGTGGGGTTAAGTAAGATAATACAGGTATACACTAAAAGCCCTTGGCATGTGGTAAGGGCTTCCTAAACATCAGCATAAAATATTGTTAACATTGTATCCAGTCTTGAGCTTAATTAATAGAAGGACTTTTGTTGCTGACTCATATCCAGTTTGTGGCCCATTTGCCTTAGCCTTGAGGTACTTTTGTTCATGGTTTGTTCACAGTAAGTAGCTGCCCATGTGATGTGGGTGTTTGTTTTTCCTTTCTAAATGTACCATACTATTTTTATTCTTGATCATTGGCTCTCTGTCTGTCAGCTTTTCTGAAGAGTCTGTTCTTCTGGGGATCAGTTAAAAGTTGTATTTTCATTTTGTTTTGTATTTTTTTAAATTTATTTTCAGTGATGCTGTGAAGCAAGAGATAAGAAGCTGCCTTGTGTCACTGCTAAAATATTTCCTCTCTGAGCTTTAACAGTTAATGCTTCTTCTGGATTCATAGTGGTTCCTAGGATTTCAGGAACCTGGAATAGCCACAGAAGCTTTTGATCGTGGTTTAATGAATTCTTCAGTATTTTAAAGAGTAATGTGAATTTCTCAAATCATCTAATTATGATCTTAATTTGATTCTCTCCTATTGCCAATAATCTGAAAGTGAAGGGGAGGGTGTCAGCACCCCCTTGGAAATGCCAAGAATAATAACTGGCACATCATCTTAATTTTCTATCACATTTCATTTTATCTGAAGAGATTCCATGCTCATTGTCTCATCTGATATTCAAACCAACTCAAGAGTAGATTGGTGAGAATTACTTGTGCTTATTTTGGAAGAAACGGGAATACAGAGAGATGTATAATTTACCCAAGTCATCTGAGAGGCCACTGGCAGGACCTGAAACAGGCCTTGGTTCTCCAAGTTTATCACTGTTAGCTTCATTTTGGCCAGACTGCCAAATATGGTAGGATAGGGCTCCGTTCGCAGAATAAGGGCCTAGTGGCACAAACCTCCCTTTCTTCCATTATCCTGGGGTCTAGAACCACACACCTTCATAAGTGGCCTCTCTTTGTGGTCCTCATAAAGAATAAGGAGTTAGTCCTTGCAGCTTCCAAGCAGATCCACAGCTGGGACATTGAGTATCAGTCAACTGGCTCTCATAGGATGAAACCAAACTTTTGGATTGTAACATAATGGTAATGTAATGGGCCTCATTTAACCATAAATTATTATTTTAGGAATCTGAGCCCATGTCTGCCTCTTAATTATGCTACTCTTAAGCAAAATCATTAATAATTTTATACTCCCAAGATCAGAGTCACATACGCAGTTGTGTGCATTTAATCCATGCTCAGTTGTCTCAGGAATTGACAAGCAATCTTTTGCATAAACAGGCCATTCCTCTAGACAGTGTCCTAATGTAGACTTGAATCAAACAAGTGCTTTATTGAGGCTGGCAGGAATCTTAAATTTGAGCTCTGCCATCTGCAAATGGAATATTCTCAGCTTTCTTACCTCCTTCCTCCCCTCCCCCAACATCTCCCACTATTTATCTTCTGCCTTTGTTATCATTGCTTGCTCAGCATCCTTTACTCCATTCATTTGAGAGAATTACCCCTCCTCCATTCCATGTGGTTCTTGGGCTGCCAATCATCAAATCTGTTTCACAGTCTTCGCTAGTGTACAAATGTAACCAAATTAGTTCAAACAGCTTCTGGCTCCCATGGGTCATGTGGTAAGCGTGTTGCTAACTTTACAAGAAATCACCAAACTGTTTTCCAAAATGGTTGGACCATTTTAGGTTCCTACTAGTGATGTATAAGACGGTTGGCTACATATTTGCTGGACTCAGTGCAAAATAAAATGTGGGGTCCATTGTTAAAAAAAAAAAGGAAAATACAAAGCTTTTTTCTTCTGCAGTATTTTCTTGACTTGTCATGGTGTTTTCTATTTGCTATTCATGCTATTAATTATCAGCATGAATTTTACTGCTGTTTCATCTTTATGTTATGCAATGCCAGAGTCTCTGCTTTTAATTATTTGGGCATATACAGAAACAGAATTGCTGAATCATATGGTAATTCTATTTTTAATTTTTTGAAAAATAACATGATTACTTTTTACTTACTTTGAGTCTTGCTGAACTCCCACGCATTTTGCCCATCAGAATTCATGCTCATAGGTCACTGCAAACACTATATCTGAATGGGGCAGCAAGAAACAGCACACATATTGTGAGTGTCTCCTCTGCTCACACTATCCTCCATTGCCTTATTGGACTTTGCTTACAAAACACTAGTTCAAAGGTAAAATTATTAAGAATTTTAGGCCAGGCATGGTGGCTCATGCCTGCAATCCCAGCACTTTGGGAGGCCAAGGCAGGTAGATCTCTTGAGGTCAACAGTTCAAGACCAACCTGGCCAACATGGCGAAACCTGTCTCTACTAAAAATACAAAAAATTAGGGGGGTGTGGTGGTGGGCACCTGTCATCCCAGCTACACGGGAGGCTGAGGCAGGAGAATCACTTGAACCTGGGAGGTGGAGGTTGCAGTGAGCCTAGATTGCACCACTGCACTCCAGCCTGGGCAACAAGGGCAAAACTCCGCCTCAAAAAAAAAAAAAAAAAAAAAAAAAAGAATTTCAAACAGTGACAGCAGAACATTAAACCAAGGGTGGGGCTCATCTGAGCATGGCACCTGTGAAGCCAAGCCTGGGATGAGAATTCCAATTGTTCTACATTCTCCCGAGCAATCAATACTGTCAGGCTTTTTGATTTTAGCTATTTGTATGGATAGAAATGGTATCTTGTTATGGTTTTCATCTGAATGTCCATAATGATTGATGATGTCAGGTATTGCCTTAGTCTGTTTAGGGTGCTATAACAGACTACCATAGACTGGGTATCTTATAAACAACAAACATTTATTTCTCACAGTTCTGGAGGTTGGGAAGTTCAAGATGAAGGCACGGGCATATTTGGTGTCTGGTGATTGCTTACTTTCTGGTTCACAGATGGCTGTCTTCGTAAGCATCTGGCTTCTTCATAAGTGGCTTCTTCCACAGGGTGGAAGGGGTGAGAGCTCGCTGGGATCTCTTTTATAAGGGCATTAATCCCAAAGTCACGGGGGCTCCACCTTCATGGCCTAATAAGCTCCCAAAGGCCCCACTTCCTAATACTATCACATTGTGGGTTAGGATTTCAACATACTAATTTTGGAGACACACAAACATTTAACCCATAAGAGTTATCTTTTTCTGTACTTATTTTTTAATGTATCTTCATCTGTCTCTCTCTATATATGTGTCCTTGCCCATGTTACCCCATTGGTTTATTGTGTTACTATTGAGTTGTAAGAATTCTTTAGTATTAGGAGTATTATTCATCTGTAATTTATATCTACATACATATACAAATATATGTATGTAGATATATGTTTTATCCTCTCAGTCTCTGAATTTTTACTTTCCTAATAGTATCTTTGAAGAAAAAATAGTTTTTAATCTTGATGAAGTCCAGATTATCAATGTTTTTCTTTTGTGGTCCATGCTTTTTGTGTGGTACCTAAGAATCTTTGGCTATCCCAAAATCACAAAGACTTTCTTCAGTTTTTGTTGTTGTTGTTGTTTTCATTTAGTTTTTTAGCTTTTACATTTATATCTATGATCCATTTTGAGATCATTTTTAGTGTGACAAGAGGCAAAAATCCAGGTAAATTTTGTTGGTTTGCATATGGATACCCATTTGTACCAGCAGCATATGTTAAAAGACTATCCTCTTCACTGAATTTCTTCAGTGAAAATTAGTTGAACATATACGTGTGGCTCTATTTCTAGGCTCCCTAGTCTTCCCATTGTCCTATATATCACTTCTTATGTCATTCTACACTATTTTGACTGCCCTAGGTCCTTTGCATTTTCATATACATTTAAAACTCAGCTTATTAATATCTGTGTAAAAGAACATTGGGATTTTGAGTGGGATTGCACTGACTCTATAGATCACTTTGGTGAACTGCTATCTTAACAATATTGAATCTTCTAACCTATTCACGTGGTATATATCTCTATTTAGGTCTTTTTAAATTTCTCTAAGCAGTGATTTGTATTTTTAATTGTGTTTTGTACATTTTGTTAAATTTATGCCTAAACATTTCAAGTTGTCTGAAGTTATTGTAAATGTTATTTTTTCACACTTTTGATTTCCAACCATTTATTATTCACATATACCTATACAATTGATTTTCATATTTTGAGCTTATGTTCTCTGATCTTGCTAAATTTACTTATTTAATAGCTTTTAAAAGTATTTTATATTATGTTCTGTGTACTGAATGTCATATGCAAATCAAGATACTTCTGCTTTTTCCTTTTCAATATATATGCCTTTTTTTTAAACACTATCTAGGACCTTCATTACAGTGTTAAGTAGAAGTGGTGAGAGTGGACATCATTGCCTTGTTTCTGCTGTTAGTGGAAAGCATTCAGTCCTTCACTATTAAGTATGTTAGCTCTAGGTTTTTCATAGATGCTGTGATAATTCGTTTTATATGACAACTTGGCTGGGCCATAGTGCCCAGCTATTTGGTCAGATATTATTCTGAATGTTTCTGGGAAGGTGTTTTTTGGCTGAGATTAGCATTTAAATCAGTGGATTTTGAGTAAAGCAGATTTCTTTCCATAATGTGGGCAGGTCTCATCCAATCAGCTGATGGCTTTAGTAGGACCAACACTGACCTCTTCTGAGCAAGAAGGAATTTTGCCCGCAGACTGCCCTTGAACTACAACTGTCATTCTTTCCCGGGTCTCTTCTGCTGGCCTACACTGCAAATTTTGGCTATAACAAGCTTCACAATCATATGGGCCAATTCCTTAATATGAATATTTCTCATATATATACACACACACACACAGACATACACACACTCTCATATATATACACACACACATATACTTTCATACTACACACACATACATATTCTCACATATATACATATGTATGGATGTGTGTATATATACGTACATCCACAAATTTTGATATTTTATATTTTAATTTTATTCAATTCAAAACTTTCTCTAATTCTCTTATGATTTCTTCTTTCGCCTACAAATTATTTAGGATTTGTTTTACTTCCAAGATGCTATGGGGGCTTCCTGAATACCTTACTGTTATTGATTTCGAATTCAATTCCCATATGATCAGAGAACAGATGGGGTTTCACCGCGTTAGCCAGGATGGTCTCAGTCTCCTGACCTTGTGATCTGCCCACCTCAGCCTCCCAAAGTGCTGGGATTACAGATGTGAGCCACCACACCCAGCCTAAAATATATATTTATCAGCGATAAAGTTGGACATTAGCTAAACAGGTGAAAACAGATTTTATTCAGTAACTATTGCAGTAGAGAAAAGAGCTGATTTCCGTTCTGATTCCTACACAGGTAACCGAGTGTCTTAAAAGACCCATGAGAAGGAGTAGGGAGGGAGAGCAAGCAGAGGGCTTGAGCAGTGTCAGGAAAGTGACAAAATTTCAAAAAGTGGGTACGAGGATTGGCCAATGTGAATATGATTAGGCCATCTGTGTTTGTTCACTGCCATTTATAAAGGTAGACTTCTACCTTCCCACAGAGACTGAGAGACAGAGGCCCTATCCTTTCTAATGATTACATTTCAGAGGAGTGGCCTGTAGGTCCCCGGGAAAGACTCCTCTTTCCCATACAGTTGTAAGAGACACATGTATGGCCCAGCTGGGCAGAGAAAAGATTTGTAGTTGTAAGCTTTTTAAGGTAAATACTCTAGGAAAGGGAGGTCAGGGACCTTTCCCCAGGTGTTGGCTGGAACAAAGGGTAAATTATTTGTCAGCCTTGAGTTTTTCTAGGCAGGATCTCAGGGGCGTGCTGGATCATCCCAGGGGCATGGGGCGTTAGCCTGCCAGAAGTCATGTTAGAGTTTGGCCAAGTCTCTTAGTGCAGGGGTTTGGATGTAGTCACTCATGCTGAGAGTTTCTGCAGTTCTCAGCATCCTTAACTTATCACTCTTCCCCTGTCCCATTTCCCACTTCCCATATTTAACTTTCCATTTCAAACGTCTCACTTTATATATATAAAAACTTCAAAGCAATATAATTCCATTCTCCCATTCATCATTTGTGTTATATCTTTGATTTCTATACCTACATTATAGACTCACCTTATAATGTTAGTTTTTGTTTTCACAATCAGTTTTCATTTAAAGAAATTACAGGAAGAGGGAAGCAGCCTTTATATTTACCTACGTACTTAATATTTCTGGTGACTTGCTTTCTTTTCTATGGATTTGCATCTCTATTTGGTATACTTTCCCTTCAGCTTAAAGGACGGTGTAGTATAGAACTACAAGTGGCAGATTCTCTCAGCTTTTTGTTATCTAAAAATGTTTTCTTTTCTCTTTCTCTCTCTTTCTCTCTCTCTCCCCCCCTCCCCCCTCCCCCTCTCCCCCTCTCCCCCCCCCCTCTCCCCCTCTCCCCCTCTCCCCCTCTCCCCCTCTCCCCCTCTCCCCCTCTCCCTCTCTCCCTCTCTTTCTTTCTTTCCATACAGTCTCAGTCTGTTGCCCAGGCTAGAGGGCACTGGTGTGGTAACCTCCGCCTCCCAGGTTCAAACGATTCTCCTGCTTCAGCCTCCCCAAGTAGTTGGGATTACAGGCACATGCTGCCACACCTGGCTAATTTTTTGTATTTTTAGTAGAGACTGGTTTTCACTGTGTTGGCCAGGCTGGTCAGAAACTCCTAACCTCAGATGATCCATCCACCTTAGTCTCCCAAAGTGCTGGGATTACAGGCATGAACCACCACACTCAGCCTGAAAATGTTTTATTTCTTCCTCAGTTTTGAAAGATTTTTTTGTTGTTGTTGGGTATAGCATTCCGGGTTGACAGTTTTTTTTTTTCCCCTTTCAGCATTTTAATGATTTTATACTTTTGACTTCTGTCCTCCATTGTTTCTGATGAGAAGCAGTGCATGTTTGTGATAACTGTTTTCTCTTGTTGTTTGTAAGAGATTTTATCTTCAGATTTCTACAGCTTGACTGTGATGTCCCGAGCTATAGTTTTCTTTGAATGTATTTTTTTTGTGTGTGATTTAGTAAACTTTTGGGATCTGTAAGTTTTGATAAAATTTTAGAAAATTTTGGCCATTTTATCTTGAAGTGTTTTTTACATCTCAGTCTATTTCTCTTTCTCTTTTGGGTCTCCTACTATATGTATGTCAATCTGTTTGAAATGTTTCCATTAGACCCTGGGTTTATCTTATTATGATGCTGATGAATGAATCATGTATAATGTCTGGTTGAAAATCAGGGTCAAATGAATAATAAGGTCATCTTGAGAGAAGTTACCAAAAGATGCAGTCTTGTGTAAAATTGTGTGTGTGTGTGTAAGAAGGGAGGTGTTGAGGCTTGTTTGTCACCCCATGATGATACAGGGGTTAGGACCACTAGCTCTGGAGACAGATATACTTGTTTTGAATTATAACTGCCATTTACTAATTGTGTTATCTTAGGCAAGTTAATTAGCCTCTTGATTTCTTTCAGGATTTTTAATTTATCTTTGATTTTCTGTAGTTTGAAAATGATATGCCCAGGTGTAATTTTGTTCGTGTTTAGCATTTATCCTGCTTGGTGTTCTCTGAGCTTCCAGGAGCTGTGGTTTGGTATCTGACATTAATTTGGGGATAATCCTAGTCTTTATTGTTTCAACTATTTCTTTTCTTTCCTTTCGCTTTTTCTTCTTCTGGAATTCCTATTATATGTGTGTTATATCTTCATAGTTGTCTCACCGTCCTTGAATATTCTGTTTTTTTTTTTTTTTCTTTTTAGTCTTTGTCCTCTTTGCTTTTCAGTTTTGGTTTCTATTAAGATACCCTAAAACTCAGAATTTTTCCTTAGCTGTGTCCAGTCTACTAATAAGCCCACCAAAGGCAGCCTTGATTTGTGTTAGTATTCTTATCTCTAGCATTTCATTTTGATTCTTAGGATTTCCATCCCTGCTTACATTGCCCATCTATTCTTCCATGCTGTCTACTTTATCCATTAATCATAGTTGTTTAAATCCCCAGACTGATGATATTTTTTCTAGTATTTCTGCTATATCCCGGTTTAAGCCAGCTCTCTCTTCAAATATTGTTTTTTGGCCATTGTGATGGTTAATACTGAGTGTCAACTTGATTGGATTGAGGGATGCAAAGTATTGATCCGGGGTGCATCTGTGAGAGTATCGCCAAAGGAGATGAAGATTTGAGTCCATTGGCTGGGAAAGGCAGACCCACCCTTAATCTGGGTGGGTACCTTCTAATCAGTTGCCAGCACAGCTAGAATATAAAGCAGGGGGAAAAATGTGAAAAGACAAGACTGGCCTAGCCTCCTGGCCTACATCTTTCTCTGGTGCTGGACCCTTCCTGCCCTTGAACATCAGACTCCAGGCTCTTCAGTTTTGGGACTTGGACTGGCTCTCCTTGCTCCTCAGCTTGCAGATGGCCTATTATTGTGGGACCTTGTGATCATGTGAGTTAATACTTAATAAACTCATATATATATATATCCTGTTCTGTCCCTCTAGAGAACCCTAATACAGCCATTATATCTTCAAATATTTTAGTATGCCTTGCAGTTTTTTCTTGATACCTGGACATGATGAACTGGGTAAAAAGGAACTGCTGTAAACAGGCCTTTAGTGATATAAGTGACGTGATGATAAGGTCTAGGGTGAGGTGAAGCATTACGTTGTCCTATTATTAGGTATTAGTCTTTTAGTGAGCCTGTGCCTCTGGACTGTAAAGTTCACAAGTGTTCTTCAGTTTTTCTTCTCCTCCCCTTTGATGGGATAGAATGGCTACAGTGGACCTGAGTTAGGTATTACCTTGTATTTGTTCATCTTTCTTACTTAAACCCTCAACTCTCTTGCCTCTCTCCTGCTTTTTGGTACTCACTTGGCTAAACCATAACCACTGGTAAAATTTAATTTGATGCTCACACTCTAGCACCTGAATATGGCTTCAGAAAAATACCCATCTGTCTATATTGACTGTTCTCATCTATATTGACTAGTCTCATTTAAATTCATTATTACCAATCTCATGTGGAATCTTACTGCTTCCCAGCAGTAATATTGTATTTCCTTAGTGCATTTGTGCCCTGTCATCCTAGGTAACTATTTTATATCTTATTATTTAAAATTCCATTACCTTCTGTTCCATTCTTCTAGATAATAATCTACTCTCTATTTCACTAAGAAAATAGAAATAATCACACAAGAACATCTACAAACTTGTGCTACTACATCTACCACTCACCTGCTTCTCTGCCCATGCATGCTCTTTTCTCACATCTTGTCTGTGCTTCAAATTAAGATCAACTCTTCCACTTGTTCAATCAACTCGTCTTCAACCATCCAGCAAAACTGCTTCGACAAATATCTACTGTATCCTGCATCAACAGATTTTATTCTTATACTGGATCATTCCTTAAGTATGCAAGTGTATTTAAAAAAAACCTCTCTCTTGATTTCACTTACCCCTCCAACTACCATACCATCTCTCCACTTTCCTTCACTGCAACACCCCTTGGAAGAGTTGTCTACATTCCGTATTTCCAACTTCTCTCTCCCCCAGGTCTTGCTATAACACATTCCAGTCAGGCTTTAGACCCCACCAGTCCACTTAAGTTTTTCTTATGAAAGTTGCCAATGTCTGCCAGGTTT